>NC_058411.1:18910652-19255388 GCF_002201575.2 Neomonachus schauinslandi
AAGAAGAAGAAGAAGAAGAAGAAGAAGAAGAAGAAGAAGAAGAAGAAGAAGAAGAAGAAGGAGAAAGAAGAAGAAGAAAAGAAGAAGAAGAAGAAAAGACTTCATGGCTCAACTGACTTGGAAAGCATCACAGAAAAAGGAGACAAATCAAAGTCAAGTACCCATTAAACAACTTCCAATAAAACAAGGATATCAAGGGTAAAACCCAAATGATGAGTCAAAAGGAGATAAAACAGCCCTTGAGTGAACTTGAGGCTTAACTTCCAGTAATCTTGGTTGTGTAGAGTACTGAAAGCTTTGCATTTAGATTAAGATGGTCTTCCACTGATTGTACTTAAATTACTCAGGAGAAGTAACCAAAAATTTTCTCATAGAATAATACCATCATCCTAGGCTTTGTATTATATTTATAATTATTATTTTTTAAAGATTTTATTTATTTATTTGTCAGAGAGAGAGAGAGCACAAGCAGGGGGAGTGGCAGGCAGAAGGAGAAGCAGGCTCCCTGCTCAGCAGAGAGCCTAATGCCATGCCAAACTTCATCCCAGGACCCTGGAATCATGACCTGAGCCTCAGGCAGATGCTTAACCGACTGAGCCACCCACGCATCCCTATAATTATTTTTTATTAAAAAATTATGAAAGAAAGAGATATTAGACTATGTGACACAGTAAATGAGAGTTAGTAGATGGAACAGAAACAGAAACAGCTCACACATCTGGATATATTGGGATTATTAGACCAAGAAAGTAGAACAACTATGAGTATTAATTCAAAGAAGTTAAAAATGAGCAAAGAACTTATTATGTAATTAGAAACTATAAAGGTAATATAGTAAATATGATAAAATAAAATTCTAAACAAAAATATAATAATAATACTAAATCAGTAGATGGGTTTTAAGTGCATATTTTATGTATTTTTTAAATAACTAGAGAAGTGGAAAATATGGTCAAAATAATTGTATAGAATGTGGCACAAAAATGAAAAATTATGGAAAAAAAAGGAAAAGAATATGAGAGACATATAGAATACAAGGAGAAGTTCAAATATAAGTATAATTGGAGTTTCAGAGGTGGAAAGGGAAAATTGGATGAAATAGTATTCAAAACAGACAATAATCCACAGACTGAAGAAATCAGCCCACAGTTCAAAATAATTCCAAGAACAAAAAGTAAAACAGAATCAGTACAGACACATCATAGTAAACTCTAGAAACCAAAGACAAAAGGAAATTCTTACAAAAAAAAAAAAAAATAGAGGAAAATAAAGATTATCCTCCGAGAAAGTGTTTCTACTTCTTAAAATAATGGGAGACCAGAATATACTAAAGGAACATGTTGAATCAGCTGAAGGAAAACTATTGCCAATTTGAGAAAAATATCTTTAAGAATGAAGTCATTTTCACAATACACACACACACACACACACACACACGTACACAAGAAAATCACTACAACAGACACATGGTAAAGCAAATTTCCAAGGGTGTTCTTAAGGCAGAAGAAAAATGATTCCATATAGGAAGGGAAAGAAATAAGAAAAATTAACAGATGAAAAAAAGCAAAAATTAATATAATCAAAAGGAACAGTGACTCAATAAAATAATAAGAATGTCTTATGGTTCTGTGTGCATGTATGTGTGTGTGTGTGTGTGTGTTTGTGACATGATAAACAATAGCATATAAATTTGTGAAAGGACACAATAGAGGTTATGTTTTTTAATGTCCTTGTGTTATCTGAAAGTAAGATAGAATTATACAAAACATTATCTTTTGATAATTTGATGATTCAGGTTTTAAATACTTAGGCCAATGACAAAGATTTTAAAGGAATGAATAAATTCCAAAATAATAGAGGGTAAAATAGATTGTTTTATATACATATATATGTGTGTGTATGTATATACACACACATATATAAATACATACATTCATACATTTATACATTTATATATAGTTATTAATATGTATAATTAAAGAAGTCAAGAGAGTAAAGAACCAAAGAACAAATGAGAATAAGTAAAAAGCATAACATGAGATAATGATAAACATTTTAATATATCCATAATGACATCAAATATTAATGACCAGTTAATACAATGTCAGCCTGTTTTTCTTTTAATCTTATCTTTATGATCTTTACTAGAGATACATCAAAAATGTTAGAATAAATGAGGTTTGTAAAAAAAAAATGTAGCTATATTGGGGTACCTGAGTGATACAGTCAGTTAAACAACTGACTCTTAGTTTTGGCAGTCATGATCTCAGTGTTGTGAGATCCAGCCCCACATTGGGCTCCACACTGAACTCAGAGTCTGCTTGAGAATATCTCTTCTCCCTCTGGCCCTACCATTTGTGCTTTTTCTCTCTCTCTGTCTGTCTAAAATAAATAAATAAATCTTAAAAAACTGTAGCTGTATTAATCTAGTAAAAAAGACAATGTATAAAACAAGAGAGGCTAGATTATTTGCTATTCCAAAAACTCAGTGACATTCAAGACAAAGAAAAATTTCTCATTCCTGCTGTATGTCTAATCAGTTCAACAGAGTACTCAGCACCTCACAGTTACTAAGAAACCCAGGTTGAGGGAGGATTTGTCTCAACACATGCTTCCACTGTTGCTGCAGTAGTTGGAAAAGGACATGGCAAATCAGGCACAATGCACTGTCCCTTAGAACTTTTGACCTGAAGAGACACATATCAATTCCACTTACATTTTTTGACCAAAAAAAAATCACATAGTCACATTTATATTCAATAGAGTTGAATAAAATCAAGACTTCTGTGTACAATTCTAAATTGTCATATACTAACTAGAATGGTCTCCAAATTAATAAATACATATTTTATATAATATATGTTTATGAGTAAATTAACCAAATTAAAATATGAAATAAACAAAAGAACTCTCAATGTTAGATATCTGGTAAAAATATATCTTATTTATCCAACCCAGGGCTTACTTGCAGAATACCTTCCAACCGAGCTCCCAGTATGTCCCTTTGTGGTATATATATCATTTTAAACCATCAAGTGGAATAATCTCCAGAGAGAGCTCCTTTTCTGCTTACTAGTGAACACATTTGCCAGGAGATTGATATTTGAGTGAAGGCTGATTTAATAGATTTGGGTATTTCAAAATGACTATTCTGCCAGATTCCAACAAAATAAATTCAACATTTATTCTAAGAAATCCACACATAAAACAACCAAGGAATCCTAGTGTGGTTAAAAGTGAGAGATAAGGGTATTAAGAATATCAACTACCTAAGTAATCAAATATATTAGGCTGTAGAGTCTATAATTGGATCTAAGTACACCACTTGAGAATTCCTAGTTTAAGGTTGTGGAAAAAGCCTTACTCATTCCTGGTTCAAAGCTTTTATTTATCTTAAAAATAGCCCTAAGGTTTAAAGTTTTTTTGGAAAAATGGACTATGCAATACAACTCAAGATGATATGTAACACTGCCAACTCAATAAGAAACCACGACATGGTCATTTTAGCTCCAATAACTGAAGAGGATGTGGGTTTAAAACAAAACAAAACCAAAAAACAGAGCACAGTTACATTTATCCTAAACATCACTGACAGTAGCCTAGACATATTATGTGTTTTTAACAGAAACTTCAGTGAATTTGTTCCAGATTACGCTTATTTACCAGTTGGTTACTTGAAATAGAATGACTATCTGTGTTTTCCTTAAAGAGGATTTTTATTTTTATTTTTTAATATGAAGTCAATATCTGAAATTTGGAATGTCAGGTAAGAATGGATACAGATAACTGATTTAAAGATATCCTTGATTTTTGGACTGTTCTGATCATATCATTGATGTAGTACATTAATTTGATCCACACTTGACTTTAAGTACTTAGCTTACTTAAAATTAAGCCTTCTTAAATGGGCTTGAGAGGAGAAATTCCATTTCCAACAAAAGTATTTACTTAAAGTTTTAATTTAGCCTTGAAAAGTTTTTAAGGATGATGATCGGTATGCAATTATAGTGATTTATGCTTTTTAAAAGTGAAATCAAAAGTTAGTGGAAAAGAGGAAGAAAGAAATTAATAAGGTAACAGCTAAAAATTAGGTCTTTACTTTCAATGAATAGTAAGTAACCTTGATAATGATCATGCTATTTTTTTTTTTACCACTACAGAATATTAGAACCAGTAACACTTACTAACCAGTTAATATGTGTTAAGTAAGAAAATGTTGAAGAGCTAAACAAGAATAAACCTGGTTTATACCATCCCATCCCATTTGGTAATTCACAATATTCATGAACTGTTTGGATACATCCTTCAATAAAGGAATGTATTTAACTGGAGTTTCCCAAAAATGTTTGATAACAAAATGATTTATTGCACAAGAAAATCTATTGACATTTTTCAGAACACTGGATTTTGAAAAACACTGATCAACATCAAACCCTTTAATATACATAACTAGGATAATACTTTCCATTTCAAAACATGTTATTCCCATATTCACTCAAATGCTGGTCTATAAAGAATATCTTGTAAATTTCTAAATATTTGCATTACTTCATTATTTCATATTTTTATGTATGTATTTCTCTCTGTTTTGAGAGCCTTAGCTACAACCATTTTCTTTTTGAGAAAGGGTGAATTAGAAAATTCATGCACATTCTTCAAAACTCTTTATACCTTTGTGTGATTTCTTCTTTGGACTAGGTACTATGCTAGGCATTTTGAACAAAACTGACAGAGTTCTGATTTCATGGAGTCTACAGTTAAGTTGAAAAAAAAGACACTAGATAGATATGGACACAAATGTTATAAAATGCCATAAGTGAGTATGAGAAAGAATAATAGCTCAGGTTTAGATTGGAAGTAGAGGACAACTTTTAAGGAAGTAACACTGAAATGAAGCTGAAATGAAGAGATGTCTGAAATACAGTGGAAGAAATCTGGCATTGCTAAAGGGTAATAAAGGATAAAATTCTTTGGGCTGCTGGGTGGCTGAGTCAGTTAAGCATCTGACTTCAGCTTGGGTCATGATCCCAGGGTCTTGGGATCAAGTCCCACATCAGGCTTTCTGCTGGGCAGGGAGTCTGCTTCTCCCTCTTACTCTCCCCCCTGTGTTCTCCCTCTCTCTCTTTTAAATAAATAAATAAAATCTTTAAAAAAAGGAAAAAGTTGCTTGAAGTGAAGAATCCTATCAAAATTACTTTGTACACCTGTGTTCTCATTTTTAAAGACCATAATTTACATCATCTCGTACATACTCAAACTAAATATAAATCTCCTTTGACTTCATCTTTCTCTTAATGTTTCTCAACAGAAGACTAGGTCTCATACTTCATGAGAAAATACTTGTAGATACACAATGACAGGACAACTTTTTATCTTCTCACCACAAAATCTATTAATTTACCCGAGAAGCTCAGCAAGCATTGAGATAAAGAAATATGAAGAAAACCACACCAAGACACATTATAAGCTATTGCTCAAAACAAACGATAAAAAGAAAATCTAAAAAGCAGGTAGAGAAGGACACATGTATACAGAGAAACAAAGATAAGAATGACAACAGATTTTTCAACAGAAAGACTGTAAGAGGTATCAGTAGAACAATATTCTATATACAGAGAAAATATCTTTCAAAAATAAATAGAAAAAAGAAAAAGAAAATCAACAAAAATAATATAAAATACATCAAAATAGACAAACCGAAAGAAAGATATATAGATAGATGATGATAACTGATAGATGACAGAGATAGGTAATGATAGATAGATGATAGAGATAGGTAGATGATAGATAGATGATAATGATAGATGAAAGATAGATACTTGATAGATAGATATAGATAGATAGATGATTGATAGATAGATGATAGATAGATAGATGATAGATACATGATAGATAGACAGATGATAGATAGATAGCTCTGAAAGAATTCATCACTAACAGACCTGCAGGATGAGAAAGATTTAAAGAAAATCCTCAACCAATAAAGGGATTAATATCTGACTGAATAAAAAACACAATCTATATACTGTTGTATTAGTTTCCTAGGACTGCTGTAACAAAGTACCACAAACTAGAGAGTTTAAAACAACAGAAAATTTATTACTTCACAGATCTGGAGGCTAGAAGTCCTAAATCAAGGTGCCATAGAAACTTCTATGTCTCTTCCTAACTTCTGGTGGTTGCAAACATTCCTTATTCCTTAGCTTGCAGATACATTACTTCAATCTCTGCCCTCGTCTTCACGTGGTGTTCCCCTTCTACATGTATCTCTGTGTTCAAATTTTCTCTTCTTAAATGACATGTTTATAACATTGGATTATGGTCCATCCTAATCTAGTAGGATTTCATCTTAAATTAGTTACTTCTGCAAACCCTATTTTCAAATAAGGTAATACTCATAGGTACCAATGGTTCAGGTTTTAACATATAATTTTGGGTACAGAATTCAATCCAAAACAGAAGCCTACAAGAAATACATTTAAATATAAATAGATGAATAAATTAAAAGTTAAGATATGGAAAATTATATACCATTACTCAAAAGAAGCCTGGAGTGGCTATATTAAATGCAAAACAAAGTAGATTTCAGAGAAATATATTATAATAATAAAGGGTCAATTCACCAAGAACACTAACAATTCTAAACATTTATGCACCTAACAACATATCTATAAAAAAACCCTCATAGAACCCAAAAGAACTTAGAAAAATTCAGAGTTACAGTCAGAAATTTCAATGTTCCTCACTCAATAATTGATACAATGAGTAGACAAAAACATCAGCGAGGATGTAAAAGACCTAAACAACACCATCAATCAATTTGACTTAATTATATTTATAAAACATTCCACTCAAAAGCAGCAGAATATATATTCAAGTACACAAGGAACCATATCACATTCTGGCCATAAAACATCTCTTGTCAAATTCAAAAGGATTCAAGTCATGACCACAATTCAATTAAATTTGTCAAAACTATAAACTTCTCTTCAAAATGCACAGAAAAAAGAATTAGAAGACCAACTACAGACAAGAAAAAATTTTCAGATTATATATCTTATAAATGACTTCTATCCAAAATGTATTTAAAAACTCTCAGAACTCAAAACTAACAACAACAAAAAAATCTTCAATATATAAAAAGAGAAATTATTTGAGCAGACACTTCAGTAGGAAAGATATATAGATGGAAAATAAGCACATAAATAGATGCTTATCACCATTATTCATTTGGGAAACTTAAATTAAAATCCCAATAAGATGCTATACCACACATTTAAAAAATGGATACAATGAAAAACAATAACAATCTGTACCAAGTGCCACCTGTTTGCAATGTAAAATGCTACAACTACTTTGAAAAACAGTGTGGCATTTTCCTAAAACTTCAAATATATAGATGCCATATGATTGATTCCTTTTTAGGAATAAGTGTTTACCCAAGAGAATAGAAAGTGTGTGTTCAGGGGCACCTGGGTGGCTCAGTCGGTTAAGCATCTGCCTTAGGTTCAGGTCATGATCCCAGGGTCCTAGGATCGAGCCCCACATCGGGCTCCCTGCTCAGCAGAGAGCCTGCTTCTCCCTCTCCTCTATTGCTCCCCCTGCTTGTGTTCTCTCTCTCTGTCAAATGAGTAGGATCTTAAAAAAAAAAAAAAAAAAAGCATGTGTTCATACAAAGGCTTAAGCATGAATGTCTATGGCAGATTTATTTACAATAGCCAAAACCTACAAAATATCCAAATACTCATCAACTGTTTAATGAACAAACAAAATGCAGTATATTCATACATTGGAATACCTTTCAGCAGTTCCCATGTTAAAAATTTTACTGAGGCATGATTTGCATACCATAAAAGTCACCCATTGAAAAATGTAGAATGCAGTGGGTTTTGCTTTTTTGTTTAGTAAACTTTTGTTTGTTTTAGTACATACAACCATCAGCACAATTCTAGGACAATTCCACAACAAAGGTTTCTCCTGCTTGTCTGCATTGAATCCCTGTCCCACTCCCAGGCTCAGGCAACCATATTTTGTCTCTATAGTTTTGCCTTTTCTAAAAATGTGGCCTTACTAAAAAATTTAACTTTTGTAGATATTTTGTATAAATGTAGCCTTATAATATATAGTTTCTTGGGCCTTGTCTTTTACTTATGTGTTGACGTTTAACTGTGTTATTCTGTAAGTCAGTAATCCATATTTTTATTGTTGTTGTAGCCAGCAATGACCTCTCTGTTGCCCTCACAATGGCTACTTTCTTGTTTTATTTCTTATCCACAATGTACCATTTTCACAGTTAATCATTGCTTATGGTTTCTTACTTGAATATTCTTGGATTCTGTTTTTCATCCTATTTTATGGTTGGTTCTTTTCAGTCTCTTTTCCCAAATCTTTTTCTTTGTTAGTTTGAATGTCTCAATGTTGGAGTGCCCAAAGGTAAGTTCTTGGCTTCTCCATATTGTTTTTTTAACTTGATAAAATTTATTTGACTTAAGCATTATCTATAAATATATTTCAAAAATGTAAACCTTTGCTCATGGTTAGAGATACAAATTCTATGTTTAAATTTCTACTGATGTTTAAGGAATATTCTAAATCTAATATTACTAAAACATAAATCTTGATTCCCATCCACCCCAAAATGTTTTTCTTATTCAGGCTTCAACGTCTCAGCAAACCCCAAATCCAAGAATGATACATAATTTCCAATGATAAAATCATGTTTCTCAAAAATATTCTAAATCTATTGCTTTCTATGTAATGCTATCGCCAATTTCCCTATATTCCAAACCACTTATATATACCTAAATATTCCTACTCTCTATGTCACCTGCTTTGAATCTTTCTCTAATATAATCCATTCTGGACACAGCAACCTGGGCATTTTTTTAATTTAAATGTTTATGTTATACTTAAAATATTTTAACATCTTTTAATCACATTGCAATAAAATTTAGATGCTTAATCTTCTATGTGAGGACATAACTTGGCCCCTGAATACATCTCTACTTTTATCTTATACACACATCACACTTGTAAACTTCAGCCATACTAGGTCACTTCCTGTTTCATAATCATGAAAAGACAATCTCCATGGCAATGCCCTTTCACTAAATCTCCCTCATGGTGGAGAATGTGTTTTCTCTAGATCTCAGCATGGCCCATCATTGAACACATTCGTGTCTCTTCATAAGTAACTTTGTACATCAGCAAATCTAAATCAAGTCTCAGTTATCTCAGTTACTACCTAAAGTTACCTTATTATTTATTTATTTGTATGGTTTCTTTGTGTAAGGTTCTTGAGAATCCAGAAATACTTCTTACATTGAGAAGAGTGTCTGGTGCATAGATGCTCAATATATAATTGAATGAATGATGATTAATATAGACAAATTTAGGAATGTTTAGAGCCTTATAGGGCTATGCTTATGTATTTGCAGTTCATCCTCAGTGTAATGGGAAAGCTAATGAAGAAGCTATTTTAAGTACAGACATTCATCAATATATTTGCATTTAAAATATTTTACTCTGGGGGCGCCTGGGTGGCTCAGTTGGTTGAGCGACTGCCTTCGGCTCAGGTCATGATTCTGGAGTCCCGGGATCGAGTCCCACATCGGGCTCCCTGCTCAGCAGGGAGTCTGCTTCTCCCTCTGACCCTCCACCCTCTCATGACTCTCTCTCTCTCTCTTATTCTCTCTCTCAAATAAATAAATAAAATCTTTAAAAAAATAAATAAAATAAAATAAAATATTTTACTCTGAATCCAGTTTAGAGAAAAAATTTAAAGGTGTGTAGTAAGGAATTTGGTTTTGCCTAAAGAGATGTCTG
Organism: Neomonachus schauinslandi; assembly: GCF_002201575.2. NCBI lineage: Eukaryota > Metazoa > Chordata > Mammalia > Carnivora > Phocidae > Neomonachus > Neomonachus schauinslandi. The sequence goes on from NC_058411.1 coordinate 18,920,478, forward strand.
GCCATTTCCCTTAGCTTCTTGAAAGTAATCTATGTCATACATGATAGGGTTATCTTTGTTTAGGGCAGGGGCTGGCCATACTGAATTTTAAGGTGAAGCCAGTTTTACTAAATGGTTTTAGTTTGGGGCTGGCCAAACCAGAAAGACCAACCATGTGATTTCAAGTGGGGGCTTTGGGTCACAATATATCAGTTTACCTGGAGTCTGAGGTCAACCACATGGGAAATCAATCAGTTGATCATGCCTACATAATGGAACCCCATTAGAAAAACTGGACACTAAAACTCCAGCAAGCTCAATTTTGTTGGCAATATTCCATGGGAATGTTGCACATTGATTTCAAGAGGGTAATATCTTCTGAAAAAAAGACCAGAAGCTTTGAATTTGAAATTTTCTGAGTCTTTGTGCTATGAATTTCCTCTTTGACTGATTTTAATTTGTATCAATACCCTGTGATAAACCATAACCATGAGTATAACAGATTTTCACCGATTTTTAAGCATCCTTGTAACAGATTATGGAGTCTGAGGATGATTTTTCAGTACTCCTCAAGCTTACAGTTGATGTCAAAAGTGAGAGCGATCTTCTGGGGGACTATGTGCAGTCTAAACTTCATAGTTGATTCAAAACTTTGCAGTTTGGACAATTCTGGGTGATAAGAAAATAAAATCCAGTTCCTATATTCCAGACAGATTATTATGTCTGATCAAACAAGAGATACTGGTGAATTATATTTTAATGGTTTATATTCATGTTGAAGAATATGAATGATTTTAAGATGTATATGGAATTTAAATCAACAATGGTTTATTGATGGGTTGGATGTGAGGAATGAGTGATAAAGAAATTTGTAACAATTTCAGTAAGATGGTGAATTAAGGCTGTTATAAATACACAGAAATGCTGCATAAAATATAACACAAATAAAAAGAGCATTAAAGTTTGAAAGAAAGTAATTGTCCAAGTGCCAGAAATGAAGAGATAAAATCATGTTTCTCAAAAATATTCCAAATTTATTGCTTTCTTTTACTTATCTTTTACTTATCTTTTACTATCTATTACTTAAGATAGTAAACACAGGCTACGGGCTCCTGGGTGGCTCAGTTGGTTAAGCATCTGCCTTTGGCTCAGGTCATGATCCCAGGGTCCTGTGATCGAGTCCCACATCGGATTCCTTGCCTGGCGGGGACCCTGCTTCTCCCTCTGCCTGCTGCCCCCCGACCTGTGCTCTCTCTCTCTCTGTCAAATAAATAATAAGATCTTAAAAAAAAAAAAGTAAACACAAGCTAATGGTGTTTGCAAAAATTTGCATACTGTTTGGAGACCCTAAGGATTGAGACTCTATTTGAACCATCAACATTATGATAAGAACAAAAACAAATAAACAAAAACATGATTGTTGGTCTCTTGGAATATAAGCAATATGGGATAGAGATCTCCTCATAAATTCAGGTGGGTCAATTGTCTTTCATTTGTTAAGACAAATAAAAAGACATGCTCTTTCCTAGAAAATGTGGTAGAAAAGAACTTTTTAGAGAGTCACCTATGAGAAGGTGAAAAACACTGTTATATGCAAAACTTGAGCATGGTAATCAGAGAAATATAGGTGAATGCATAAAATAAAAAATAAATATAAAATAAGGACAATTAGAAACCATAATGCCAGGTAAGTAGGAAATCCTTAATTTCTCTTGTAGAAAAGTCATGTTCATCACCACTATAAAAATAATAATAATAATAATAATAATAATAATGCTAGCACTCACTATATATGAAAAGTATACTCATTAGCACTTTTATATTAATTTTTAATTCTACTTTCACTAATCTCCCCACAAATGCTGGCAATGAACCTCATTAGAAATGCTACTGTAGCTGGTACATCATTCCATTGGTGAAAAGGAGATGAATATAACGTAAAGAGACACTGGTCAAAAGTTTAATTCTTCTAAACTCTCATCATTAGAGTTGGCATGATGGAAAGATACTGAAAAAATCTAACTTACTAGTTACCTCAATTTCTCTTCTTTCACATCCTCAAGGCTAACTGAAATGAAGAAAGTAAGAGGGCCAGAAAGCTCAGATGTAATAACCATACATGTTTAATTGCTCTTATTCAAAATCTGTTATATTTTTAATTTCAGCTTTTTAAAAAAGTTTCTGAACGTATGTTTTTCTTATAAAATTTCTTAACATGCTTTTCTGTCACTTTACCCCAGCAGTGCAACCACTGTCTCTTATGAACATACTGAAAACAAATCTTAATTAGGAAGTTTCCCTTAGAAGTTAAAGGAAGGTTCAACATTTAAAAATGTCTTAAGTTAACTCTTTGGATTAAAAGAATAAAAGAGGAAGAAAGAACACATTATCATCTCAATAGTTTTAGAAAAAGAATTTGATAAAATATCCATTAATTTTATATTAACTCATAGAAAAGTAGTAGTAGAACCCTTTCACCAGATAAAGAATCTTTATCAAAAATATACTATAAAATATCTTTTCTTTAACTTCAAGGAAAAGGCAATATATCTAAAACTACTGTGACTATTTAGTATTTCACTGTAGATCCCAGCAGTGCATAATAAAAAATGAGAGAGAGAGAGACTGATAGAGAAGAGAGAAAAGGAAATGGAGAGAGAAAAGTATGTAAGTATGAGAGTTAGAAAGACACAAAAGATAATAACTATTTATATTGATGAGATTCTTAAAACTAGTAACAATAGAGAAATTTTATCAAAGATAAAAAAGTTTTCACATAGCTTTCCTAAACACAAAAATCAACAATTAAAAAATTAAAATCTAAATGGATCTAATTGTTTTACAATTACAACAGTAAGAAAGAAATAGAAACTGAAAATACCTACCAATTAATCTAGTAACTGACATGGTGTATGTAGAAAATTTTAAAGCTGTTAAAGAGCATGAAATTCATCCTAAAAATACTAAATAAACATTTTCATGGACAAGGAAATGCCAATATCACAAAGAAGTCATTTTTTCCCAAATTTGTTCCCTGGATTAAAATAACAAAAGAATTTACACATGACTTGATATTTTATGGTGAAATTCATTATGACAATGAACTAATGGTATCAATGAACATTTTCAAAAAGGTTAAGAAATAAACCTAATAGACTGTAGTTTGAACGCCTTGGTACTTTGCAATCATCTATGTTTAGCATATCCTGTTCTCTACGATGGTCCTTCTGTACCACTTTCTTTGCCAGAACTGTTCTTCAACATATTATGATCTGAAAGTCTTCCAGTTCTTCTCCTGGTCTACACTTTATCAGGGGTTCTTAATATTGTCTGGGCCTCTCTCTCTCTCAAATAAATAAATAAAATCTTAAATAAAATAAACTAAAAGTAATCTTGGGGCACCTGAAGGGCTCAGTGGGTTAAGGGTCCAACTCTTGATTTTGGCTCAGGTTATAATCCCAGGGTCATGGGATCAAGCCCTGCATTGGTCTCCTGCTAAGTAGGGAGTCTGCTTGAGATTCTCTCTCTCCCTCTCCTTCTGCCCCTCTCCCCCACTATCTCTCTCTCTCTCTCTCAAATTAATAAATAAATCAGTTTTTAAAAAAGTAACAAAGCATAATACACAATTTTAAGTATATGCTTTGATTTCAGTCTTATAATCACTATAAAATAAATTATAATTCAATTTGTGACACCCACAACCAGCTACAAATATATATCTTGAGTGTCTCTTACTGTGCACATTAGATTATATAGAACAACTGCACTGTACTTGGTCAGTTTTATTCATATTTGAAGAGAATTATTTATTTATTTATTTAAGTTTATTATTTATTAAAGATTTTATTTATTTATTTGAGAGAGAGGGAGAAAGAGAGCACTAGTTGCGGGAGGAGCAGAATGAGAAGGGAAGCAGATTCCCCGCTGAGCACAGAGACTGACACAGGGCTAGATCCCAGTACCTGGGGATCAGGACCTGAGCCAAAGTCATATGCTTAACTGACTGAGCCACCCAGGTGCCCCTTGAAGAAAATGTCTTAAAAACACACACATTTAATGTCTTATATCCAAAATTTTTCCATAATATGGCCAAAATAGTCAAGACCTGATTAGAATTACATTTCCTTGTTTAATCTGGCATAGCTTTACTAAATCTACTCAGACACCTAGAAACTTCCTTTAGCCATTTCAGCTATAATTTATACAATAGATTCAAGCCAATGTTGCAGACCTTTTTTATCTTAGATGCACACCTGAGAGTGGATTCTAGTAGACAATTTAAAAAGACCCAGCACCAACTATTTGTATTAAGTTTCACAATAATAATACCTGGTCCAGTCCAGTGGGTTGATAGTTATATTTGGATCCCTGTTAATGATAAAATGAACTAATTCTATGAGAATATTATAATTAAGTCATTAAAACAATCAAAGATTCCTCTTTTTCCCAATAAATCTATCAAAAGCAAATTGAATAAATTCCAAATACAACTAAAACCCAAAGATAATACAATTTTATTCATTAAGGACAAGGACTCAATGTTTATCTGCATAATTTACTTGCTCAAGATCTAAGGCTATGTCCCATAGTCCATTAAAGGCTTTGCTTATTAGAAATTGGGAGTTTAAAACATTAAATGTGTATTCTGCTTTATTTTTCCTCATAATAACATGATATTGATGGTAATTGCCATCAGTGAAGAAGACAGATGTATAAACAGAAAAGCATAGTTCTCACATTTTTCCCCCCTGTGGATAAGCATAGGAGAGCAGAAAGAAAAAAGTGTCATGCAAAAACAGAAAATACCATCAATGAGAAAATAGTTTGAAGGAAACTGAAGCAAGATTTCAGATAGGAAAAAAATTAGTGATAAATTATTAAGGAATAAGAGGCAAAAATCTGGATTTGGCTTTGATCTGAGTAGAATGTGAATGAGAAGTGAAGAAAACATGAGAAAAATAAGACAAAACTCAAATCAATTTAAACCTTTACATATAGCAAAATAAAACTTGATTAGTAATGTGGACTCTGGAGTGTTGTTTGGTTTTAAATTTTGGTTGCATCTGTGCTCATTTCCTTATTTATAAAACGACTACAATAAAGATAGTGTGAAGATGAAATGCAATAATTCTTCTGAAGTGCTGACAATAGAATATAACTTATAGTAACCACTAAATAACTGATATTTATCATAAGTAGTGTTATCTTTACAGAGTGCTTAACACAATACAAAATGTTTTTTAAAACTTTAGCACATTTGAACTTCAAAATAACTCTGACAAAAGTAAGGGCAGATGTCAATATACTCATTTTGCTCATGAACAGAATAAAGCTCAGGAAGCTCATAATCATTTGAGCCAATATCTTATAATAAATCATATATATATGATTTATATATGTGTGTGTGTGTATATATATATATATAGAGAGAGAGAGAGAACCCAATCATAGTTGACTTTAAGGCGGAAAATCATTCTAGGTCGGCCTGACTTCATCATGTGAGCCCTTAAAAGCAGAGAGATTTTTCTGGATGATTGCAGAAAATGAAGTTTGAGAGATGTGCTTTGGCTAGCCTGGAAGAAATCAAATATTAATACTGTGATTTGCTTAGGGGGCAAGGGGTTACATGGCAAGGAATTGTGGGAGGTCTCTAGGTAAGAGTGGTTCCCCAGCCAACAAACTGCATATAAATGAGGACCTTAATACTCCAACCTCAAGAAAATAAACTCTACAGACAACTAGCAGCCTTGAAGAAGGATCCTGATCTTCAGATAAGAATGCAACCTAGCCAACATGTTGATTTCAGCCTGGTGAGACCCTAAGCAGAAAATCCAGTGATGCAGGGTATGCAGACCTACAGGTTTTAAGGAACTACATTTGTGAGAATTTGATAGGCAGCAATAGAAAATTAATACAATGCATAAGGATGTTTGTTTCTACATTATTTGGTAAGAGTGAAAATCTGAAAAAAAAAATCCTCACTGATTAATGAATGAAGAAGATTATGGAATAAGAGAGGATTTCCACATTTACTCATATAACAGTAACAACATTAAATAAGTTAATAAAACAAGGACACAAATTATTTTCCTGCTTAGTCCTCATCATTTTTGAGCATTGGTGAGGCATTAAGTCTCACTGTAGGGTTCTGGAGATGGCTGAACACAAGACACCGGATACTGAGCAGATGAGTCTGACAGCAGTTCATTAGTCACATAAGCTCATACTCTGGGGGAGAAGAAAATGCCACACGATGCATGGCCACGAGGTGTTGCACTTGGGAACAGAATAAATGTGTAGATGTTGTGGGAGGCAGGCTCTTGTGCAATAACAAGGGGTTGGGTGACTCCACGTTCCCATCAGAGGATGTGATTGGCTTGTTAGGATAATTTTTCAAGGCTGGAAGGAAAATTAGGTTCAATTCCCAGCTGAAGGGAACAAGCACAGTGGGGAGTGTTTCCCCTAGAGTGAGGGTCATATCTGGTGAGAGCTGACAATTGTGGTTTGACCTTGGGGCTCAAAGTTGTCAGAAAAGCACTTAATGTTGCATCTTAATTTCAGAACTTCCACCACACTTCCCAAATTTCTTTCCTGAATGAAGTAACAATGTTAAAAGTTCTTTTTGGTTTTTATTTATTTTTTTGGGTGTGTGCTTTTGAACTTCATGGACAAGTATAATTTTTCATTTCACTGAAAATCATTGAAAATTTATCATATGTCAATGCTCGTTAAGTTTTAACTTCAACTATGACTTTTAATAGACAGTTACTTCACAAATTCAAAAATGTAAAATTATCATGTTTCTTATTAACATTTGCAGTAATATTTCAAATTTGTTTCTTCTAAGTCAATTTTCTTAGGATTAAGAGAGGCAACTAATCCCAAGCATGTTCACCATTTTCTCTTTAAGGCAGCTAGTTCATCTTTTGTTTTTAGATGTAAAATTCATATTATGACATTAAATATATTGATTTCCTCTGAGGTAACAGGTGTCTGTTATGCAATCTAGTTATTTTGCCATTTTCCACAATATCAATGCCTCTGGGATAAAATTTGTATTTTTCTTTTTTTTTTTTTTCTGAGAGAATCTGGGACTATAGATAACCTATTTTCTTCAGTGATAGCCTGAAACACACCTATAATAGGAAACATTTATCCATCACATTCTACTTATAAGACACAGTTTTATGCATTGCAGGTATTTTTAACTCACTTTTTACTTACAAAACACCTATTTTATAGATGAGAACTGAGGCCATGAGCAAATGAATAAGTTGTCCAGGGTAGAGATGAGATATGAATCCAGGCAATGTGGATCTAGAATTCATGATCTCACATACTACAATATACTGCCTCTAGAAATAACCACTTCCTGCAAATATTGCTTACTGGGAAGAATACGATGTCCACATAGATAGAACTAGAAAAAACACTACATCAACCATTCATCCTTCCCTTCATTAAAACTTTCTTTCAACAACATTTTATTTATTTTCTTTCTTTTTAAGTATTTTTATTTTATTTTTATATATTTATTAACACTTTATTTATTTATTAACACTTTATTTAAGTGTTATATAAGTTTCAGGTATACAATATACTGATTCAACAATTCTATACATTACTCAGTGCTCCTCATGCTAAGTGCATTCTTTAATCTTCTGTTTCACCCATCTCCCCACTCACCTCTCCTCTGGTAACCATCAGTTTGTTCTCTACAGTTAAGAGTCTGTTTCTTGGTTTCTCTCACTCTCTCTCTTCTTTTTTATTTGTTTTGTTTTTTAAATTCCACATATGAGTGAAATCAAATGGTATTTGTCTTTCTCTGACTGATTTATTTCACTTAACATTATACTCTTTAGATCCATCCATGTTGTTGCAAATGGCAAGATTTCATTCCTTTTATTGGCGGAATATAATATTCATATTGTATATATGTATAATATGAATATATATATAAATATATATACACATACCACATCTTCTTTATTCATCTATGAATGGACACTTGGGCTGCTTCCATATCTGACTATTGCAAATAATGCTGCAATAAATATAGGGTGCAGGTATCCCTTTGAATTAGTGTTTTTGTATTTGGGGGGTAAATAGCCCATAGTGTGATTACTGGATCATAGGGTTGTTCTACTGTTTTCCAGAGTGGCTGCACCAGTAGGTATTCGCACCAACAGTGCACAAGGTTTTCTTTTTCTCAACATCCTCGCCAACATTTATTTTTTGTCTTTTGTATTTTAGCCATTCTGACAGGTGTTAGGTGATATTTCATTGTGGTTTTGATTTGCATCTTCCTGATTATGAGTGATGTTAAGCAATTTTTGATGTGTCTGTTGTCCATCTGCATGTCTTCTTTGGAAAAATGTCTATTCATGCCTTCTGCCCATTCTTAATTGGATTATTTATTTTGGGGGTGTTGAGTTGAATAAGCTCTTTATATATTTTGGATACTAACGCTTTATCAGATACGTCATTTGCAAATATCTCTTCACATTTAGTAGGTTGTCTTTTAGTTTTGTTGATTTCTTCTTTCACTGTGCAGAAGCCTTTTATCAACAACATTTTAATCATCAAATATTTTCAAAGCAGAATGCTTAGTATTGGCAATGTACCAATAAGTTGATTTGAAATGTCCCTCTCTTCATGAACATTATAGTCTGGTAAGAAAAACGAAAGTAAAAACACTTTTGAAATTTGTTCTTAACTTGTAATACACATAATTATAAGTCAAGAATGGGTTCTATAGGATCCTATGGGAAGGCTCTCTGCCCTCATCTTTGATTGGTAAGCAGACTCATGACTATAGTCAAAAATACAGTTACCCAGGTATAATTTGAATACAGGAACACAGGGTGCATAAATTCTTTATATCTCAAAGGACGTATGTATTGCCAGCAATAGGAATTGCACTGGAATAAGAGTGTGTGCTGTCGGGGCAGGGGGCAGGAATTTATGCTGGCAGATTCAGCTCTCCTTTCTGCAAGGCCTAAAGCTTTGAAATTGTACAAAAGGAAACATTGCAGAAAATGGTTGCTGTGTTCCTCTGTGTGCAAAATGGAAAAAAAAAGGCAAAAAAGTCTTAAATAATTTAAAATAGAAAAACTCTTCTAAAGTTAGTTATTTGGGGGAGCCTGAGGTAGAACAGTACTTTTTTTCCCCCTTGGTAGTGTGAGTGGGAAGAAAAGAACAGTCTCAGAGCAGCTCTCAACATTATCCGAGGATTTTGTAACATAAATCTTTCACACAGGGATGTCTTGATACCTGCTCCCATCCATCATGTGCTGCATGAATACACAATGCCTTCCAATGCCCTTGTCCTAAATCTAAAAAACATTTGCCTGCTGACCCTGAAAATTTCAATCATCACAACCACTGAGCTATCTGGCGCTCAGAATCTATTGTGAAGGTTTCTTTTATTTCAGTGATACATATATTTACTCAATGAAATTAAACTTTTATAGAAATAACTATACATGACATTCTGATAGCTATTACAAATTTGCATATTTATTTATTTCACTGTAGCTCATTAAAATATTTTAATAATCAGTGCATGATTAATGAAAGTATTTTGAAAAAACTCAAATACATACTCATAACTTTGAATAAAATATATGCAGATCAAGTAAATATTGTTTCTTTTCAAATTTTTGAAGAAAGCTAAAATTGCTTTAGGGGAAAAAGGGATTCATCTATTTCAACATACATTTCTGAAAGAAAAAAATCCTATGTTTCAGATTCTGAACTAAAATGTTATGTATAGATATTGATACTGAAAGAAAAGTAGAAAAATCCCTGTAGATGGCATAAGACTTATGATTTAATGAGGATCCCCATCTATCTATCATTTATCTTTTATCTATCTAACACCAATTATCATCATCTACAAAATATAGCATTAAAAAAGTAAATAAACACTTATGGAATGTTCATTATATGCCAAACACTCTGATATACTCTTTCATATAGAATAGCTCATAAACATTCACAAAAATCAAGCAAGTTAGAAAAATATGTTGGAATCATAGCCAATTCCAAGTGATCTAGCTTTGTGACTTTGGGCAATTCAACTTCACCACTCAGTTTTCACAGAAGGATAATAATAACCTTTTATGTCATAGTGGATTAAATAAATACCTTTAATATTTATAAGAGTCCTAGACATCAAATAAATTATTAAAGAGTATAATTCATATTAGAAATAATTTTAATAATTATCTTTTATCTCAGGAAAATAAGATCTATTCTATCTATCTAGTTATTGAAAATAATGAGAGTTTTCCATTGAATGCTCTATCTGGCATTTGAAAAAGAAAAACAATGTGTTGAAAACATGGTTCCTAAGGATATAAAAAGATTTATTATGGCTTAAACATACAGTTATTTGGTGGGGATGGCAAAATCTGAAATTAGAAATTCAGATTTGCTTTGAGTCTGGATTACCTTGGGCAAGTTAGTAATCCTCAATAAATATCAGTTTATATAAAACTGGAATAATATTAGCCTAATTTGGAATGAGTATTATATGACTCATCATAGTTTATCCTTTCAATGCTTGGTATAAGACTCATGGTGTTATCATTGTTATGGTGCTGGTGATATTATTATTATTACTTTACAATTCCACATGCTTAGGCTTTCATCTTCTTTGTGGTATTTCTAAAAATAGAAGGGTTATATCTGTGTCTTAAGAAGATCATTGTCACATTGGCAGTAGCTTACAGAATGCAATGAGAAGAAAAAGGGTATGACAGGAGACAAGAAGAATGCAGATGAAATATTCCAGATACACAATGAAGACACACTTATTTTTGATAATTGAAGGAAGAAAGAGAAGTGTTGAAAAATTTAAGCAATATTTAGGAGCATATTTAGTCTACCAGATGGTGGTGAACTCATTCACCTATGAAGAAAATGCTGGAGGAGTCAAGTCAATGTTGAGAGTCAAGGTATAATTTTCATTTGGAATGTCTTAAATGTGAGTATCCATGCTTGAATTTTTTGAAAAAAAATCAAATTTAGAAATCTAAAATTTAAATATTCACAGAAATTGCAATAATAATATATTTTACTCTAATGCAAATTCAGTTGTACAGTTGACTATGCCATATGATTTCCATGAATCTGACTAAAATAATCATGGATTATTACTATCTGTAGAATTATTTAATTCGTCACTGAATCCTATTTTACATATTTTTATTTAATACCACTTTTTAGCTAATATTATGTACTACTGATGCACCAGGAACATATTTTATTCTAGGTGTTTACAAAGATGCCATTTCCATTGCGGTCAGCCATAACAATGTAAAGGAAACAATTTCCTGAAAGTAAAGAGATTTTATTTAAGATTCAGTTTTTCTATTTCCATGTGACCTTCACTTAATCACTTACATAATCTAAGCTTCACTTTGCTCATTTAAAAATGGGAATGATAGTTTCTATCTTACTTAGCAGATGATAGTTTCCAAAAAATGGCTGTAACAACATTTCCCATCCCACAAATTCTTCCAGAGCCTTGCCATTCTCTGAAGAGGTAGACTCTTTAGCCTCACCTCTTGAGCCTGGGTGGGCTTTTGAGACTATGTGGACAGAGTAAAAGTGGAGGCAATGGCAGGTGACTTCTGAGGCCAGGACATCAAAAACAATAGAGCTTCCACCTAGATGTCTCAATTGGGATTCTTCCTCCTGGATTCTCACCACCATTCTGTGAAAAAGCCAAACATCCACATGGAAAAACTTATGTAGATATTCCAAATGACAGCCCCATTCAGCTAAGGTGTTGGCCATCATCCAGCATCAACTGTGATACATTGGAAGAGTAGTTTTTCCCATGATTCCAGCTACTGAAGTCTTTCTAACTACTCCAGCTGGTGACTCATGAAGTTGAGTTGACTGAGCACTCCCCAGATTCTAGATTTGTGAGCTCAGTAAATGATTGTTTTTGCCTTAAGACATTAAGTTTTGGGGAAGATAGTTACATAATGGAAAATTAGAATACTCACTATTTTTAGGAAGATTTAAATGAAATATATGGAAAGGTTCTTAGAACTCTGAAGTCTTTTACAAATGTAAAGGATGAGTATCCTCATTCCTAAAAGCCCTCACTTTATTATTTTTGTCATCACAATAAGTGTACTCCACAAAGCCTTCACTTTAAACACCTGCCTCAGCCAATGTTTATTGGCCATGGTATCTTGCAAGATTATGAGATACAGACCTTACTCCTAAGCTAAATCTGTAATTTAGATAGTTTCCTTCTTGAGAGCAATTAATGGATAGAATGTTTCCAAACCCACCCTTGATCACTCTCTAGAAGTCAAATGGCAAATGGCTATTGATTATATATCTGCTTAGTATAAAATCTAGTAAGTTACAGGTAGAAGCCTATATATCGGTTGTCCTCTTTGATATTAAATTTCCTAAGTTTCCAGGAAAATTTATTTTATCAGATTTTTATTCTTCCTCTTTGACTCTTCTTTTGTCCTCTCCACTAGTCCTAAATCTAGCATTAGTCTAAGTCTATACCGTATGTTTAAATTCTCACCTTGAATGATTTACATAGTCTTTCAAATGGCAATAAATGACAATGTGTTGCTGCATTATGTAGTTTTAGGCAATGCTAACTGATGAAAAGAAAAACACTCAAAATATCAATGACTTAAAACAAGACCATTTTTTCCCCTTATAAATCAGATTTATTTCAAGAAGTGATCAGGGACACAAATTATTTTCATTTTTTGGTCCTGCCATCTTCATTCCATGGATCCTGTGTGGAGTGTTGTGTTATAGATATATCTTGGTAACACTGAACATCTCTTCTACTTACGTACCCTCAATTGAAACCCAGACAATTGCCTGCACTGCATCTGACGAACATACTCTGTAAGTTCAAAAAGAAAGGGGTTTGATGATTATCCAACAGTTACTACCATCTTAGAAATTCCTCCATGAATATTAAAATTGTGTGTCTTAATCTTTAAATTTCCTAGAGTTTAATAAATAATTGTTAAACTGACATGAGTTCTAGCTTTAGACATCCTAAAAAGACTTATCTTCCTCATCATCTAACAGAACTCATCCCGGGTAAACCATGTTCTGTTGGCATTAAATTAATTATGTTTCTCTTAGATGTCCTGTATTTTCTTGTCCCAGATTCCCATGATTAAAGGTCCAAAAAAAATTTATTCTCCATGAACACTAAAACCATGTCTTTTCATCTTTGATTTCCCAAGTGTCCAATAAATATTTGTTTAATTTGTATTAATTCTGCATTTTCCATGCCATGGAAGTTTTTGAAAAGGAACCCTCCATTTAAGAAAGATATTTTGCTCTATTGGACAGATAATATATTGTTCTTCAAATTCTTATCTGGGGATTTTTTTTATCTAATTAGCTTAATGTCATTATATAGAGACATAGGATGCTAAGAGAATAATCGATCTAGAGAAAAAATTCAAATACCTCACAACATTGGACAGCTTGGTGACAACTTAAGAGCACAAAGATGTGTCAGTAGATGATGGATTCTCAAAAAGGATTAAGGAGTGTGGGTGGGATGTTAACAAAGAAAGATTTTTACCTACTTTCAGATTTAACCTAGTCATTCTCCGCACTGAATAACACATAAACAATTTCTTAATATTAAGTTTATCTTTAATATATATTAGTAACTTTATATTTCTTCTTTTATTTTATCTCTCCTCCCTACACATTTTAATGTAAAGGCATAACATTGGGCTAAATGTAAATGTAGTTCTTCCACATTATGATTTCCTATATACTTACATGCTATATTTTCTTATTTTAGCTTCAAAAGTCTCGAGATCAGTCTTTTTTTTAATTTAAAAAGAGTAGTCATATTACTTAAAAATTACTAGCTCTCTAATCATTTTGAAAAATACCATCTGGCTTCAACATTTTTTTCAATGTATAATCATGGGAATAAAAACACCTGCATTTATCATATCTTCACTGTTTCTCCTCGATGATCAAGACTAGGAACTACATTTTATCCGATTGCCTGTTTTTCTTTTTCTTCTAACTTGGTAATTTCACTCAAACATTTCATGTTGGCATATTAGCATCTGTTTATTTTAAAGCATATAATTATGACAAATAAAAACAACTTAGACACTGTATTGAATTCATTCCAAAAAAACTTGAAAAAAGAGACAAAGTCAATATTTATATCATACTTATATCATACTAGCTTTACCTTTAGTTTAGACTATCATGGGTTTGTTGTATATAAGTGAAATCAAACTGAAAATTCTTCTGAAAGAAGTCCTTCATATAAGCATATTATCATATAAGCATTTCATTAGAACAAATTATAATTAAGAGTAAGAAGAACATTTGGGGTGTTTTTCCCCAAAGTTTGGATGCTGAAGTTATTTATGGAATGCATTACTGATTCTGTGTATAAAACTGAGCTTTGACCATATTAATCGTATCTCAATTAAAGCAAAATACCAATGAAGTAAATCTTAATAATGTAGGAGCAAAAAATGCATTATTTCTTTTATTATCTCAGGTATTCGTTGAGATAGTCAAGAATTACTTATAAGCATGTAGTGCTAGGCATTGGTGATAAATGAAAGGACCACAGTTCCTGTCTTCATGTATCTACGAGTCTAAGGGTTACATAAAGCAAGCAATTTTAAGTGTACCAACTTGGAAAATTGTGATAAAGTGATATATTTCCATTTAGGGATATCCAGAGAACATTTTTATTTATTTATTTTAGGGAGAGAGAGAGAGAGCAAAAACAAGGGGAGGAGCAGAGGGAGAGGGAGAGAAACAATCTCAGACTTCCAACCGCATGAGGAGCCCAGTGCGGGGCTAGATCTCATGATCTGGCGAGCATGACCTGAGCTGAAATAAAGAGTCCAACACTCAACCAACTGAACCACCAAATAACTGAGCAACCAAACAACTGAGCCACCCAGGTGCCCCTATCCAGAGAATATTTTTAGGGAACACTGATATTAAAACTGAGAATAATGAATGTATGACACTGGTAGCCAAGATTTCTTGAGCATCTAACATGAACTAGGTACAGTTCTAAGTGTTCTTCCTTTATAAACAGACTTCTTCATAACCTTCTGAGATAGGTACTGTAATTGTTTCTATCCTACAGATGTGGAAAGTGGAACACAGTTAGGTATTAAGAGTTAATTTTGTGAGTAAGACAATCAACTCAAAGGCAATCACATTTCCTGACATGACAAAGAACATGATATTTTCAAGGAACTGTTAACCTTGGAAAATACAATTGCCTGTTATTTTACCAACAAAAATGGGTTATTCAGGAATAGCAGAGAATTGCAATCTGAGACAAGGAGGCTAAGGCTGAACCATAGGCAAGGCCACAGGAAGAAAACAAACGAGAGAGAGAGAGAGAGAGGAATGGTCTTTTATAGAGGAAAGGGGGACATTGGAAAGACTGTTATAAACAAAAAGTCCATTGGAATAAACCATGAGTTCAAAGTATAGTGGCTTTTCACTGGCTGAGTTGTGACAGTCTCTCACTATCTGGGTTGTCAGGAGTAGAGTGGGTTGGGGGTAGCCTTTTCTCCTCCTGCCAGGAGAGTAAAGTAGTGTCTATGTGGCAAGTTCTCTATTTTCCTGTTGGGTTTGCAATTGAAACTGAGTGGTAGGACATGAGAGCTCCACTTGCCAGCTTCCTGAATCTACTCTAAAAGAGATTTCCTTTTATTAATTCTCACAGAACCAAAAACATATTGGGGATTCAGAATGCAAAAGACACATATTGCAGAAGCCAAACCTTATAGGACCTCATGGCCAATATTAATAATCTATTTTTTTCTCTTTCTTTATGCCTACAACACAAAGTCTGTGGAGGCTTCGAAGCAAGAGTGACCTGCTATCATTACATTTTAAATTTTATTATGTTATGTTAATTACCATGTATTACATCATTTGTTTTTGATGTAGTGTTCCATGATTCATTGTTTGCGTGTAACACCCAGTGCTCCATTCAATACTTGCCCTCCTTAATATCCATCACCAGGGTAACCCATCCCCCCACACCCCTCCCCTCTAGAACTCTCAGTTTGTTTCTCAGAGTCCATAGTCTCTCCTGGTTCGTCTCCCCCTCCAATTTCCCCCCTTTCATTTTACCCTTCCTACTGTCTTCTTTTTTTTTTAATATAAAATATATTATTTGTTTCAGAGTTACAAGTCTATGATTCAACAGTCTTACACAATTCACAGCACTCACCATAGCACATATGCTCCCCAATGTCTATCACCCAGGCACCCCAGCCTTCCCACCCCCCACCACTCCAGCAACCCTCAGTTTGTTTCCTGAGACTAAGAATTCCTCATATCAGTGAGGTCATATGATACATGTCTTTCTCTGATTGACTTATTTTGCTCGGTATAATACCCTCCAGTTCCATCCATGTCGTTGCAAAAGGCAATATTTCATTCCTTTTGATGGCTGCATAATATTCCACTCTTTCTATATATACCACATCTTCTTTATCCATTCATCTGTCAATGGACATCTTGGCTCTTTTCATAGTTTGGCTATTGTGGACATTGCTGCTATAAACATCGGGGTACACGTACCTCTTCAGATCACTACATTTGTATCTTTGTCGTAAATACCAAGTAGTGCAATTGCTGGGTCGTATGGTAGCTCTATTTTCAACTTTTTGAGGAACCTCCATACTGTTTTCCAGAGTGGCTGCACCAGCTTGCATTCCCACCAACAGTGTAGGAGGATTCCCCTTTCTCCACATCACCACCAACATCTGTCATTTCCTGACTTGTTAATTTTAGCCATTCTGACTGGTGTGAGGTGGTATCTCACTGGGGTTTTGATTTGGATTTCCCTGATGCCGAGCAATGTTGAGCACTTTTTCATGTGTCTGTTGGCCATTTGGATGTCTTCTTTGGAAAAATGTCTGTTCATGTCTTCTGCCCATTTCTTGATTGGATTCTTTGTTCTTTGGGTATTAAGTTTGATAAGTTCTTTATAGATTTTGGATACTAGCCATTTATCTGATAGGTCATTTGCAAATATCTTCTCCCATTCTGTCGGTTGTCTTTTGGTTTTGTTGAATGTTTCTTTTGCTGTGCAAAAGCTTTTTATCATGATGAAGTCCCAATAGTTCATTTTTCCCTTGCTTCCCTTCCCTTTGGCGATGTTTCTAGGAAGAAGTTGCTGTGGCTGAGGTCAAAGAGGTTGCTGCCTGTGTTCTCCTCTAGGATTTTGATAGACTCCTGTTTCACATTGAGGTCTTTCAACTATTTTGAGTCTATTTTTGTTTGTCGTGTAAGGTAATGGTCCAGTTTCATTCTTCTGCATGTGGCTATCCAATTTTCCCAACACCATTTGTTGAAGAGACTGTCTTTTTTCCATTGGACATTCTTTCCTGCTTTGTCAAAGATGAGTTGACCATAGAGTTGAGGGTCCATATCTGGGCTCTCTATTCTGTTCCATTGATACATGTGTCTGTTTTTGTGCCAGTACCATACTGTCTTGAGGATGACAGCTTTGTAATAGAGCTGGAAGCCCGGAATTGTGATGCCACCAGCTTTGCTTTTCTTTTTCAACATTCCCCTGGCTATTCAGGGTCTTTTCTGGTTCCATACAAATTTCAGGATTATTTGTTCCATTCTTTTGAAAAAAGTGGATGGTATTTTGATAGGGATTGCATTGAATATGTAGATTGCTCTAGGTAGCATTGACATCTTCACAATATTTGTTCTTCCAGTCTATCAGCATGGAACGTCTTTCCATTTCTTTGTGTCTTCCTCAATTTCTTTCATGAGTATTTTATAGTTTTCTGAGTACAGATTCTTTTCCTCTTTGGTTAGATTTATTCCTAGGTATCTTATGGCTTTGGGTGCAATTGTAAATGGGATTGACTCCTTAATTTCTCTTTCTTCTGTCTTGTTGTTGGTGTATAAGAATACAACTGATTTCTGTGCATTGATTTTATATCCTGCCACTTTATTGAATTCCTGTATGAGTTCTAGGAGTTTTGGGGTGGAGTCTTTTGGGTTTTCCACATAAAGTATCATATCATTTGCAAAGAGTGAGAGTTTGACTTCTTCTTTGCTGATTCAGATGCATTTTATTTCCTTTTGTTGTCTAATTGCTGTGGCTAGGATTTCTAGTACTATGTTGAATAGCAGTGGTGATAGTGGACATCCCTGCCGTGTTTGTGACCTTAGGGGGAAAGCTCCCATTTTCCCCCCCCTTGAGAATGATATTTGCTGTGGGTTTTTCATCAATGGCTTTTATGATATTGAGGTATGTACCCTCTATGCCTATACTCTGAAGAGTTTTGATCAAGAAAGGATGCTGTACTTTGTCAAATGCTTTTTCTGCATTGATTGAGAGGATTATATGGTTCTTGTTCTGTCTTTTATTAATGTATTGTATCACATTGATTGATTAGGGATGTTGAACCACGCTTGCAGCCTAGGAATAAATACCACTTGGTCATGGTGACTAATGCTTTTAATGTACTATTGGATCCTATTGGCTAGTACTTTGGTGAGAATTTTTTCATCCAGGTTCATCAGGGATATTGGTATGTAATTCTCCTTTTTGATGGGGTCTTTGGTTTTGGGATCAAGGTAATGGTGGCCTCATAAAACAAGTTTGGAAGTTTTACTTCATCTTCTATTTTTTGGAACAGTTTCAGAACAATAGGTATTACTTCTTCTTCAAATGTTTGCTAGAATTCCTCTGGGAAGCCATCTGGCCCTGGGCTCTTGTTTGTTGGGAGATTTTTGATTACTGCTTCAATTTTCTTAGTGGTTATAGGTCTGTTCAGGTTCTCTATTTCTTCCTGGTTCAGTTTTGGTAATTAATACATCTCTAGGAATGCATCCATTTCTTCCAGATTATCTAATTTGCTGGCATAGAGTTGCTCATAATATGTTCTGGCCAGGGGTTTATCAATCTCATTAATTCTTTCAAAGAACCAGCTCCTAGTTTCCTTGATCTGTTCTACTGTTCTTTTGGTTTCTATTTCATTGATTTTTGCTCTGACCTTTATTATTTCTCTTCTCCTGCTGGGTTTATGCTTTATTTGCTGTTTATTCTCCAGTTCCTTTAGGTATAGGGTTAAGTTGTGTACTTGAGACCTTTCTTGTTTCTTGAGAAAGGCTTGTATTGCTATATACTTTCCTCTTAGGACTGCCTTTGCTGCATCCCAAAGATTTTGAACAGTTGTGTTTTCATTTTCATTTGTTTCCATGAATTTTTTTTAATTCTTCTTTAATTTCCTGGTTGACACATTCATTCTTTAGTAGGTTGCTCTGTAGCCTCCATGTATTTGAGTTCTTTCCAACTTTCCTCCTGTGACTGAGTTCTAGTTTCAAAGCATTGTGGTCTGAAAATATTCAGGGAATGATTCTAATCTTTTGGTACGAGTTGAGACCTGATTTGTGACCTAGGATGTGATCAATTCGGGAGAATGTTCCATGGGCACTAGAGAAGAATGTGTATTCTGTTGCTTTTGGATGGAATGTTCTGAATATATCTGTGAAGTCCATTTGGTCCAGTATGTCACTTAAAGTCTTTATTTCCTTGTTGATCTTTTGCTTAGATGATTTGTCCATTTCAGTGATGGGGGTGTTAAATTCCCCTACTATTATTGTATTGTTGTTGATGTGTTTCTTTGATTTTGTTATTAATTGGATTATATAATTGGCTGTTCCCATGTTAGAGTCATAGATATTTACAATTGTTAGATCTTCTTGTTGGATAGACCCTTTAAGTAGGATATAATGTCCTTCCTCATCTCTTATTGTAGTCTTTGTTTTAAAATCTAACTTGTCTGATATAAGGATTTCCACCCCAGCTTTCTTTTGGTGTCCATTGGCATGGTAAATTGTTTTCCACCCCCTCACTTTCAATCTGGAGGTGTCTTTCAGTCTAAAATGAGACTCTTGCTGACAGCATCTCAATGGGTCTTGTTTTTTTATCCAATATGATAGCCTGTGTCTTTTGATTGGGACATTTAGCCCATTTACATTCAGGATAACTATTGAAAGATATGAATTTAGTGCCATTGTATTGCCTGTAATGTGACTGTTACTGTATAATGTCTCTGTTCCTTTCTGGTCTATGTTGCTTTTAGGCTCTCTCTTTGCTTAGAGGACCCCTTTCAAGATTTCTTGTAGGGTTAGTTTCGTGTTTGCAAATTCCTTTAGTTTTTGTTTGTCCTGGAAGCTTTTTATCTCTCTTTCTATTTTCAATGACAGCCTAGCTGGATATAGTATTCTTGGCTGCATATTTTTCTCATTTAGTGCTCTGAATATATCCTGCCAGTCCTTTCTGGCCTGCCAGGTCTCTGTGGATAGGTCTGTTGCCAATCTAATGTTTCTACCATTGTAGGTTACAGATAATCTTGTCCCGAGCTGGTCCCAGGATTTTCTCTTTGTCTCTGAAACTTGTAAGTTTTACTATTAGATGTCGGGGTGTTGACCTATTTTTATTGATTTTGAGGGGGGTTCTCTGTGCTTCCTGGATTCTGATGCCTGTTTCCTTCCCTAAATTAGGGAAGTTCTCTGCTATTATTTGCTCCAATACACTTTCTGCCCCTCTCTCTCTTTCTTCTTTTTCTGGGACCCCAATTATTCTAATACTGTTTCATCTTATGGTATCACTTATCTCTCGAATTCTGCCCTTGTTATCCAGTAGTTGTTTATCTCTCTTTTTCTCAGCTTTTTTATTTTCCATCATTTGGTCTTCTATATCACTAATACTCTCTTCTGCCTCATTTATCATAGCAGTTAGAGCCTCCATTTTTTATTGCACCTCATTAATAGCCTTTTTGATCTCAACTTGGTTAGATTTTAGTTCTTTTATTTCTTCAGAAAGGGTTTCTCTAATATCTTCCATGCTTTTTTCAAGCCCAGCTAGTATCTTTAAAATCATCATTCAGAACCCTAGTTCCAACATCTTACTAATGTCCGTATTGATTAAGTCTCTGGATGTCGGTACTGCCTCTTGTTCTTTTTTTTGAGGTGATTTTTTCCCTCTTGTCATTTTGTCCAGAGGAGAATAGATGAATGAGAGAACAAAATGCCAACAGGGTAACAATGCCCCCAGAAAAATATACACTAAACAAATCAGAAGAACCCTGAAACCAGGGGAAAAGAAAGGGAAAGAAAGAAAAAAAAAAAAGAATATGATCAAATATGATCAAGCTGGAGAATAGTTCAGTGCCACACACTAGATTTGGGGCATATTTTGGTCTGTTAGAATAAACTGCCTCCCAAAATTTTAAAGAAAGAGAAGCTTATATATATACAAAAATAAGGATAAATATGATGAAGGGATGGAATATGACTGTAAAGATGAAAATTATAAAAGATTTTATAAAAGGAATTGATAAGATAAGAAGTTGGTTGAAAAAAGAAAGAAGAGGAATTAAAAAAAAAAAAGGGAGAGAATGTGATCAGGCAGGAGACTAGAACAAAGTCATACACTAGAGATTTAGGGTATATTTTGGTCTGTTAGAAGAAACTGTATCTTAAAATTTTAAGGCGAGAACAACTTACATATATATATACCAAAAATAAGGTTAACTACTATGAAGGCATAGAATATGACTCTAAAAATGAAAAATAAAAAAGATTTTTTAAAAAGGGATTGATAAATGTTGGTTGAAAAAGGGAAAAAGAAAAATCAAAAAAAAAAGAAAAAAAAATTTAAAAAAATTAACATTGAAAGACTAAAGAATCTGGGGGAAAAAAGCCATGAATTCTATGTGCAGTATTCCTCTAGCACTGGAGCTCTGCCATTCTCACTGATCGGTAAACTTGGTCTTGGCTGGCTGTTCTTGCTGATCTTCTGGGGGAGGGGCCTGTTGCCGAGGTTCTCAAATGTCTTTGCCGGAGGCAGAATTGCCCCGCCCTTGCCTGGTCCAGGCTAAGTAAACTGCTCAGGTTTGCTCTTGGGAGCCTTTGTTCCCTGAAAGCTTTCCGTACAGCTTTGGAGGACGAGAGTGAAAATGGCGGTCTCCCAATCACCACCCCAGAGGAGCTGAGAACTTGGGGTCCCACTCCTCAGTGAGCCCCCAGAGAAAATCAGTCAGTCACTCCTGTCTCCCGTCTCCGGCCACACTCCATGCTCATCCGGCCTATGACTGAGCATTTCTATCTCTGGCACCCGACCCTGTTTGAAGTCTCCAAACCCAGCAGATCCCTGCAGTGCGCTCCTGCGCTTCTCCTCCCGGGGGAGGAAGGGGAGTCTCCCTGAATCTGCCCCTTGTTGGGTCCCTGCTGGAAGAGCAGTGGCCCGACTGTGCCGCGGATCATGGTTTATGGCAACCCCGAGCTGCGAGCCCACTCCTCGGCTTCGTCTTTGCAGCCAGCTTCCCTGCTCTGATCCCTGGGAGCTCTGCCACACTCAGGCACCCCTGGTCTTTCTATGACCCCGAGGATCCTGAGACCACACTGTCCCAGTGAGTGTTCCACCCCCCACTTAGCTGCTGGAGTGACGTCCCTCAGTGGAGCAGGCTTCTCAAAGTTCCGATTTTGTGCTCCGTGGCTCTCTCATTTGCCGGTAGGGGCTCATGGAGGCCCCCTCCCCCCTGCATCTATCTTCCGGAATATCGCCTCGCATTCACTTCTCTGCATGTCCTACCTTCCATAAAGTGGTCACTTTTTGTTCAGAGAGATGCTGCAATTCTTTTCTTTGATCTCCTGTTGAGTTCGTAGGTGTTGAGAATGGTTTGATCCTTATCTAGCAAATTCCTGGGACCAGACGAAATTTAGGTCTCCTTCTCCTCCGCCATCTTGCTCCTCCCCCCAGTGCAATTCTTCATTAGTACTTTAGCTGATGACTGAATTGAGTGAATCAGAGCAAATACCATAAAATTCACTTTGACGTTTTAAGCATGGAAGATAAAAAAAATCCCCATGAAAAGTTTAAAACTTTTATTTTCTTGTGTCTTAACTAAGACTCTATTCCTTTACTATACTCATAAAGAAGGAAAACTGAACATTTAGTAAAACTTATATAGCCAATTTTATGAACATTTTCCTCTCTCTCCTTCCTTGAGGGTATTCCACTGTTTAATGGCATTTGTGCCTAATAATTACTTTTAAATTTAAGAGACCCAAATGTAGTATGTCTGAAATCAGTTAATTGATTATTTCCAAAAAAAAAAAAAAAAAAATCATGCTAAATGCTAAAATGAGAACATATATCAAGGTTATAAAAAAATTAAGGTTCATAGGTAAAGAACTGGCAAAATTTATTTTGGTTATCCATTTTCTTTAACTTGGAGCTGTACTCGTTCTTGAAAATAACTTACAAATTATTCCTTTCATGCAGCCTTCCTAAGTTACAATATATACAGAGTGAATGCCTATCCTTTTTCACTCACAGAACATTACTAGTTATTATTGCATAGGATAAATTATTATATTTATTTACTCATTTTGTGATCCAATTCTTATTTAACATAACCAGAACTATTCCAAAACAGGATTTTGATATGACTCACAGAGAGTTGTAAATTATAAGATAAAAATACAGCCTGAAGGGGAAAAAATCCTAAAATTAAAAGGAAAGAGAAAATCATTATTAAAGGCAGATGAAATCAAAGTAGGTAAGTGTGCAAAATGTGTGCTCCAAAATAATATTTAATACATGGATTATAGTTAATTATTTTTGCATCTGTGTCTTCTACTAGATATGAATATTGTTGAAAATGGGGATTGTATCTCATAGATCTTCATGTCTGGCTCTGAAGAGGTCCCAATAAATGTTTGTTGAATGCATGTACATCTGAATGAAAAAATGAGTAATGGTTCCCTAGTCCCAAGACACTTTAGCTGAAAAGGGTGAGCTACCATAATTAGGTATTGTGAAATTAGATTAGAATAAGGACATTTAACAGCTCTGTCTATAACTCAAAGTTTTGCAATGGGAAATATAAAAGCAGCCATGTAACATCTAAATGAATATTATCCATCAGATTTGACATTTATTAAGCAATAGCATCACGCCGGGCACTGTCATAAACACAAACTCTTTCCTAGTGAACTTAGATTTATATGTGCAGGCTTTTTTCCTGAAAAAGACTGATGCCATTTCATAGCAGATGGTAAAAGAATACAGAAAGATGACTTTAGTTTTCAACTTTTGTAGGCATTAGCTTAAATCAACACCTTATGCTGGGAATCCATCATGTTACCTGGACTAAACATTCCAATTACATTCCCCTGCTTCTTTTGAACAGGAAGTAGATTTCTTTGATTAAGAATTATTCACCTGGGGCGCCTGGGTGGCTCAGTTGTTTAAGCGACTGCTTTCGGCTCAGGTCATGATCCTGGAGTCCCTGGATCGAGTCCCGCATCGGGCTCCCTGCTCGGCAGGGAGCCTGCTTCTCCCTCTGACCCTCCCCCCTCTCATGTGCTCTCTCTCTCTCCTTCTCTCTGTCTCAAATAAATAAATAAAATCTTAAAAAAAAAAAAAAAGAATTATTCACCTGAATTGTTATTGTCAGGGTTTCTATTCTATTATTGTTACTGAAACCATGGTTTCTTCCACTTTTTAAGTAGCATATAACAGTAGTTCTCAACTTTTTTTTTAACACCATGATCTTAGTTTATTTTCAAAATACTCTAATAGGCGAAGATGAAACTCCTGTTCTCTAAGTATTGTATGGAAGTAAAGCAATTCTTGGTGAAGACTTTCTTCTGGGGCATAGTGTTCATAAAAGAATTTTCAATGATGGGGATAATAACAGTAGTGGTTTAAATATTTTAATATATTAATTTTATGAAATATCACATGAAAAATCTGCATTCTCTACTCTAGAGATAATTTTGATACTGCACGCAGATATTACTGTAAACTAAACTTTAATAAAGTTTCATTGTATTAGTAAAATTACTATTATAAAATTTCTAATTATAACATGCTATAATTTAAAATACAGATATAAATATTTCTGATTTTTCTTTTAAAATTATGATTTTTAACATTTTACAATGATAATATTTAAATTTTAATAATTAAAGCTATTTGGTTCAAGTAAATGAATCAGGTTCTGGCTTGTTTAGAAAAAAAAAAAAAAAGGAAAATTTTTGGTGTAATTCTTGTCTACCTTGTGGGAAACAAGATCATGAATTGTCTCTGGAGATGGAACCAAAATGATATGGGAGACCCTTTATTCTTTCTTGTTTCCAGCTACATTCTTCTCTATTTTAAGAGAGAAATTTTAAGTTTAATTACCTAGAAGACTTAATTTTTTTCCTATACCCATATGGCATAATATGACTGCCAGAAGCTCTGAGAGAAAAGTCTTTACTGTCAAAAATAAACAAAGCTAGTCCCTAGTTAAAGTGGCAAGGACATGGGGCGCCTGGGCCGCTCAGTCGTTAAGCGTCTGCCTTCAGCTCAGGTCATGATCCCAGAGTCGTGGGATCGAGTCCCACATCGGGCTCCCTCCTCGGCGGGAAGCCTGCTCTCCCTCTCCCACTCCCGCTGCTTGTGTTTCTGCTCTCGCTATCTCTGTCTCTGTCAAAGAAATAAATAAAATCTTTAAAAAATAAAAATAAAAAAAAATAAAGTGGCAAGGACAGATTTTAATCATTTATATACTGTTGCACTAAGGAACAGAGTCTAGTATCAACTGAACTCAGATTTGTACAGGGGTAATTGGGTGGCTAAAAAGAAGAATAAAGAAGTAGGGAAGGGAGGGAGGAGGAGCTCAGTAAAAACAGAAAAGTGAAAATTTACAAAAAGTGGGAAGGGAGGGTTTTCCGTGTGAAATCCATCTGGGTTTATTAAGTGGTGTTTATCAAACTTAGTGTCCTACCCTTCTTCCCACCAGTCAGAGACTGGCAGACAGGAGCCTCTTTTCGGGTGTTGGCTGGACAAACACTAAATTCTTTTAGCAGACTTGAGTTTCTCAAGCAGGCACGTCAGAGGGCCTAGGGTCACCGAGGGATGTGGCCTTGAGCTGTTAGAAACAGTGTTCATGTCTTTGTGGGCCAGATTTGAGACCTACTTTAGAAGAGGGATCAGACAAACTTGTCTAGTTTGGTCAAGGAGAGAATTTTTGTCATTCATTTTCTTTTTTTTTTTTTTTTTTTTTTTTTTTTTTTTTTTTTAAAGATTTTATTTATTTGACAGAGAGAGACACAGCGAGAGATGGAACACAAGCAGGGGGAGTGGGAGAGGGGAAGCAGGCTTCCCGCCGAGCAGGGAGCCCAATGCGGGGCTCGATCCCAGGACCCTGGGATCATGACCTGGGCCGAAGGCAGACGCTTAACGACTGAGCCACCCAGGCGCCCCTGTCATTCATTTTCTAGAGGCCTTGTGTTTTTTTTTCCCCCCTTAATTTATATGGCAGAAAATGGTTGCCAGCATCTCCAAAGTTAACATAACATCCATTTTGTTGACAAAGAAATAGATTTCTCCTTTTCTTTTGTTTATAAAATTATAGATGTTCCTTAAAATAAGGCCAGGTGCCCACTTCTGTACAAATCAACCAAGGAAGTAGGGTCACAGTATATCAACTTGGTGGCTTTTATAGTAGCTTTATAATGTGTGAAATAATAATTTTTCTCCAAATAGAAGAGGAACTGGAAGGAAAAACAGTATGTGGTCAGACCCAGTGTTCAGAGAGTAGAAATAGTCAGTTACATTTGCTGATCAGCTGAGGGGGCTACTCCCTGAATTGTGTTCACTGGACTAATAAAGACAGATCTCAGTAAAACCTCATTCTTTTCAGCCTAATAGTCATGGGGAGGGAAGGGATAAACATGATGAGAAAGGAAGGGAATCTTTTTTACATAGACTTTAATTCTCCCACAGGTAGGATTAGATAACCAAATTTTGGTTAAACATTATGGTCCCATTTATAGGTGCTCAAAAAAATATGTTGTGTTCCATTGGTTCTTCTATGCCTGATTCATTTCCTTGTCACTACCCTTTCATATTTTAGAGGGCTTGGGCACTCTGTCAATTTCTTACTTTAAAAATCTCCTTGAAATACTTATTGTCCTTGTTTTAGGTTGAGTTGAATATATGGTATATTTTAAAAGATAAATGATATACATATCCTTTCTGAATCTGAATTTTTTAAATGAGATGATAATAATAATCCCTTAGAGGGTTAACGTGAAGATAAAATTTTATAGCACAAGAAAAATCACTGAACATCTTGTAGGCCACCAATATATGTGGATTTCTACATCATCTCCCCATTACAAATACAATTTCTAATCAGACAAATAAACTAGATTACTCATATTAATCATAACTAATTTTAAAGTTTGTGTCTGAAAAATCTAATACCTGGATTACTTATATAGATCTTGTTATTGCCTGTTTCTTCTCTTTGTCTTTGTTGATTAAATTTTATTTCCCATCACACTGGCACACATTGTAGTATTTGATAGGCATAGTGCATGAGAAATTGTAGTGGTTCCAGGGGCTCCTGGGTGGTTCAGTTGGTTAAGCAACTGCCTTCGGCTCAGGTCATGATCCCAGGGTCGTGGGATCGATCCCCGCATCGGGATACCTGCTCCGTGGGAAGCCTGCTTTTCCCTCTCCCACTCCCCCGGCTTGTGTTCCCTCTCTCGCTGTCTCTCTCTCTCTCTGTCAATTAAATAAATAAATAAAATCTTAAAAACAAAACAAAAACAAAAACTGTAGTGGTTCCAAATGATACTGTTTATCTACAGATACTACTCTAACTGGGCTAGAGTAAGGCCATATCTTTTCTAGCAACAGTATCTTTCCAGTTAACATTTGCTGAAATTATACGAGTCTCAGCTGAAAGCCTGGGTCTAAACCAGGGTCACTGAGTCTGGACCAGGCCTGAATATCAATTTTTTAATATCCAGCACCATGAGACTGCGAAAATTTTCTGCCTAGCTCTTTAGCAATTAGCAGCTTCTTTCTGCTTGATTTCTCTGCTTCTTACCTCTGGGAATTTTAGGATTAACAAACATTCCAAGAACAAAATCCTGTGGAATTTTATGTTCACATTCCTATTATTCCCTTTTCTTGAGGGTCTTGGCACCTGAGTTCCAGTTTTGGTCTCTCCAGTCCCATGATACTAATAAATATCCTAGGTTGCTACTTTTTGCTGAGACTAACTGTCAATCTCTGTGAATCATGAAGTGTCTTCAAGAAAAAAGCTATAGAGAAGGTCAGGTTCACCTCACTGAGCCTCTCTCCATTTTTCAAGGATCTTAGCTCCTCAATTCAGGCAGCCTCAGTGGTTCTTCGATGCCTTCAAAAATCTGGGGGTTTGTTTGTTTGTTTGTTTGTTTGTAGTGTATTTTTTCGTGGTTCCCAGAGGAGATTGAGGACCAGAAGCAGAAGTACTCAGTAGTATGGACCCTAGAATATCTAGAGATTTCACCCCTGTAAGAAATATCCCCACACGAAAGGATATACATACACTTCTCAATAGAATTAGTCATTAAAACATATATAGATTATCTTATATTATCAGTAGAAATAGTAGGGGATTTGTGGCCTAATTTAGCACTGATTAGAGTTGTCATTGAGCTGTCAGCATTGGAAAGAAATAGTAGAGGTTGAAGCAAAGATGTTTGGGATGGTAAAATATAATAAAAAATAAAATTATATGTGGCAAAACAGATACACAAGTCAACAAAAGGGGGCGCCTGGATGGCCCAGTCAGAAGAGTGACCTCTTGGTTTCCACTGGGGTAGTGATCTCAGGTTCCTGAGATTAGCCTGTCCTTGGGCTCCATGCTTAGTATAGAGTCTGCTTGGGATTCTCTCTCCCTCTCCTTTTGTCCCTTCCGCTCATGCTCTCTCTCTCTCTAAAAATAAATAAATAAATCATTTTTTTAAAAAGTCAACAAAAGTTAATAATCCAATTAACAGATGATGACACTGTTTTGAAACAATCTCAAACGTATTGAAAAGTTGCAATAGGGGATTCCTCTCTCTTTATTATTAATAGAGCTCAGAGAAAATAGACAAATACAACACCAAATATACCATACTACATACAGTCTAATAAACATTATTTTAAATGGAAAGTTATGTGAAAACAAAGAAAATTTCATCTCTGTGATGATCTACTAATGTTAACTTATTAATTTAAATTCCCAATTAAATACATCTGGAAAGTGGAATAGTGATTTCATGTAAAAATTAGAGTGACAAGTTATCCTAAAATGTGTTACAGTGGAAAGAGATCTTTTACTGTTTAGCCAGCCTCTTGGGCAGAGAGCAGCATGATACACTAAGAAGGTGGAGGACTATTTAAAAGCAAATGGACAAATCATGTAGTGGGTACCCAAGCCAACAGGTTCACCCTGGGAATTTTTCTGTTACAGTCTGAGGAAATTTAGTTATCTATTGTTCCCTTTTATTGCTATCCCTACAGGTAGATTCTTTATAGGAAGAGGTGGGTTTTTTATTTTTGTTTTTGTTTTCATTTGAGAGCAATGACTTTACAAGAAGAACTCATGGACTCTCTCCCAGATGACCGAAAAGTGAGTTTTTGAGATCCACAGATACAGTGAGGTGATGGAGAAGTGTAAATTGAAAACAAACAACATGAAGGAAATACCCTCTTTTTGCTTTAAATATTGAGCATCGAAAAGATTGTGTCCTCTTGTAGGGGAGGGGAAATAAATGGGGAAATGTTACAATGTGGATTTGAAATGGAGTAGTTTGGATGACATAAATGTGAAGAGGTCTCAAATTTCAATTGAGATTCATACATATAGGATTTGGAGAAAAAGCTCTTGTGGAGAAATGAGGCTGAAAGTCAGAATTTCATAGGTGCTGTTGATACTATATTGAGTTCTTCAAAGTACAGACACAATGATTACCATTCTGTGTGATATTTGTCTGATAGATATTCACTAGTTTCACCAACATCCTTTCATTTCTATTAAGTTATTAATGATTTTATATTAATAAAATACCCATATAGCATGTGTATTTATTCAACAAACTCTATTAATTAGAGTATTAATAGACACTGGCAGAGGAATTTATCTTTCTTTTTTTTTCCCTGTCTCCATGTTTTCATTTCCCCTTGCCCCAGGAGGATATGGTTTTACTATATTAGGATCAAGTCAGTTAGCTTAACAGCTAACAAAGAAAGACTACAATAGGGGTTAAAGTATTGTGTATGCAATTGATTATATTCTGCTACATTTGGGCATTACCAATAATCTTAGCTTAATGGGTTTTATTCCTCTTGAACCCACTGTTTCCTTTTCACTAAAATGACACTGATTACATGTAAGTGATTACTGAGGTAGGAATATAATTTGTAGCTTCTCCCAGTCATGATATTGATGAAGCTTTGTCATAATACTATGTCTTCAATAAATTATTTCAAATCTTCCTGGAAATTTAAATCTTGAACATTGATTAACATCATTTGGGTAACTATTTAACATAACAATTATTATTATCATCATGATATTATTGACATTACAATTATTAACATTTAACATAATTTTTATGTAGGTATAAAATACTAGAGAAAAATATACAAAACATTAGTGTATGGCCAATGAAATTTGGGCATAACCATCACTTCATCAAGAAATAAAATACTAATAAGACCTGAAGGCACTGTTTTGCCATGGGTGCTTGTCACTATCCTGCTCACTTAAGGTAATCACTATTCTGATTCACATTTTTTAGCATATAGTTCTCTGATTTTAGACAAATGCATAGAATCATGTAATAACTGTCACAATCAGAACCAGGTCCACCCACCCCCGAATTCTCTAACGGATGTCTGCTCTCAAGACGTTTCCAGCCAGTCCCAGAGAGGCAAGGGGTTTTGTTCTTTCCCCTTTCCCCAGCAGCATTAGGCTTTCCCCTGTGCTCCACAAGAGGCCTACCACTTTTGTTCCATTCCAGGAAGAACTTTCTGCCTTTCCCAGTGCTGTGTCCCCTCCTCTCCTGCAGACCCCTACCACCTAGGGGAAATTCTTTTGTTCTTCAGACCCCTGCCTCCTTCAACATCCTCATGAACACCTGTAAAAGTTTATGGAGTGAAGCCTGCTAGGAGGCATGAATGATCCTTGTACCTGCAGTTCCAGGGAGTCTCTACTTTCATCCTCCCTACACTTGGCCCTTAACCATTCATTTAAAATAGCTGAATTCAGGGGTGCCCAGGTGGCTCAGTTGGTTGAGTGGCTGCCTTCTGCTCAGGTCATGATCCCAGGGTCCTGGGATCAAGCCTGGCGTTGGGCTCCCTGGTCAGCGGGAGCCTGCTTCTCCCTCTCCCTCTGCTGCCCCCCTACTTGTGCCCTCTCTGTCTCTGTCAAATAAATAAACAAAATCTTTAAAAAAAAAGAGAGAGAGAAACATTTGGGTTGTTCCTGAGGTTTTGAATAATCCTTCTATGACCATTTTTACAAGGACTTTGGTGTCCATAAGTATGTATTTCTACTAAACTCCTAAACCTAGAAGTGAAATTGTTAAATAATAGAGTACTCATAACTTCATCTGTACTAGATACTGTCAGTTTTCCAAGGTAGCTGGTAATTTGTATCTTGAGTCTGCTCCACAAGTATAAACTGACTCCATTGTTCTCCAGTGCTTTTAAAGAGCCACTTTACAATTTTACCCAAGTTTATATAATTGTTCCTGGTGGGATAGTTGATCTGACACAAACTACTTCTTTTTAGGGAGAAGCAGATATTTCATAATGTTGCTTTTAAATTTACAAATATAATGCCAATTATAATTTTAAACAGACTTGACTTTTATAGAAATAATGCAAAAATTTTAAAGTTTGCAACCATTCACAATCTGTATCAGTAAAAATTAATATTTTATATTGAAATGTATTAATACCATTACTTTTATTTTAAAACTATAATTTATACAGTTCTATAACCTAACCTAACAAATTATCTCAATCTCTGTTTCTCACTGTCTTTGTCTCTCTCTGTGTCTCTCCGTAACACTTCCACTCCCTGTCTGCCTCTCTCTCATCCTGTCATTTGAAATATTTCCATGGTAACCCATTTATGTACCAGACCCTATCTACCCAATATTCTACCACTGGTCAACTAGATGATTTCAAATATTTCCCTGTTACAAACTATGTTCTAATCAACATTATTGTGTGTGTGCATGTGTGCATGTGTGTGTGTGTATAATTTTTAAATGCTAGTGCAAGTGTTTCTTTGGGTAAAAATTATTTGCTATGAAATTACTAAGTTGAAGGATATAAATACTCATTTTTAAAAATTTTGAAACAATCTCAACTTACAGAGAAGTTGCAAGAATGTGTCAAAAAATTATCTCCCTAAACCATTTGAGAGTAACTTACCTGATGCCCACCACTCCCCAATATTGTAGTGTACCTTTCCTACAAACAACGATGCTCTCCAACATAACCATAGTACAACCATAAAAACAGGGATAGTAGCATTGATACATGACTACCATCTAATTGTCAGACACTCGATAAGTTTGGCCAATTATTCATTTAATATCCTTTATACAACCAAAGCATCCAGGTCAGAATTATGTTTTACATTTACTTCCTATTTCTCTTTCATTGCTTCAAGTCTAAAATAGTTCCTTTGTCTTCCCTTGATTTTCGTGACCTTGACACTTTTGAAAATAGCCAGCTGGTATTTTGTAGAAGGTCCTTCAACTTGTTTTTCCTCATGATTAGATTCAGGTCCTATTCCTGTTATAAGGGTCATGCTGTTTTTTTTTTTTTTCACTACATCCCCTCAGTTGGTAAACATTTTAATTTATCCAATTATTGATGATATTCACTTTAATTATTTGATAAGTGGTCTTTCAGGTTTATCCACCAAGGTGATTTCTTTTTCTTTTGTACTTTGCATTCTGTAAAGGGTTTCTTTGAAACTATTAAAATATTCTTTTCCTTATGAAATTTATTTATTTATTTATTTATTTATTATTTTATTTTGGGTTCAAGGTTTCTTATTATATTTAGTAAGGTATCATCTTAGCTATTATTTTAAAGTTCAATTATCCCGTATTTGGCTGGTGGGAGACTTTCAAGCTTCCTTGTCCGAACTCATGACTAGCCTCATCATTTTTTTGGCCTTTTTCCACTTCCTGGTACAAGAAGTCCTAACCTCTTGTATTTTCCCTTTACATCCCTGATATTAGCCATTTCTCCAGAGAATCCTGATTTTGTTTAGTGGAAATTAGTACATTAAAGCCAAAACTGGGGGCTCAGCGGCATTGACACTGTTAAGGTATCACTACTTCCCAGCCCTCCCAAAGGCAGAGCTAGGTTATACATGATTGTTTATATTTAGTTATCTCTTTTATCTAAGTCTTTTATACTATATTTATTTCTATATTTATCCACCTATATTTATTTCTCTGTATGCATTGAAAACTGTGAATTCATATTGATACAAGCAATTTTAACCCAACTCAACTAATTTCTTCCTATTATTCTCTCTTTTTATATTTGTAATTATTTTTTCTGGCTTCATCTTTCCTAATATATTTACTACCCCCTTTTCCTCCATGCAGATGCTTTCCTTATCCCCACTTAGGCTTTAACACAAAGTAAATGTTTGTCATCACTGGCCCTTCTGTAGAATATCTTCTCCACCCTATGTGGGTTGTAACCTCTCTCTGGGCCAAAGCAACCTCTTACTTCCTATTTGGACATGTGTCTTACTCTGTTTCATCTCAAAACTTTAAGACTAAATATTTCATAAAGGGTTGGGATTGAGGGAAAGAACAAGAGAAGGAAAAAAAGAGGTGAATGGACTTTTCAAATTTAATGCAATACAAAATTATTCTTCTTTTTCTCATGAGTGGGTAATATCAGTCTTTTTAACACTTGCTAAATGATAGGAAATAAATAACAATTATTTTTGAAATATTGTGGTTTCTTTAATTATGACTGAGGTTGATAAGTTTTTAATACTGGTTGTGTGTGCTTTTTTCTATAAAGAGTTATTTTTTATCATTTTTTCTACTTCGCTCTTTGTTTTCTTGTTGAGTGAATGTTTCATTATTCAACAAATATTTACTGCACATGTATTATTGACCCTTAAGATTGCTCTCTCGTTAGATATTTTTCATTTGTATGAACCTTTTATGTAGAATTTTAGTAATGAGCTCCTCAAAGGCAGGAATCAAATTTCATATTTATCTTGGAATCATTTCACCACATGGCACAATGCCAGATATTTATTCACTAGCAAATTCCTTTTAATTATTTATTTGAAGATAATTATTTAACGTGAGGTCCACGGATAAATTTCAAACACTTACAAACTTGAAAATGCGTAAGTAGGTACGTGTCTGTGTATATATTTTTCTTGAGAGTGGCTAAGTTTCCATTGGAACATTGAAACAGCTCATCTGGCCCCATTATTTTAGTACAAAATTAGAGATATGCTAAACATAAGTGAAGATTTATTTATACTAGAGACTATGACTAACCTTGTAAGCTTATTTTACATAAACCATCCTGTGATCAGGATAATGACCTTTGACCTCAAATCCTCATTGCATATAGTCTAAAAAAAACTTTCAACACTGACTGGTAAGAAATGCACCCCTGTGATGATGGATCACCCAAAAGAAAATCATCCTTTTCTTTAAAGATATGATTGTTTTGGTTCTACAAGAATATTTTGTTTAAAGTAAATTAATGACAAACAAAAAGGTTTTTTTTCCAGTATTTAATATAAACACTCCTCAAATTGAACTTTTTTTTTATCAAAACAACTTCTCTAAAGAGTTTAAATTGCAAATATGAATTAAAATACCTACTCCATAGTTTAAACTACAAATTTGTTTTTATTCTGACTAGTATTTTATAACAAAAGTAGCAGGGTTTAATCACTTCTGAATTACTCTGATAAAGGATATAATTTATTTAAGTTTGTTAAACACAAAATTAGTATCTCTAAAAGATAGTGAGGTAATATTCTTGGGAGATTCTGAAAGCATGCCAATTGGTAATTGACTTTGTGAACTGTGATTTACCTGGAGTATATCATCCTACAATGCAATTAGTAGCTATTAAGTGTATGTTCAATATATAAATGTCAAATATAATAGAAATTTGCATCAATATTTGGCCATTTTTGTTCTGTGCTGGGGAGCACACAGATAAATAACAACATGTGGTTAATAATTTAATCGCAGTGCCAATACCATCTCAATGAATGTTAGAATCTTAAAGCTTTACAATGATTTAAAATTATTTATCATAATCAAAAGTCTTATATTCAGTCCCCTCTTCATATATTGATTTAGTGAATGTTTATTCAGTGTCTATAATGTTAGAAATTAGGTGTGTGGGATTCAATAAAATAGCACCATATTTAGGCCACATTACATTGTATGTGAGGGAAATATGGACATGAAAACAGTGGGAAAAGGGATGCCAAAGAAGGTGGGGAGGGGCAGAATTCAGAATCCAAGCCTCATATCCATGCCAACACTTCTTTTGGCTTTGTCGATACAGCAGGAAATTCTTCCTATTAATATCTTGGCGATATTCTTGGTACATATAAGTCATATTCAAGCATCACTAATCTTTCCTTGTGAAAAAATTTAAAAAGTCAAGAAAATAGCATAGGTTTGGGTGAATGGTAGGGTGCACAAGAAGAATATCATCATAACGGTATTATTTGGTTTGGCTTTATCCCCAGCCCCAGTTGATTCCTATCAAAACTCAAGTTCGAATTCCAGCCATGACACCTACTAGCTGCAAGACAGAGTTCTTCTCTCTCTTAAACCTGAGTGCTGTCTTATATAAAATGGGTATGATAATATTTTCCCTGAGTTATCAAGATAATTAAAGTATAATGTACACAAAACACCTCGCATAGTGTCTGGCTTATAGTACACATCCATGGACATTTTCATATCCAAAATATAGTTTCAACTTTCCCAGATCAAAATGTTTGGATGTTGTGTTTCCTGTGCTTCAGGCTTACCTTATATATTCTCACAATAAATTCCCATCACCAAATGCAACATAAGCCTTCCATGTAGCTCACTGAAATCTGAAACAGGTTAAGTAACCCATGTTCTTACAGTATATTTCATAGTGTGCTGAGCTTTCCAATGAGCATATTATAGTATTGTAATTGAACTTGTAGCAAGACCAGAAAAATCAATATATACTTAATAAAATTTCTGTTGATTTTGGCCAAAAATAGCAGTTAGCACAAGATCATTCTTGTACTAATTGCTGCAATCACTAGTTACTCTATCTGGGAATAGGGGAGGTTCACTTGTCTATTACCGATCTGGCTTGACTGCATAGACGTGGTTTAAGGCTTTTTAATAAATAGCAAATTTATGCAACAACAAACCCAAAAATATTTCAAAAAGAAGTAACTCAAGAAGAAGGCTATAACTACAGCATTGTTAAAAAAAAAAAAAAGTCAGGGAATTGACTTGAACTGGGCATCTAGATAACATCATAACTGAAAACAGATGCACTAAGCAGAAAGCAGGTTTTGGGTTTCTGGTTCCTGAACATTAATGCAATTGCCCAGTTGTGAAGTCATGCTAATGACTCAACATGAAGTTTTAGTACCTCTCTCAGACATTTAGCTAATGATAGATCGTAAATCCCTTTGCTACCTGAAATGTAAGACCAGATCTATATTATGTTAATGAATCTGATGCTGCATTGCTGATGATTAGTAAGAATCATCAGGGGCCATTAAAACTGTACTGGTAATGAGCTGCAGTTTGTTTCAGTGGAGAAACCCGGATTTAGAACTTGGCTTACTAGCATTTTCTAGCTAGAAGAAGATAGCTTGGGGCGCCTGGGTGGCTCAGTTGGTTAAGCGACTGCCTTCGGCTCAGGTCATGATCCTGGAGTCCCTGGATCGAGTCCCGCATCAGGCTCCCTGCTCGGCAGGGTGCCTGCTTCTCCCTCTGACCCTCCCCCCTCTCATGTGCTCTCTCTCTCTCATTCTCTCTGTCTCAAATAAATAAATAAAATCTTTAAAAAAAAAAAAAGAAGATAGCTTTACTTCTTTGAAATTCAGGTGCTTTTCCTATTAAATGGGGAACTATTACTTGTCAGAGAACAAATTATAATCATGTATATGAAAGCATTTTGTATATGGCATATATTTTTTACGATTATGGTATCCTTTTAAAAAAATCTTTAGATTTTAAATATTCATTTAGCATTTAATCATACAAAATAATTTAAAATAAATCTATTGAGATATTTAATAGGAAAGAAGAAAGCTGGTTAAGGAAACATGATTCTTCTTTTTCTTTAATTCAAATCCTCTGTGATAGTTTATTCAGTGATGTTACACTACTTTCTGTTATAACATTGTTTTAGTTCTAATTTAATAATGTTTAAGATGTTGAAATTAATCACTGATTTTATGTAATCACTAATTTTAAAATGAACAAACAGGATAGATTAATTCACAAAAAATGTTTAGGGACTTATATTCCAGAATTCAAAAATCAAGATGCTTCTTAATTTCATATTCAGTGAACAGTTGTTAAGAATATTATATAGGCCAAGTTATGCCAACATTTAAGATAGGCGCTCTGCAAGTCATTATTATAAACCTTAGAAACAAGTAGTGTCATGCCATCTTTAGACAAAGAGACTGAGGTTCAGAGAAGTTTTGTAACGCCTAAAGTCACATGACCAATGCATTAAAGTGCTGGCCTTTTGCCCATTGTTTTTATTCCAAAGGCAGTGCTTTTCTCCTTTAAACTATATTTTGCCAACTAGCTTTTTACAATTATTTGTAAAAACTTCAAAATTATAACATTATCTTTTTCAAAAACTAAATCCCTCAGTTCTGGACTAAGGTTAGGAAAATAGGCAAGAGAATATACATTTAATTTTAAGTCACTTTGCCTATTTAAATATCAAAGGACAAAATATGTGGACATAAGATAGGAATATAACAATATATAATCAGTTATTCTTTGATTCATTATTTTTTTTAAGATTTTATTTATTTATTTTAGAGAGCAAGAAAGAGAGAGTAAGAGTAGGGGAGGAGCAGAGAGGGACAAACAAGCAGACTCCACACTGAGCCCAGAGCCAAGGCAGGGCTTAATCCCAGGACCCTGAGATCATGCCCTGAGCCAAAATCAGAAATCAGGAGTCCTCTCTTCAACCGACTGAGCCACCCAGGCGCTCCTATTTTTTGCTTTAAATTATAGATTCTATGGCCACATAGCCAGTATTCAATGTTGAGAGAATTATTTAACTTATATGCATATCAATTTCCTCAACTATTAGAAGGTGATAATCATTACACCCATCTCATAGGATTTCTGTGAGTATTAAAAGATCTTACACATAAAAAGCGCTTAGAATAGCACCTGGCACTGAATAAGCACTTGGTAAACGTTAACTATTGTTATTGGCCCCTTATTTTCTGCTACTATCTAGATCAATTTCATTCTAGATAGCCCTATTTAAAGATCAAGGACAGGTAAGTTTTTTTTTTTCTTTTTCGTTTCTTTTGTTGTTTTGTTTTGTTTGTTTGTTTGTTTGTTTTTAGAGAAGGAGGGCTCCATGCCCAGTGTGGAGCCTGACATAGGGCTCGATCTCATGACCCTGAGGTCATGACCTGAGTGGAAATCAAGAGTCCGATACTTAATCGACTGAGGCACTCAGGCGCCCAGAGAACAGGTAAGTTTTGGATGAAAAAATTTACAATTGGCACATCACAATTTATTTAAAATATACACCCTTTGTCAAATTTAATAGTTAATCTGTTATTCTAAGAATTTTATCATTTTCACATGATTCATTATCTAACTTAGTTATAATATCTTTCTGCAATGAAGCCTTAAGGAAAAAAATCTCAACCACTTGTCTTTGCTTGCAGAGGGAGAAAACAAGGCAGGCTATTACTACCTCTCTGAAGGATGGCATATCCAGTTTGAAAGAGAATAAATAGTCAATTTGACTACAACAACAAAATCATAATAATCATATTTGTTAATTACTTTAAAGGAAATATCCTTTCCAAAAATATTGAAGTAATGGCAGTTACAGTTTGTTTTTAACAGATCATTATGCACCAGATTCTATGCAAAGGTTGTTAAATGTACCCTTCCTACTCTTCACATGAGCCTTGCATGAGGAAATGGGTGTTCTCATTTTATGGGCAAAGAGGTAAACACAGAGATTCTACATGATTTAGAAGGATATAGACCACTGGGGATGTGAAGCACATACTTTATAGTTGGACAGAACTGGGTTTAAATTTTATTTTATTTTTTCCTCACTATCTAATACATAACCTTTCTCCAACTTATTTTTATGATCTGTGAAATATCTCATCATGTTGCTATGAGGATTGTGTGTGATAATTTCATAATATGTTTAATGTATTACTGGGCACATGTCAAGCATTCATACGTGGTTACTCATATTATGATTAAGCTAATGCATCAATATTATGTGATCCTATGCTAAAATTTGTCCAACTCCAAGGATCACCATCGCTTACAACCATGTTTATCAACTCTTAAAAAAGATACTGACATTAGATATTTTGATAAAGCATTTTGTAATTAAGATCTAATTCTCTAGATATGAAAGTCATATGTGTGTGTATACATTTTAACATCAGGCTCCACTGAGAACTCTATTAAACAAATACTCTTACTCCTTTACTGTGTCCCATGGCAAACTATGAGCTTAAATATGAACCAACATGATGGCCTTGACCTGTTCTCACATGGAGAACAGGTGCCCACAGACCGCTTTAGCTTTATGTTTTTCCTTTTGGAGAAAGAGCTTTGATTGCAATTTTTGATGTACTATGAAGCAGTCTTTTATACAGTGGGCAGACAATTACCCACAGGAGATTAATACATTGTAACACCAA
The DNA here is from genome assembly GCF_002201575.2 of Neomonachus schauinslandi. Lineage (NCBI taxonomy): Eukaryota > Metazoa > Chordata > Mammalia > Carnivora > Phocidae > Neomonachus > Neomonachus schauinslandi. Next base: position 18,960,323 of record NC_058411.1, read on the forward strand.
ATCAAGAATGACATAATCATTTTCACACCAAAAGCATACCAGCACTATTTATCATAAAGAAATGATTGATTTACACCAAGCAGAAGCAATTTACATTTTTATACACACATGCAGGGTCATATATAAACTTTCAAAGCTTTAATGTAATTATCTTCTAATACATCTTTTTGATGAAAAATATTCTTAAAAAGTAAAAACAACAACTGTAACTTTATTTTTTATTTTTATTTTTTTTTTTAAGATTTTGTTTATTTATTTGAGACAGAGAGAATGAGAGAGACAGAGAGCACATGAGAGGGGGGAGGGTCAGAGGGAGAAGCAGGCTCCCTGCCGAGCAGGGAGCCCGATGCGGGACTCGATCCCGGGACTCCAGGACCATGACCTGAGCCGAAGGCAGTCGCTTAACCAACTGAGCCACCCAGGCGCCCAACAACAACTGTAACTTTAAAATGTTTTATTTTGTTCTCTTAATTAAGGAGTTATGAAAACATTCTGCAAGTGAATTTAAGTCAAAAATTATATTTCGAAGAAGTCACTCCGCATCATCTGGAGCACTGCAGCCTACTATGACTCGTGCTAAAACCACTCAGCAGGTGACGTGCCAATTCCATTTATTTATAGTGCCATGGGTCCATGATTCCACCCTTCAGTGACCTGAATTCAAAATACACAAAGAAGGATTTACGACTCATAGTTTAGTTTGGAGAATCTGTACATCATAAACGATAATGCACTTCTGTAAAAAAAATTAATCTGTTTCAGGCACAGATGTGCCATCCCCTTCAATAACATCTTACCTCTTGAACAAGTCAAAGATTCTCCTTCCACTCATCCTTTGCTAAATTCCATACTATCTTGGGTAAATATTGAACATTGAAATGCTACTTAGGAATGAGTGATGGACTATCTTTTCCTATTTTTCAGCATTTTTATTTTTTTTTTTTTACATGAGACAGGACAGAGTTATAACCAGGAATGTATCTTTTAATTTAACTAAGGCTTCTATATTCTAAGAGCCATATTATATGCTCAAAATTTAAAATAAATGATCTAATTAAAATCATCTATGGTTTCTACCCTAACTTTTCTATTTAAATTAGTTATGACATCAAAAAGGGCAACAGAAAAATCAGTAAGTTCAAAATATTCATTTATTCTTAGAATAAAAATTCACACCAAAATTTAAACCTGTGAATGCATGGTGCTCCATTTAAGTTAATCATATTATTCAGTGGAATGAGAGATGGCACAAAAAGTAAGAGGACTAAGGACAGAATACTCAAATTCTTTTGCATTCCTGCAAGTGATCTCAAGATGCTAAATGAAGCTCTAGCTGCAAAAGATAAGTGTACCCATCATCGACCAAACAGACCAACTATCTTCTACAAATCATGTCAAGGTAGGTATTGTAATCAAATTTGCAAAATACTTTGAAATAATATGACATATTGACTTATGAATTATCTCAAATTGTTGCACATAATTGTTCAGCTTCATTGACTCCCTTCCCTCATTTCCTTAATGTTGTAATTTGCATTCCAGTTTCTCTTCTGATATTGAAAGGCTCAAACTACACTGAAAAGCATAGTGGGTATACACATTCCTCCTTTAAGAACATTAAGAATGTGAGAATGGCCTCAAAGTAAACACTGGAAAGGAAAATAAGACAACTTACACTTGAGATTTTGAGGATCAGATCACTAGGAAATACCTAAAGGATTCCACAGCCATATCCAGGAAATTAAGACATGATATTTATTCTTAGGTAACTCATTTGCAGTTAAAATGTCAAAGAGATCTTTCTATTAAAAGACACAATGTTAACAGAAAAAATAACTAAATAAAGGCAAAAAAAAAACCCTGCCTAATCCTAGCCCAAGACTGAAAGCATCTAGTTTTTGAAAAAAATAACTTTATAACTTTGAAGTTTTTATAAATATTATTTCAAATCAAATTGGAGAATAGTGCACACATACAGAGTTTTTGATAGAACTTTAATATTTCCAGGAACCAATGAGATTTGGCCAGAGATGAGATGTGTTCCATGATGAAAGAGACAAACTAAAAAAAAGTTAAGTATTTTAAATAAGACAGCTGTGGTAGATGAATCTTTTCAAGATAGTCAACACTCTGAATCAGTATGAAAATAATAATGCGAAGATTTATTCAAGTGACTTTTTCCCCCTGAATTGGCCAAATGTTAAACCATAGCAACAGCTTCACAAGCTCCAAAGTAGCCTTCCATCTTAAACTCTAAAAGGGAGTTTAATATTCAGATACATTTAAGAACATTGCATGTTCTGTGCCCACTTGGAGGAGTACATTGCATATTAGCATATTAAAGATCTGAATGGCTCAGCTGTATGGACATAGTTTTAATTGCATTTGATGTATCATACTTGACTACTTGAATATTCCTCAAATGAAATAATTATCATGCTATAGAACTAGCATTCTATGAAACATTTCTAAGACAGGGTGCTCCAAATATAATCATCAACTGATAAACTGAGGTGTGCCGTGCTTGATTTTCTCCATTCTCCTTTCAGATTGGTTCCACTTTTTTCACACTACTGCACCACCAAGTGGCTGACCAGCTCTTCACAAAAGAGCTTTTTGCCCTCTGACTTCAAGTCACTCAAGGTTTGGCACCAACAGGAATTCAGAGAATGGACAAGAGGTCTAGTACATTTTTTTTAAGAGAGTGAACATGAGTGAGCACAATGGGAGAGGGCAGGGGAAAAGGGAGAGAAAAAATCTTAAGCAGGCCTCATGCCCAGCACAGAGCTCTACACAGGGCTGGATCTCATGACCCTGAGACCACAACCAGAGCCAGAGTCAGATGCTTAACCAACTGAGACACCCATGTACCCTAAAAGGTCTAGTACCTATTACCCTGACTGTATCCCTGCAAGATCACTACAAATTGGCTGTGTCCCTATGCCAAAGACCAAAACTCCTTTCAGGTGGCATTTCCCTCTGGGTACTCTTCCTGTGTTCTAATCACACCTTCCCTTCCCCTTTAAGAACTGTCAGTGGTAATTTCTTTTTTTTTTTTTTTAAGATGGAGAGAGATTGCATGTGTGAGGGGAACAGAATGTAGAGGGAGAGAGAGAGAGAATCCCAAGAGGCTCCATGTTCAATCTCACGACCTTGAGATCATGACCTGAGCCAAAATCAAGAGTCGGACACTTAACCGGCTGAGACACCCAGGCCCCCAGTGAATGCTAACTTCTGTCCACTATTGTTAGACCTACAGTGCTTCATTACTATTTCTATTAAACCTGTCCATGCCCGTATAACGATTTCCTTTGATTGAGTCATCTCTTTTTTGCTTGAGTAGCCCCAAAATAAGTCAAAATAAGATTCTAGGATTAAGTCGCTCACATATTTAAAGAGTTCACAGATAATCCTTTGCAGACAAGAAATAGGTCACTGGGATAATCTGCCAGGTAGTGGTATCACAAGTATTTGAAATTGTCACTAATTTTACAATACTTGAAATATAATCTATTTTACAATATATTAAATGCATCAGATGAAGTGCAGACAGATGCTGGGAGTTTAGTTGGCTGTGATCCTCAGGCACTGTGGAATGTAAATCTGATTATTTACACTCAGCTTGAACTTTCTGTTTTTTCCAATCCCTCACACTCTGGCCCAGGATTAAATATAAGATCCTCAGTTAATGTACAAAGAGTCTGATCTATGTGTGCAGTCTCATTCCATATCACTTCTCGGAAAATATACTTTCTTAGTTCACTCTGGAATGAGCAACTTGCTCTTGAAAAAGTTGCCGGCAATATTGTTTTCCATTCCATGCTTCACACACACTCTTCTCTGTCTAGACTGTCCTTCCATTTTGTATTCAACCTAGTCTATCCCACGATGCACAGCAACCTAGCTGATGTCACTGCCTCTTCCTTGCATCCCCAACCTGCTGTGTATCCTTCTCCTCTGTGCTCCCTAAACACTTATGAATACCTCTAATAATGCAATTCTGACACACCTATGAGTCAAATTTTACTCGTCAGTGTTTCCTACCAGACTGAAAGATCACTGATGAAGACTGTCCTGTGCTATTTATTTAACCATATATTTTTGGTACCAGTCACATTCACTAGCACGTAGGAGGAAATCTAGAAAAAAAAAATTGATTTAAATAATTATTTAGAATTCCTTTTTCTAGTATGTTAAAATCAATGTATGTACTCTTTCATTTTGCAATGCTTACATATGAATAAGTTCAAAATTTTTAAATTAAAAAAATTTCAAAGATATGCTATTTATTTATTTAATTTTTTAAAGATTTTATTTATTTTCTTTGACAGAGAGAGAGAGAGGGCACAAGCAGGGGGAGCAGCAGAAGGAGAGGGAGAAGCAGACTCCCCACTGACCAGAGAGGTAGGGTTCTATTCCAGGACCCTCGGTTCATGACTGAAGGCAGACACTGAACCAACTGAGCCATCCAGGTGCCCCAAAGGTATGCTATTTAACAATTCAAAAATATACAAAGAAATGTATGAAAATCACCCTTTGCCTCTCTCTATTCTTCTAATCTTCTCATCAAAGTTAACGTGCATTAACAATACAGTGATATTGTCTAATATACTTTTCAAGAATTTTTTTACAAAACAAAATAGAATGCACTATTAAAAAGGAGATATTTTCAGTATTTTTTACTTGTCTGAAGAAAATCATGGGCGTATTAACACTAATGGTGCTTTAGAGTTTAACATTGCCACAGAACAGGGTTTTCTTTACCACAACAGACTGAAAATATGTATGAAATAAATGATTCTCATTAAGCTTTTGCTACCTGGTTGGATGCTTTGTCTTACTGATAATTCTAAATACATTGTGGCGCTTCATACACCACTGCATTTGGTGGATGTCTAGCTGCCTAAGAATGTAACTGAAAACATTAGCAGACTGTTCTAGAATCTGGTGTTCCACATTTTCCCTGGTTTTCCAAAAATCACCATTAAATTTAGAAACTACAACATGTAAGCATGTTTTCATGTGTCTGTGAGTAGTTAAATGTGTTATAAAAGCCAAACAAGTTTTTAAAGTCCCTAAAAGTACAGTGGATAATAACATACACACCACAAGTCATGGTTTTTGCTTTGCTCACCACACCATATAATAATATGAAAGCAATAAAGGATGAAACGAGATAGGAAAGAGATTTTGATTTTATTTTTAGTAGGGCACTTTAATGCACGTTTTGTTGCAGAATATCTAACTGCTGAAAATCCTACCTTTACCCAATACAAAATAAAGGAGAACACTTTTGAGAAGCATTTCCCAAGAACAAGCTGGATTTGGCATATTTATGTTTGAATTTGTGATTGGCACTGTTAGTCTAATAGAAAGCAAGGGGACAGCTCTATTAACCACTGTGTCTTGAAATCCTGATTTATGTTTCATCCTCTAATTAAAATCCAAGAACCCTAAAGCTGAGATATATTATGTATAAATTTACTTTAGCAATGAGATGTCTATTAGATGATGTAAATGTCACAATGAAATTGGAGGACCTTTTCTTCAACATGAAAAACGGAAATAATTTTTAGCAGAGAGAGATCCAAACCATTTCCAAAGGACAAACAGAAAGGTCTACAAAGCCAGAGTACCTCAGAAAGCAGATCGTGACTGGATTTCAAGTCTTGTTACTATGGAGGGAGCCAGCAAAAATAGATACATTTCCTCTCTCAGGCTCTAGTTAGGAAAATCAGTCAAGCTAATGTTCTGGCAGTACCACATGGCCTACACTAACATCTTCAGAATAGAACCCACGTTAATTCAACATATTCACCAAGTCCACTGTTGGGTTTCATAATATATTAGTACTATATAGTTCTTGGTTTGTTTAAATAAAGGTATTCAGCTAAATCTTTAAATAGGAAAAGAAAGAAGTGTGAGTCACTGAGAAAGTACTTTTAGAATCAACTTCTAAATTCCAATCTCTTATTTATTTCTGACTCAGGATCAGGACAATAGAACTTATTACTTTAAAATAGGAAACCAGGCGCCTGGGTGGCTCAGTTGGTTAAGCGACTGCCTTCGGCTCAGGTCATGGTCCTGGAGTCCCTAGATCGAGTCCCGCATCGGGCTCCCTGCTCGGCAGGGAGTCTGCTTCTCCCTCTGACCCTCCCCCCTCTCATGTGCTCTCTCTCTCTCATTCTCTGTGTCTCAAATAAATAAATAAAATCTTTAAAAAAAAAAATAAATAAAAATTAAAAAATAAATAAATAAATAAAATAGGAAACCAGTTTTCTTTACTTAAGGATTCCCAAAAGGAGTTTAGCTGTGATTTTATATGGAAATACAAAGGGAGAAGGAAATTCAAAGGAGAACTCAAGAGCAGAGAGAAATGCCTCAAAACCAAAATAGGAGGTTTGTCTCCACACCTGCACCTCCTTTGTACAAACTGCATGCCACTCTCCATATTCCACTTTCTTTTCTGAGTGCAAGACTAATGAGAGCCTGAGAGATTACTGGTATGTTCACTAATTAGATGGATTGCTTTTCCATATCTTAAAAAATAATACTTATTAATATATAAATAATGAATAATAAATGAGTTAATATATCAATGACAAACATAATATATTAATACATGTAATGATAGTTTGTTCATTCCATTTTCTTAAAAGAAGTAGAAAAGCGTAGGGCTCTGAAGAGCAAAAACAAAAAGACATCACAAATGTTATATTCTAAAGCTTGTAGATATCATCTCATAGGACAATTGCTTAGATCCTTAGAGACCATTTAGTATGGACGCAAGAATCTAACATATACTAGAAGTTTAATAAATATTTATAGACTCCCAAGTTCATTCAAATCTTGATTGCAACTTCTTTGTTGCAATGAACTTTATCTTGGCTATTTTATGTTTACTGCACTACATAGCATGCTGTGCCATATAAAGACACCATGACTAGCATTTGTTAGCAATTTACTATTTCAAAAACAGTTTTATCTACATTATCTTACGTGACTTTCCCTATTTTGTGAGTTAGCCAACGTTATTGCCATTTTGTAGAATAAGTCACTTAGAGTCGCAAAGATTGACTTACCTGGCTGTAGTTATTAAATTCCAAAGCCTTGCTCAAATACAGTGTTTCAGACTATGAATGTCATGCTCTTCCTCATACAGTATCCATCAAGAAATGATTATTGAATGAATAAAAACTGTTTTTCATTTGATGCTATTTTCTGAAAATTTACCAAATGCACAGTGTCATGGAACCAGAGGTCAGAGGTATAAAAATAGTAAAGTTGCCATGAGAATGTGTGATTAGAGGTTCACAGGATCCACGTTATCGATCTACTACCCCTCTCCCACCTCCAAGAGCTACGAGATGATCATAATGAGGCCATGTATCACGGCATGATTTTCTTACAAGATAGATCTTATGTCATGAATATAAATGGCAAATATAATAAAGGGCTGATCTTTGTGTAAGTAAACAAACAAATGCACAGGACAAACAAGAGCTGGGCTTTTTTTCCACAAATATTTCTGAATATGTGAAAGATGATTAGGTAATTGTATGATGACCTCAGAGAAAAGACTTCACTACTTTTTATGTCTTTTAATAGTTGCATTTTTATTAGAAATTCAGAAATAAGTAGTTGGGGCACCTGGGTGGTTCAATCGTTAAGCATCTGACTCTGGCTCAGGTCATGATCCCAGGGTCCTGGGATGGATCCTGTATAGGGCTCCCTGCTCAGCGGGGAGCTTGCTTCTCCCTCTGCCTCTGCCTGCCTGCCTGTCTGCCTACTTGTGATCTCTCTCTCTCTCTCTCTCTCTCTCTGTCAAATAAATAAATAAAATATTTTTTAAAAATTTTAAAAAATAAATAAAAAAACAGAAATTAGAAGTTAATTTCACAATACAAAATAAAGTCTTATTTGATCTGAGGTAACATCTGAAAGTCCTCACACCTAATTCAATAGCAACTGGCAATTCTGGTAAGTTTTATGTCTATATCTCCCATCCAAGTTTTGTTTTCCTATTGCCGAACCTTATGACAATATACAAACTAGATATCTGGTTCTACTTTTGTTATATTTGAAGCATGTCTATAGACTCTAAACCAAGAAACAAACAAACAAAAATCAAACACAAAACAAACCAAAAACTACCTATAGGTTCTGAAGTAAAAACAGAAACAAGGAAGTTTTCTTTTCTTTTTTTTCTTTCTTTCTTTCTCTTTTCTCTCTTTTTTTTTTTTTCAGAGAAGTTTCCTGATGGAGAATTGAACCACAGGATCAAAAAATAGCTTAGAATGAGTTACTCATTCTTATGGCTTTAGGCTGGAAGACAGAACACAGTCAGCTCCCCAGAGGGTGGGTAAAATTCAGAAAGAAAACAGAGTCTTCTGGCCTAAAGTAAAGAAGTCAGAGTTCAAGGCAACCACAATCTCTGGAAAGTGAGGGGCTAATCCTGAAGGGTCCAAGGCCAGAGAAGGAGAACTCCAAATTTTATGTACACACTTTTTGCAGATCTCTGACTGAAGCCAGAAACACATAAACATAGGGCAGACTGCCAGTAACCCCACTAAAGACAAACGAAGTAAATGGAGAAGCTACTGCCCAAGAGATGGGATTTGTGAATTGGGTCAAACATTGTTCGTTGCCTGCCATAAGAAAATACCAAAGGTCTGAAGGAATAATACCAAATTTGGAGTCTCCACAATATCAAATTTACAATTCCAAAATGCAATTCGAAACTATTAAGAGCATGAAGAACTTGGAAAATGTGACCTATTCTCAATGGGGAAAAAAAAAAGTGAACAGAAACCAACACTGAGATGACTCAGATGTTAGAATGTTTAGTCTAGGATGTTAAAGTAAATATTATAACTATGCTTAATTAGAAGAGAGGAAAATACACTTCTAATTAATACAAAGAGGGAAGATGTTGAAAGCAAAATGAAAACAGTAAAGAGATCCAAATGGAAATTTTGTGACTGAAAAAAAATACAATAATTGATGTCCCAAAGGCTCAGGATGGTCCTAGTAGAAGACTCTTTAAAAAAAGTCACTAAAAAGATAGTTTAATAGAAGATATCTAATCTGAAGAAAAGAGAAAAAAATAATGGGGAAAAAAATGAACAGAGCTTCAGGGATGAGTGGGATAACAAAGATGAAAAACTCTCACATATGTGTGATTAGAATCCCAGAGAGATGATAGATAATTGAGCATGAAAAACACTTGAAGAAATATTGGCCTGAAAACCTTCCTATTTAGTGAAAAATACACCTTCACAGATTCATTAGGCTCAGTCAAATTCAAGCAAGATAAATGTGAGGAAAACCACAACTAGGTATTTCATAGTTAATTGTTGAAAACCAGAGATAAAGAGAAATTATTAAAGCAGCCATAGAAAAATGGCAACTTACATACAAGGAGGAAACAATTAGAATGGCCAAAGACTTCTCATCAGAAATTATAAAATTCTGGGCGCCTGGGTGGCTCAGTTGGTTAAGCGACTGCCTTCGGCTCAGGTCATGATCCTGGAGTCCCGGGATCGAGTCCTGCGTCAGGCTCCCTGCTTGGCAGGGGGTCTGCTTCTCCCTCTGCCCTCTTCCCTCTTGTGCTCTCTGTCTCTCATTCTCTCTCTCTCAAATAAATAAATAAAATCTTTTAAAAAAAAAAAGAAATTATAAAATTCAGAAGACAGCAAAACATCTTTAATGTTCTGAAAGGAAAACACTCCCCACCCAGAATTTTACATCTATATAAATATCTTTTCAGCATGATAGTGTGATATTTCCAGAGAAAGGAAAAAGAGGTGAGTTATCTACAGACCCCAACCATAAGGAATGTTTGAAGCTCTTTTTCAGACTGAGGGGATATGACATGGTCTAGAAAAGTATCCTCAGGAATAAATGAAGAACATTAGAAATAGTAAATATTGGAATAAATATAAAATGCTACTTTTCTCCCTCAGTTTTAAAATACATATGACTATTTAACAAAAAAATTGTAACATTAAATTCTCAGTTTTTTTTTCTTAAGATTTTATTTATTTATTTGACAGAGAGAGACACAGCGAGAAAGGGAACACAAGCAGGGGGAGTGGGAGAGGGAGAAGCAGACTCCCCACAGAGCGGGGAGCCCAATGCTGGGCTCGATCCCAGGACCCTGGGATCATGACCTGAGCTGAAGGCAGACGCTTAAAGACTGAGCCACTCAGGCGCCCGAATTCTCAGTTTTATAACGTATGTATATGTAAAACATAGGACACAATGGCATAAAATTTAAGGAATATAAACAATTACAAGATTCCTGTATTTTAGATGAGCTGATAAGATATTAACTCTAAGTAGACTGAAAAGTTTAAGATGTGTTACCCATCAAGGAACCACTTAAAAATGCAAAAATTAACAATCCAATACACAAATTAAAATGTAAAACTAAAAAATATTTAAATAACACAAAAGAAGACAGGAAATGAGAAACAGAGGAACAAAATTAAAAGGGACAAACAGAAAACAGATGTTAGACCTAAATCTAATTACATTAATAATTAAATGAAATTTTAAGAAGCTAAACATTCAAATTAAAAGATCAAAAATGTCACAATTGACTAAAAATTGACTCTGTGCTATATATGAGATGCATTTTGTATATAAAAATACAGGTTGAAACTAAGTGGATAAAAATATATGTATCATGCAAATAGTATGTATTAGAAAGCAAATCAATTATATTGATATCAGTTATGTCAATATCAAATGAAATAGACTCAGTACAAAAGAATGATCAGATATAACATGGACATTGATTACTGATAAAAGAGTCAGGAACACAAAACTTTCAGGAATCTATATTCACCTGATAACAGAGCTTTAAAATCATGCAGTAAAGATTGACAGAAGAGACAATTCCACAAAATTATTAAAAATATATTTTATTGTTTATTTATTTATAATATAAATAAATATATTTTATATATATAAATATTTTATTATTTTTATTTATTATTATTAAGAAAATGGACATACCTCTTTCAGCAATTGATAGACACACACACACACCCAAATCAGTAAAGACAAATATGATCTAAGCCATATTATCCCACTACCATGACCTAATTGGTATTTATAGAACAATACATGCAACAATTGAAGATTACATATTTTTTACTTTTGTTTAAGATTTTTTATTTATTTATTTGGGGGAGAGAAAGAGGAAGAGGGAGAGGGAAAGAGCACAAGCAGGAGGAACAGCAGAGGGAGAAGGAGAAGTAGGCTCCCCACTGATCAGGGAGCCCTATGTGGGCTCCATCCCAGGACCCTGGGATTACGACCTGAGCCAAAGGCAGACGCTTTAACAACTGAGCCACCCAGGCAACCCTCCAATATAGTTTTAATAGTTTCATGTGTACAGTATAGTGATTCAACAATTCTATATCAAGAGAAACGTACTAAAATATTTTCAACAAATTTCAAAGAATTGAAATCACATGTAGTATGCTTATTAATATGAATAGAATTAATTTAGAAATCAACAATGATAAAATATCTAGAAAAACAAGTATTTGGAAATTATGCAAAGTAGTTATAGATAATCTATAGAAATCACAAGAAAATTAGGAACTAGTTTTAAACAAATGATAAAATTCAGCATATCCAGTTTTGTGGAATGTAGTAAAACTGATGCTTGAAAGGAAATGCATAACTTTAAATGCTTATATTAAAAAAGAAGAAAGGTCTAAAATCAATAACCCAAGTTTCCAGAGAGCAGGCTTTATGTAAAGACTGGAAGGATATGAGGTCAGAAAGCACGCGGGCTACAGATTAGAAATGGTACCATATACACAGGTAAGGAGTTTGAATTTTGCACTGAATGCCCTGGGGAGCTATTGCAATGTTCTCAGTAGGGAAGAAGTAGGATCAGATTTTTCATTTTAAAAAAGATTATTCTGAGAGCAATATGAATTATGGATTTATTTTAGATCCACTTGGAGCAAGGGAAATAGATAGGAAGTCACTGTAATAATCTATGTTAAAGGGACCAGATTCCACTAAAATGCTATCTATGGAAACTGAGAGAAGCCACTGGTGTCAGAATTATTAAGGAGGTAGTAGCAATAGGATTTTCTGACTGGTTTCTGTTGATGTTGGGCCAAAGGCTGGACTTTGGTTGGCTTTGGTGAAACAGAATGTGGGAATAGAAACAACAGTCATGGAAACTAAAAAATGAAGGTGAAACAGGAGGTTCAAAGGAAAAATAGACTTTCATTTTGAGGGGTATTCTTATATCCAGTTACGTAGATATTCAGCTTGTTAATTTTCTCAATTTCAATTTTCTATTCCATTATTTTCTACTTTATATTTTCTTCTTCTTTATTTGTGTTGGGTTTACTTTGTTTTATTTCAAAGCAATTCCAACTCATTTTTTTTTTAATATTGGGATGAGATTTATAGGAGAATATTATTTGCTTTGAGTAGACAATGCAAGGGGAAAGATAGCAGAGCTACAAGAGGTTCGAGGCTAGTTGTAAACAATGGCATTAAGAATCATTTTACTGGGCGCCTGGGTGGCTCAGTTGGTTAAGCGACTGCTTTCGGCTCAGGTCATGATCCTGGAGTCCCTGGATTGAGTCCCGCATCGGGCTCCCTGCTCGGCAGGGAGCCTGCTTCTCCCTCTGACCCTCCCCCCTCTCATGTGCTCTCTCTCTCTCATTCTCTCTGTCTCAAATAAATAAATAAAATCTTAAAAAAAAAAAGAATCATTTTACTATTGGAAATACCTTTGTCATGTAGAGATGGTCAAATAAATGAAATCTCTGTGTACAATGCAATATTGCACATTCCAGAAGAAAATATCAGCATCATATTGGAGTGCTATTGGGTTATGCTGTTTGGAAGATACAAATATTCACAGCCTTAGATTATCATTCCTCATTCCCCAAGCAGAAAACTTCTATATCTGACAGATTCTACCTCAGAATAACTAAATGCTTATGCTAAGTTATCATACCTGTTATGGGAAATGAAAAAGCATAGAAGCATTTTTTCCCCCAAGTGTCTGGGAAAACAGTATTCTATAAAATGCCTCACATTAATTGTTCATAATGAATTATTAATTCTATAGCTACTGGAAATAACATAATTTCATCTTCTAGTATTTCTTTTACTGTTCATCACACTTGACTTTTAGTACATTTGATACTGTTAATCAAGTCTTCTTTCTTGAAACTATACTCACATAGTTTTCCTTAATATCTCTCTTAACTTTTCTATTTCCTTTGAGAATTCCTTTTTGTTCCTTATACTTCCATGATTTCAACCAATTACTCCCAAATATAGATCTCATAAGGCAGTTTTCCTGAACTTCAAACCATTGTATCCAAAGGTCTGATGGCCATCACTAGTAGATGTTCTATAGGACTTCACCAACTTGTCAAACACTAAACTCATCCATGCCTTCTTCCTATCAACCACCCAAATCCATTTAATCAATTTAAGCACTGTCATTAACCCAGTCATTCAAAACCTAAGAGCCACCTATAAAGCCTCCTTTAACCCCTCAGTCAATCAATTAACAATCCCGTTAGCTTTATCTCTAAATTAGATCTGGGATCTGTACACTGTGTCTTTACATTTAATCGTTCATCATCTATCACAAACTACCACAACGATTGGACTTTACTCTTTCAAATTCATCTTCTTTCAGAAATTAGGATTATCTGCTAAGAAAAAACACACACATGCATATACATACACGTACATGAACATATATGTGTATGTATATAAACATTCGTTACTGTTTAATTTCTTTATTTAAATCTTTCTGCGGGTCTCATGGAATAGAGAATATAATCCTGTTAATGGCACTAAGTTAGTTCTAGGTAAACAGATTTAGAATGAATGATGATTAAATAAATAGAAGATGAACAATTAATGCTAACCATGTCAAAAATCTGCCCAATATCTAATCACAGAGTCATGGATCTAAATACAACCATTATTCATTATCAAACATTTATTAAGTCCAATATAATGATTAATATCAGTCTTTCATGCTTCTAGATACTAGAAATATACTAGCAGGCAAGGCAAAGTTTATGTTGTTAGGGCGCCTGGGTGGCTCAGTCTGTTAAGTGTCTGTCTTTGGCTCAGGTAGTAATCCCGGGGTCCTGGGATCAAGTCCCACATCGGGCTCCCTGCTCTGTGGGGAGCCTGCTTCTCCCTCTGCCTCTCTCTCTGTGTCTCTCATGAATAAATAAAATCTTTTTTTAAAAAGTTTATGTTGTTAAATTAATTAAACAAAGAGGCCACTGGACTGTGTTGGCTTCAATGTCCTCATAGACTTCGTAAGTAAAACCAAAATCTAACCCTAAAGTGCCTCAAGGTTAAGAAATCAAGACCCAAGGACAACCAATTACAAACAAGTGACTAGACTTTCCCAAATAAAGCAACCACTTAAGCTACAGCTGCTCATATAACACCACTGCTTTGCTTCCTTCCTCCTCTTCTCTATGAAAGTCTTTCCCCAGGTTCCTGTGGATGGAGTACTCCCAACCACTTCCCATTTGGCACTGCCCCATTTGTGTCCATTTTTGTTCAAATAAACTCATCAATTTAATATGCCTCCGTTTATCTTTTAACAATTCTCTCATTATGCTTACATTCTTTCTATAAACAAGTGATTAATTTCAAAGCAATAGTAGAAATTCTAAAAAGTAAAAGAAGTCAATTGGACATAGGAAATCAAGATTCGTTTTTAACTAGAGTAGTCCAAAAGAGATGTCTCCCAGAAGACGACACTGATCTGATATATAAATGCTAAAAAATGGTGGAATTAACACTTTAAGGATAGAGTTATAGTTTTTTAAGCAGACGGCCAAGCAACTGCAAAGGCCCATAAATAAGAATGATGATTCTTGAGCATTTGAAGGACAGAAAGAGGGGAAGTGGAAGTGGAAAATAGATGAGGAAAGAGTGGGGGAGATGGACTTTGTGAAGAAAGGAAATATCCAGGGTCTTTCAGGACAGGGCAAGTGGATAATAAAAGATTTGTTTCCAGCTTCTCACCTTTAGGAGAGTAACATATTATTATGCTTCCCTTTTCAAAAGAGGTGTCCTGTTACATTTGTTTTCACCATTATACACCTATCAATTTTTTAAAGATTTATTTACCTCTGAGAGAGAGAGAGAGAGAGAAAGCAGGGGGAGGAGCAGAGAGAGAGGGAGAGAGACAATCTTAAGTAGACTCCTGGGGAAACGCAGAGCCCAGTCCCAGGACCCTGAAATCATGGCCTGGGCCAAAATCAAGATTTGGACACTTAACCAACTGAACCACCCAGGCACACCTGTTTTTTAAAGATTTATTAATTTATTTATTTTTTAGATAGAGAGAATACACCTGTTATTTTAAATTAAATAGGAATATGGGGCGTCTGGGTGGCTCAGTCGTTAAGCGTCTGCCTTCGGCTCAGGTCATGATCCCAGGGTCCTGGGATCAAGCCCTGTATCCGGCTCCCTGCTCAGCGGGAAGCCTGCTTCTCCCTCCCCCACTCCCCCTGCTTGTGTTCCCTCTCTCGCTGTGTCTCTCTCTGTCAAATAAATAAATAAAAATCTTTAAAAAAATAAAAATAAAAAGGAGGTACCAGGGGCACCTGGGTGGCTCAGTAGGTTAAGCATCAGCCTTCGGCTCAGGTCGTGATCCTAGGGTCCTGGGATCGAGCCCCGCATCAAGCCCTGCATCGAGCCCTGCATCGAGCTCCGCATCGGGCTCTCTGCTCGGCGGGAAGCCTGCTTCTCCCTCCCCCACTCCCCCTGCTTGTGTTCCCTCTCTCGCTGTCTCTCTCTCTCTCTGTCAAATAAATAAATAAATAAATAAAATCTTAAAAAAAAAATAAAAATTAATTAATTAAATAGGAATAAAAGCAAACCCAATAGATTTATAAGCACTTACTTGTATGGAGTTTCCATAAGGAACAATTAGGATTTAGGACATTTCCTAATCCTCTTTATATCATTTCCTTGGCCTTTTTCTTTTCATTAACTTTTCTTTCATTCAATTTTGTCTCATCAAGACCTCTCCGTGCTTTTCCAATATAAACATTTATTTTTAGAAAAAGATCTGACGTTTATTTTAACAATAGGATAAATAAATGACCAATAGCTGCTTAAAGTACTTCCAGTCTTAGTAAATACGTCATAATAAAACCCCAAAGCTAAAGAAAAAATATTCTAATTGGTAGGAAATCATACATGTTTTTGAAGCAATGGTGGCTTCTCAAAACTTTTCTAAGCACCCTTCTGGGGCTGGAGAACTCAGCTGGTTATGAGTGTTAATAAATGTCCTAGCTGATATGAGCAGGAAGGTAAATGCAGTGTTCTTGTATACCATTTTACATCAGGCTTCATTTGCATTCTACTATAAAACCAATAAATCCAAAAGCATAGATTTTTATACTATTTTTAAAACACATTCTAGGGCTGCATTAGAAAGGCACCAGAACTGTCTCAAGGCATTAAGCTTTTAGTTTTTCAGACAATGGTGGAAATGTAGGAGATTTGGTTGAATACCTAAATTTGACCATAATCTCTGAATCTTTTTACATAGCAAACTTAACACTTTGGACCCTGGAGTATCCTATTTGATACAACCTGGCATCTCACCAAAAGTCACCTTACACTGAGAGAGTTATTTGAGTAAATTACTGAGGACCTTGAGATTTGTGAGTAAGAAAATGTGTGAGCTTAATTCAAGCCACAGTCATTAAGATTATATATCACACAATCCAATGTTATTGAGATGTGTATGCTGCTGAGTCCAGATGTCCTTAGTGATTTGCTGAAATGTCTCTAACTCAGCAGTTTGGAAATTTCTTGCTAAGAATACTGTTCTTCATATAACAGCTCCTTTCTCATTTCTACCTTTTATTTGAAATTTTATGAATAAAGTACATGAAGAGAGAAAAACATTTACCAATCTCCATATAGGACAATTAGGACTTAATTGATTCACACATCTCTCATTCAGTGTATAGGTTCTAAAAGACACCTGTGACCACACCCAAAGGTCTGCCTGGAATGTAATATGATAAGAAAATCTACTGTAAAATGCCCAATAAATTGAAAAAAATGAAAAATAAATACTACCTAAAATAGTTATATTTCACAAAGACATTTGTATGGAACCCATTCAAAAATAAAGCAGTCCTATTTTAGACTTGATTACTCCTTCTGGGTGGGGGATAGTAATCATCTGAATAGAAGCTATTGCTTCTTAATAATGACCGCTGCAGGTCTCCTGTTCAGTTCTTCTATTCTCAAACACAATGTTCAGAATGTCAAGTTTGACTGCTCTATGAATAATTCAAAATGATCAGTTCCTGAATTGCCACTTGTGGTCCAGGGGTGGGTTACCATTCAAACTAGTGCACTGAGTAGCTCACCAGAATATGTCTGAAAATGAGCCAAGATTTGGGGTTTGTTGCCTTTTTTTTTTTTTCCTTTTTTATTCTTTTCCTAACAGCGACATTGTAAAAAAGAAAGAAAAGATACTGGGCTCAGAATGGATGGATTTTCTTACAGAGAAAAGCTTTGAACCACTGACAGCAAAAAGCAGTGCATGTGAATTTTTATATAAACAATCCCACTGATACCCATGCTTTCCTCCCCAGATTCACGCCTATGAAAAACGCCCTGGCAGTGTCACTCTATGACCATTTTCTCAACCAAAGGTCTGTAGCTGCAGGTCCAGGCTCAGCAACTGGAAAACCACACTTACTGAAAAAGAAACCATTTCCAGTAAAAGCAAGAGAATTTGAGTGGACCGGCCAAGCCAATTTCTGCTTTGTATAACTGCTCAGGTTCCAATAGTTCTTTTTTTTTTTTTTTTTTTTTGTATTTATTTTTTTTCCTAATAGATTGAAAGGCTCCTTTTTACTGCTGAGCTATAGCAATGCAATCCAGTAAAAATAGTTGAGTGTCTTTCTGTACAAGCTTGTAATTTCCTTTCCTGTTAAGGTTATTTTGGAAATAAAAGAAAAATTATCAATCAAAGAAAACTACGACGTCTTATCCTTCCTCGGTCCTTTTGACCCCAGTTAGTCTCATAGTCTTAAATGCAATCAGTTTTATAAAATTCAGCTTAACAAACTTTTATTAAGCTTTTGATATCTGAGTTTGAATAGCATAAAATATAGTCCTTTATTTAGGCATTTAAAAAATCAAGACTGTTTCAGGCAATTACAAATCAATTTAATTAGACTAAAACAAAAATAAAGTTAAATATGAGAAGAAAAGAATGCTGTAGAATCGGGATACTTGGAAGTATCACAGAATATGAGGTAAAGTTCTCATAAGGAAAGCCCATAAAGGACAAAATGCCACTTCAATCCAAATGAATAGTGTCCTGAAGAACTTAAATGCCTACAGAATTCTCTTTCTCTCTGCTTCCCTACACGTGATTTTCTGCACCCCAACCTCTTTTGCATGAGAGGAAACATTGCTTTGACACCTATCTGGATTTATTTCTGCAGTCTCAGTGCCCTCAGGGAAGGAACTGATTGGCTTTGGTTTATTTATGATCAGGTGTCCATAAAATTTAAGTCAAGGGAATCCAGGAAAACACCACCAATTTCATGGGGAAGATGGCTCCTCTCCAAAAGAGGCATTATTGGTTATCAAGTTAGCTGCAGAGCAAACAAAGTGATAGGTGTGCATAGTAAGTTAAAAGATTGGCAGTTAAAAAAAAATTCAAAATATGATCTAAACTTAGGTGCAATTAAAAAAATTGCAAAATCAATCAAATCAACAATCAGGGATGGTTTTCTCTTAAGGAGCCTCATTTTACTATCACAATATGCTTCACAGCCCAGATGGTAATGATCAATAACATTATGAAATTTCAAGGCATTGGGTCTCATTCTTTGCATCGTATCCACACCTGTGGCCGATGTGTTCATGAGATAGGTAAACAGAGTGAGTCTGGCCTCTTAAAGTGATGCCTCTGGGATTTCAAAAATTAGAATTTTAATAACAACAATAAACATAATCATCAAAATTGCTACAATTTACAACTGCTTTTCAGTTTAAATCCACATGTATCACTTAGTGGCTGTGTGACCCTGAGCAAAAAGTTTAACTTTTCTCATTTTTATGTTCCTTATTATAAAATGAGTATGGTAGTATTGTCTGCCTCATAGGCAAAACAGGAAATCAAGTAAGATAGAATATTAGTAAGGCAACAAGAACTCCAGCATATAGTAAGCACACAATAGATGCTAGCTTTGATGATTATCATGATGATGATAATGAAGATGATGATAATGCTATCATGTATCTACTCGAAAGTTTGATTTTCCATTACTTCAAATGGAAAAAAAAAAAAACAAACCCTAAAAAAATCTTTTGGGTTTCTTTCCTCTTAATTTGTGAATGTATATGTATGTGTGTCTATGAATCAGTGTATGTGTGTTTGTAAAGGTTTCATTAGCTGAATCTATTAAAAAGGAAGCCTACATGAAACAAAAATTAATTGTATGAGAAAAATCACAAGGCTCAGGGGAATTTGGAATGATAAAAATATATTTTTGAACAGAAATTTCTGTTCAGTGTTTTCTATTAATTTCGCTGACCTAGTGACTAGACTTCTACATTTATTTCTTTCCTTCTTCATAAAATAGAGACTTTAGTTTTAATAAACACCAGTGCTACTCTTTTTCCATTTCTAGTCAATTACAAATAATAATAGAGACTAATTCTTTGATGGGGTTATTATGAATTCTGCTAATTGTCACTCATTAGAAAGTATTTCATGACTATCTAGAAAAAAATAAGAGACACAAAAAATTATAAGGCCAAGGTTCATGTCTTCAGGAATTTTTCCTAACAAATTGAGAAATATTAAGTGTCAACCATCTGGTTCTGAATATAATAGCACAGAAGGAAGAATTGAACTGATTTAGATAGAGAAATTATTTAAATGAAGAGTGGAATTTGAATAGGCTATAACTGGCTAAGTGAGAGTTCAGTATATGAGAAGGAGAAAAGAGAATATTTAAAATAAGGAAATAAATAGGGTAAATCAAGGCTTGAGGGCAGATTCAAGCAAGATACTATAATTAGGCTAATACAAATGTAAGAAAATGGTGTGCACTAGTGAATGGTGGGAAACCAACATGGGTTTACAGAAAAGCATTAGGTACAAAAGGTGTTAAAAATCAGCAGAAGAGTTTTGAATCAATGTTTTAAGGAATGGGAGAAACGGAGATTTCTTAGAAGCTAACTGCTGATATTGGTCAAATATTGATATTGAGCATCAGTTTGGGGAGAATTCTGGAGGCAGATAAGTGAAGAGTACTATTTAGTTCTGAGAGTATAATGAAATAGACCAAGGTATTTTTCTGCCATTCTGTATCTTCCTCTCAACAATTTAGTAATAATAGTAATTTAAATATGAGCTTGATTTGATCCCCATGTTACGTTCTGTTTCCAAAGAATGTAAGACAAAGGTTTCTCCAGCCAAATGTGATCTTTATTTCTAGAAAGATTTCTCCCCTAAATTACTGTATCCTTTTTAAACTTGTCAACCCTGATAAGCAACAGGGAAAAGACCTGAAAATCTGTTATGAATCCTTCCATTAAAACACTAGAAATTCCTAATTTGCCTAATAATTTCCTCAAAGATCCTACCCAAGGACAAGCTCTTCCAATTGTGAATATCCAGATACCATCTTTTTTAAGTATGGGAAATAACACAAGGACTCTCAGAATGCAAGGGCATTAGAAATACAAATAAATAAAATGGAGAAAAGTCTAATTTGAAGTTAGAAAATTCAGAGTTATGTGACTTGATTAAAAAATCTTACTCTAGATACATTAAGCTAAAGTTTGCTGATTTAACTACTTTTTTAATAGACGCTAAAACTGAGACACAGCTACTTTAAATTATTTGCTACTTTATTTCCAAATGAGAACACATGCTTCATTCAATGATTCATTTAATGAACATTCATTTTGTACCTGCTAAAACTCCAAAGATGCATTTTAAATGATTAAAAGTATATATGTAAATAAGACATGGTTTATGACCTTACACCTTAGTAGGTATTATAAACAAGTGATAATTCAGTCATAATGATCATTTCTAATACATGGCTAAATCAAGATACTAGGAGAGCACAAATAGGGGCACATAGTAGCCTGACTGATAGCTTTCAATTGTACTGATTGTTCTCTCAATTATGCAGTTTGCTGCACCTTATAATCATCCTCTGGAGCCTTTCAAGAATTAAACTACTGTAGTAATATCACCTTTAAAACGTAGCACCTAAGATTTAAAAGTCTTTGGTTCATAGATGGCTAGATCCGCAAGTACTTTCCTGTTGAGCTCCACCTGGCACTTAATTAAATTGACAATGAATGCTGGATACTTCAGGCCGTGTTCCTGGAGGAAAAAAACGTAGCACCTAATTTCATGGTAAAGTTAAAGGCCGCAGGGGGGAGTAGATAGTAACAAGTCTACTTACCACTTACTGGATCAATACAAACCAAGGTGAAATCATGATCAAATTTTGCCATCCAAATAATTATGTTCAAAGATTAACTTTGCTAATATTTTTACCACTTAAGTTTATGGATGAACTTTAAGGATGAGTAAATACTCAAAGACTAAATCTCTGGATCACATGTTTCTATTTAGCATATCTTTTAAGAGCTATTGTTGTGAATAAGCTTAGTTCTTGTATTCAATTCAAATGTGGCAATCACAAGTGAATGTGTCCTATTTTATGATGAATTCAATGAGAAAAATCTGAATATATAAATAACAGCTGGGAAGTTGAACACAGCAATTTTTGTTTCCTACTTTTATTAGTTTGACCTTATAATATAGGCTTACTAAACTGATTATTGTTAATTATGCACAAGTGAATTATTATGGATCTATTTATTTAAGAAGTGAATAGCTTGTTTTATAATTGCTTAGTCTTAAAACATATGTTTTAAATAATGAGTATCTAACATAGCGTGTCTTATGATAGTGTCTTATTTAACTAGAGTCATTAACTAAATAGCAATTATGAGAAACATATTTAATGAATTAGAATAATTTTCCAATGACTATCTACAATGGTAGCTTAAGCTCATGTAACATTTCTCTTTTTGGAAAACAGTAGGGTATATTCATACTAGCTTGCTTATTCTATTACATCTCTAATAAATCTCATTTCAGACAATCTCTTCCACCAAAAATCAAAATTAAATAAATGGCCACATATAAGAAGATGCCTTTTGGAGACAGGCATACCCATTGCCTGAAACTAGACCGTGGTTCTGTTTACAGCAGAGATGTCAATTCTATTTCATAACATCTCTAATTGCTTTCATTACCACAAGAGTCCAACCTCGTAAAGGGCACAGTTTAACATTTGTGTTGTCTTTGTGATTTTCACAGGGCTTAAAACAGTGCTTCAGAGAACAATCATTTTCTCTATGTTTACTGAAAGAATATCTGCTTTTCCCAATATCACACCTACTATTTAGACAGCTCATTCTACATGGCCTTTTGGACAAATACAGAGAGGATAAAGAGTCATCATTGTCAGACAGGTCTCAGGTAGATAAGCAAAGTTGGGAAGAAGATAGGATGATTGAGGTACACATAACTTTTATTTTTTTTTTAATTTTGAAAGATTTTGTTTGTTTATTCATTTATTTAAGATTTATTTATTTATTTGAGAGAGAGAGAGAAAGAATGTATGTGCATGTCGGGTGGGAGCAGAAGGAGAGAATCTCAAGCAGACTCTATGCCAACTGCAGAGCCCAACTCAGGGCTCAATCCCATGACCTGTGAGATCATGATGCGAGCTGAAACCAAGAGTCAGAACTTTAACTGACCTAGCCACCCAGGTGCCCCAGATACATACAAAACTTTTAATGAATGGGTGCAGTAAGTCAGGCTTTTTGCTAATTGCTATATATGTGTTACACATCATCTCTTGTATGTCCCAAAATAATCATCTAGCATAAAATGTATTGATGACCAAGGCTAAATTCAGAAAGGTTGTCCTCTGTCAAGGTACACAAAGCATATAAGCTACAATCTATGTTTATCTGATTAAGATTTTATTCACTAGAGAAAAAGAAAAAATAAAAAGAGGGCTGGTTTTAGAGGACCTATGGGTTTAAAGTAGGAGAATGATACATATGTTTTATGCTCTAAAATTATGATTCTGGCTGCTCTGTAAATAATAAATAGTGTAGTTGAGAGGCAAGAGTTAGACAAGTATGGTAAGCAAAATTCTAGAGGATCCCATAACCTTCGCCCCTGGCCATTGTTATTGTGATCATCCTGGTACATAGAAAAAGACACTTTCCACTTGTAACTGAAGTTACTCATAAATTCTTTTTAAAATAAGGACATTATATAGGTGAGCCTAATCTATTCACGTGAGCCTTTTAAAAACAGAGTTTTCTCTGGTTTTCCACAAAGGGGAAGTCACAGATATACAAAGTATGAGAGGGATTCAGCTTGTCTTTGTTGGATTAGGGATGAAGGGGACCATGTATAAAGTAATACAAATGGGTCTCTAGAAGCTGAATGCAGTTCATGGCTGGCAGCCAGCAAGAAAAAAGGGACTTCATTCCTACAACTACAAGGAACTGAATTCTGGCAACAATTTGAATGAGCTTGGAAGTGGATTCTTCCCTGGAGCCTTCAAATAAGAGCCCAGTTTGAACAACACCTTAGTTTCCACCTTTGGTGACTGTAAGTAGAAAAACCTGTTAGCCCTGCCTGTCCATCTGACTTATAAAACTGTGAGCTAATAAGTGGGTGTTGTTTCAAACCATAAATTTATGTCTATTTGTTACAGCAGCAATAGAAAACAAAGCAGAAAACAGACAGAAAGACC
The DNA here is from genome assembly GCF_002201575.2 of Neomonachus schauinslandi. Taxonomy (NCBI): domain Eukaryota; kingdom Metazoa; phylum Chordata; class Mammalia; order Carnivora; family Phocidae; genus Neomonachus; species Neomonachus schauinslandi. The sequence continues at coordinate 18,984,220 of NC_058411.1, forward strand.
AATTATTGTCAATTACTGTAACCATGGTAGTTTGAACAAGAAATGTGGCTGTAGCACTGTAGATAATGTGGAAATGGTTGGGACAGTTCTGGAAATACAAATTAAAAGTATTTGTTGATGAATTGGATATATGGGATGAGGTGAAGAGAGGAATCAAGTAAGACTCTTGAGTTTGGACTTTACACAACTAGATAGATGGCTATATATTTTATTTTTATAGAAAACACTGGGCAGAGAGAGATTTTGTATTGTTTTGAAGTATGTGCATTATATGGTATCTATTATATTTAAGTAACAGTGTTAAGGAATCTTGGTATTCTAGACTGGATCCCAAACATGATGTCTGACTAGAGGTGTAAATTTGTAGTGATCAGTTTATAAAGAGTATTTAAAATTCTAGAACTGGATATGTTCATGCAGAGTGATAAGTGGAAAAAGAGTAGCCACATCCAAGGTTTGTAGCATCTAATATCTACAGGTTTGGTGGAGAAAGCAGAATCATTAGTTTTCATGAGAATAAAAAGGAGCTACTAAAGGCCAGTAAAGGAAAATGTGGTATCATATAACTGGACAGCAGAAAATATTTCAAGACGTAAGAAGTTATAAATGATGATCGAGAATTATCCATCATATCTGAACAGAAAAAGATATTCAAGAGCAGTTTCAATACAGTGATAAGTACTGAAGGCAATTTCAAGTAGGTTGAAGAGTGAATAAAAGATAAACTATTAAAAAAAAGACAAATAAGTATAGATCACTTGGTAGCTGAATACTTAAAGAAGTAATTTTAGAAAGGATACATATATATGGCAGTAAATAAGACTCAAAGTAGAACATTTTGGTATGCTATTTTTTGTTGGCCAGATCTGCCAGTATTTTTTGAGCCATTATCAAAAAGAAGATTTAGCACAGAGGGACAAGCACTGGAATAAAAAGTTTGAATTTCTGTACTGCCATTTGTCCTATACTGTTTAGCAAATCACTGGATTTATTGGTTTCAATTTCTCAAGTATAGAATAAAAATAATAACACCTACCTCAAAATGTTGTTGTGGGATTAAAGGAGATTGACTAATAGAGAGCACAGCATGTAGTAGATACTCAATGAAATGCCAATTTCATTTAGGTATACAGCACATCATGTTTTATTGAAGAAAAATAAAATAAAAAGCCAAATCATTTGAATTCTTACTGTGACTTAAACACTTTTTTCCTGCATAAAGTGTTGGTGAAATCTAACCTCAATTTTAAACAATTGTTTCTAAAAATAAATAAATAAACAAACAAACAACTGTTTCTAACATTGACATTATATGCTCTCTTTGGACCCACACATACACATTCAAGAGGAAACTAAAGCCACATAATTTCTCTCAGTCATTTCAAAATTCTGAGAAAGTATCTTGAATTATATAAAAAATATTATAAAGGCAATTTAGGAAGGACAAATCCGGTATGGATGATCAAAAAAAATTTTTCTTTAGCAACTGAAAAGTTGTTTTGGCCTCATACTTCCCTCTGGGTCTATTGTTTCTGATAAAATTGGCAAATGAAAATGTTCCAAAGTCCTTAGAATGACTAGGAAATAGTTAACAGAATATGGCAGAAGTAAATCTTCTGTGAGAGCAGAAATCATGGTAAGGCAGATAAATATGCATCATTAAAACTCAAAAATAAGAAAGACCCTAATATCCTAGAAATTGTTTTTCAAGATTCTTGGATTAAAGCATTTATGTGGAGTATGAAAATTTCAGTTTATCATCTACGTAGGACCTCTAAATATCCCTTTATTCCAGAAATAAGTTGGTGCCACAAGTTGTGGAATCAAGAAAATGGAAAATTGATGACATCAACTTTGAGTTAATAGAGGGATGGAAACATCATTTTCTCCCTTTTCTTTAGATTCCACCATTACCTTTATCTGCGTTTGTTTAGCTAACTCTGATTTGCAGATGGACAAATCCTAGGTGAAATGGCCCTGATTTCACAATCCTGGGCAGGAGCTTTTGTTGAATAATACCACTGTGTTGACTGCCTGAATAGGAAAGCTTATTCTACATGTGTAAAGTGAGATTTGAAACTGAATATAATATTTATCTCCAAGGTAAGAGAAAAGTCAAAAACACTCCTTGGGGGGGGGGGGGAGTCTTAATATGCTTATTTATAAACATAGAACATTTGTCCTTAAAGACTGGATAATATGCCATGCTTCATGGATAATATAAATAAACATTTAAAATTTAGCAGATTCCTCAGAGCTCTAGATTCCAATATCAAGTCCGTGGCTACAGGCAACTTTCAGACAGAGCCAGACAGCTTGAGGTGTCTATCAAGACTTGCCCCTCCTCATGGTGTAACACTGATTAAACAACTTGATATCTGCATGTGAAAAGAATTGAAAATTTCTAAAATCAAAATGTCTGGGCACCGGGTGGCTCAGTCATTAAGCATCTGCCTTTGGCTCAGGTCATGATCCCAGGTTCCTGGGATCGAGTCTCACATCGGGCTCCCTGCTCCGTTGGAAGCCTGCTTCTCCCTCTCCCACTCCCCCTGCTTGTGTTCTTGCTCTCGCTACCTCTCTCTCTGTGTGTCAAATAAATAAATAAAATCTTTAAAAACATAAAAAATAAATAAAATAAAATAAAATAATAAAAATGTCTATGTGACTTTACGCTGATGTAAATAGAACTACCACTGTGGGTTTCGCTTGTTTGTTTTCATTTTAGAATTTTATTGCCATATTCTCCTTGTAATTCCAAGCTGCTGACAGAGAAGGAAGGCTTAAAGAGGTAGAGAGTGGTAGGTCGAAATCTTTGACAGATCAAAATCGACCTTTAGGTAATATTTTGGGAAATCCGTAAAAAGGAAAGAAAAACTGCATGAACATTCCAGGGCTTCAATTTTGCTGTAACATTTATGAAGTTGGGAATTTTACAATCATCAAACCCTCCCATTACAGACCACTCAAGTTTCTGAAGTTCAACCTGTCCACACTCTTAGCACCTAATTGTCCATCAGAGTGGTGCCATCCCAAGCTCTATCAACAGATCATCACTCTCAAACCAGGATGGCTTACCTGAAAATGAGTGGGGATCTAGAAGTAAATTCAGGTACTAAACTCCAATACAGCAATGTGGAAAACTTTTTATCTGGTTTCTGTCATGAGAGACAATAACTTTACTAATGAATCAGTTTAAATCTCATTATCCTATGAAAATATCCAAGGACCCAAAGGGAAGTATTAGATCTATTAATTCAAACAGCATCAAATATTAATGAACTCTGAGCTCCTTGTTGAGAGACACAGATGAGGAAAGGGACTCTTGTACCAATCATTTATCCTATCAGCTTATAAGTACATTGATATCAGGGACTCTGTCTCGCTAGCCCTCAGCATGTGGAGTGGTAGTTGTTGAATGACTTTTCCTTGTTTGACATAATTCTCTGTTCTTCCTTTCTGCACAGATGGCTTTCACCAACTTCCCACCCTCAAAATTAACCAATCCTTCCTATGTCCTAACTTGTCATCATGTCCATATTTGTCATTGCTTACATACTGCTATACTATTTTTACATGATTTTTTTTATTAATATAAGTTATCTTTTAAAGCATCTACACTTTAGGGCAGCTGGGTGGCTCAGTCTATTAAGCGTCTGTCTTCAGCCCAGGTCATGATCCTGGGGTCCTGGGAAAGAGTCTCGCATCAGGCTCCCTGCTCAGCGAGGAGTCTGCTTCTTCCTCTCCCCCTGCCCCTCATCCGGCTGGTGCACTCACTCTCTCTCGCTTTCTCTCTCTCGAATAAATAAATAAAATATTTAAAAACAAATAAATAAAACATCTACATTTTAGGGGTCTGCTCTATATTGACTGTACACATTATAGCAGTAGGTGGTCAATTATTGTCTATTGAATAAATACATGAGCAACAAGCCACATCTTCTCAGGTCATTTTCCCCCTGAAGTTAATCTCAATTGCATCATACACACTACTGAAAAAATATAAAACAATATATAGAAAATTATTTTCTCATAATTTATAAGTTCATAGGATTTTTAAAGACCAAGAGGTATTTGCATATGGAAACCAGTTACAAATTTAGAATCATTTTCTCATTTTATGTTTAAATATTTAACATAATGCAGAAAAAGTGAGAACTAGTAACTGGCTTCATCCCATATGAATGGATAGAATTACTTTTACTACAATATTAAAGTAAAAGCTTCTATCACTTGTCAAATCTGATAGTAGTACTTATTATATTACCTCTTTGAGACTATGGACTACTAAAATAATTATAGCTTCTAAAAATACTATTTCTTTCACATCTTAGGAGAACTGATACAAACAATTCACTTAGAAATCATATCTAAAAGATATTCATTGCTATTATTTTTAAATGAATTTTAAGTAAATGGAAACTCAAAGCTATTAGCACTATATGTTTATTTAACAATCCTATCAACTATTCCTGAGTAGAGTGTACCTAACACCAGGCTTACATTTTGTGAATTAAAACAATTCATGAGAGGGGCACCTGGATGGCTCAGTCAGTTAAACATCCAACTTTTGATTTCAGCTCAAGTCATGATCTCAGGGTGCTGAGATCGAGCCCCACCTCATGTTGGGCTCACAGGCTGGGCATGGAACCTGCTTAAGATTTTCTCTCTCCCTCTCCCTCTGCCTCTCTCCATCCCCTCTCTCTGTCTCTCTCTCTCTCAAAAAAAAAAAAAATCACAAGAAATTTTTTTTAATCAAATTTTCAAAATAATCCAGGTTAACGTTTACTACCTGCCTACTCCTTACTATGTGGACACTTTTATATACATTATCCTATTTATATTCTAGTCTCAAACGAATGTGCTTTAGGAAATTTAACTGGGAAAAGTTGGACAAGGTTTTTTCTTGTCCAACTCTCTCCAACTCTCTCCAAGAAAGGAGAGATTTCTTTCCTTTTTTTTTCCCACCACATGGTTTATTTAATTGAGGTATAATTTACATACAACAGAAAGCAGATTTTAAGTGTTATGGATCATAGAGTAGTTTATGTTTAACTGTATAAGAAACTGTCAAACATTTTTCCAAAGTGATCATGCAATTTTACAATCCTACCATGAAAACATGAGAACTGAAATTACTCTATACCCTCGCCAACATTTGGTATTTCCAAACTTTTGATTTTATTCTTTCTAGTCAGTGTATGGTGGGAACACATGAGCATGTTTGTCCCTGGCAAACAATGATTCTGAGATATTTTAATAATTTTACTGGCCAGTCACATGCTTTCTTTTGTGAAGCGTATATTCAATTTCTCTACTTTTTATATTTTATTTTTCATTGTATTATTAAACTTGCATGAATTTTTACATATATTCTGAAACACAAGTTGTTTCTCAGATGAAGAAAATGTATTTTTCCAACAATAGTTCATAGAATTATCATTAATCTTTGCTTTCTAACGCTCATACTATAGAATACTTTGCACAACTATTGCCCACTTGGGGAATCCTAATAATGACCAAAAAAGTAATTCAAAATAATAAAAATATTTTTTCCCAGATAACTAGGAGATTAAAGCAGAACACCATATGTACTCATAGGTGCCTTATCTATAATCAGTCTAGATAATTGGAAATTGAAGGCTGCGTGAGCTCAACCGGTGACTGGGAATGATAGTTTTCTTCCAGGTCCCCAAGTGTGCCATGTTTTACTTGGGAGTCTCCCTGAAGTTTTCCAATTCAGGAACATAGACTATCTCTCCCTTTCCTGGGATAGTCTTTGATTTCTTTCTTTAGGATTTTATAGTTTTCTGCAAACAGATCTATTTATATCTATCTGCTTACTCCTTACCATGTTAGATTTATATCTAAGTAGTTCTTTCTTTTTTTTTATTGCTCTTGTAAGTGGTATTCTAAAATTTTAAAACTCTGAATAAAAAGTTTTGTTTACTATTGGTATATAGCAATGTTGTGTATTAATCACACATAGTGTTGTAATTGCTTATTAGTACCTGAGATTATTTTGTAGTCTGGGGAAGGGGGGGGGTCATGTTTTTGTTTGTTTTTCATAGATAAGTCATGGGTGAGTAAGATGGATGGTTTTATTTCTTTCTTTCCAATATGAATATTTTTAATTTTTTTTTTGTTGTTGTTCTATGGCATTTACAAAGACTTTCACTGATTCAACCATGTTGAATCATAGTAGTGAGAGAGAATACATAGTAGTGAGAGGGAATATCTGTGGCATACATGAGGTCCCTGGACGATTTTGTAGCACTATAGTGAGGAAAGAAGGGCAAAGTCATGCACACATACATGATGATGATGGGGGTATATCACAAGGACACAAGAGCCAAGTGAAAGAGCCCCCTGATGACCAAAGCTGGAACCATTTGAAAAAATAAGTAAAATATTATAACCCAAGGTAGAAAATAAGTATTCATGAGTACATACTGATACATATATAAGGGATTGAATAAATAAATAAGTGGGGAGCACAGACAAAACTGTTATGCAGAAGAATTGTGAAGAATTGCTGTAGATACTCTACCCTTAGGGAGGTGGAGCATAACTCCATACTTCTTAGGTGTGGGCTGCATACAGTAACTTCCAAAGGGAATGGGTGAAAAAAGAATAAATTTACAGTATTGATGCCTGACAAACACTAGCTCAGCTAGGGATCAGGTTAGCATGAATAGTGATAAGTCATTTTAATAACATGTACCCTTGCAATGATGTGATAAGAATAGTGTTTTACCTCCATGATTTTCCTCCCCAAAACCTATAACCTATTTTCATCATAAGAAAACTTGGCCAATATAGGTTAATTGTACTATAATTCCTATCGGTACCTCTCACAACTGTCAAGGTCAACAGAAACAAGGAAAGTCTGAGAAATCAACACACCAAGAAGAACCTCAGGGGACATAACAACCAAATGTAATGTGGTATCCTAGATTTGATTTGGAAAAATTCATAAGAACTTAGAAAAGCTGAATAAAATTGACTTTAAATATAATGAATCAATATTGGTTAATTGATTATGAAAATTTGCCATACTACTGTAAGTTATTAGTAATAAAGGGAATAGGTTATGAGATATTCAGGAATTCTCTGTACTATGTGATTTTTTTTTTCTGAATTTAAATCTATTCTAAAATAAAAAGACAATTTAAAAATATATACATTATCCATATTGCCATATACAATTCCACCAAATTTTAGTATTTTGCTAAAATCAGTTCATAATTTTAATGACAGAATATTACAGATGCTAGGTAAGTATATTGAATACTGCTCTCTAATACCCACAGGTTTCACCTATGTAAGTTTGAAGTTTACCAAGTTTGTGCATGTTCATATATTATCACATCATATATGTATACATTAGAAACATGATGCTCAGGGCACCTGGGTGGTTTAGTCGGTTAAGCATCTGACTCTTGATTTTGGCTCAGGTCACAATCTCAGAAACCTGAGATCAAGCCCTGAGTCAGGCTCTGTGCTGAGCATGGAGCCTGCTTAAGATTCTCTCTCTCCATCTCTTTCTACTCCTCCTGCTTGCTCTCTCTCTCTAAAAAAAATTTAAAAAATAAAAATGATGCTATCTTGTATTTGTGAAACTTTGTAGGAATGTTACTATATTGTACAAATCATAATGTGGCTTGCTTTTTATGTAAAATGTGTGCTCAGTTTGAGTTATTTATAATGTCACATATAACTAGTTTAATAATTTCATTGCTGGACAGTGTTTCTTTGTATGGATATAGTATAATATATAGTAACTACTTCTCCAGTTAATGGGTATGTTTAGGATTTTCCAGCTTCTAACCATTACAAAAAGTTGTAGGAACATATTTATTCTCCTCCTGCATGTTTATGTGACATCTCTATTTAAAAGTATAATTTTGATGTAAAGGGTATTCATTTTAAAACGCATTAAGTATTTCCAAATTATGCTCCAGATGGTGAAAAGAGCAGGAAACTTTTTTCCACATTTTCATTAATATTTGGAGGTACACAGGTTTTAGTCCAGTAGATATAAAGTATTATTTTATGTGTTTTCTAATTATTTTCTAATTATTTAATTCTCTAATTATTTCTAATTATTTAAGTTAAGCATCTATTAATATATTTTGTTTCTTTTTAAATTTTCTATTTAATTATTAACAAATTCATATAATTGTGTTTACTTTCAAATATATCCATCTCTTTGACTTTTGAGTGTTAATTATAAAATCTGAATATTAATCCTTTGTTGGTTAAAGGATGGCAAGTATATTCTTGTAGTGTGTTCTACAGTATTTTTAAATGTTGTTTGTGCTATCTATGGAGGTATGGCTGTTTCTGCTTTATTTTCTTTCTTTATTTTTTGGTAGTAAATGATTTATTTACTTTTTTGACTTTAAATTTTTTTCTGCATATCTGCTTTTTTTATTTAAATTCAACTAATTAACATATAACGTATTATTAGTTTCAGAGGTAGAGGTCAGCGATTCATCAGTCTTATATAATACCCAGTGCTCATTACATTAGGTGCCCTCCTTAAAGTCCATCACCCAATTACCATCCCCACATCCCTCACCCCTCTAGGAACCCTCAGTTTGTTTCCTATGATTAAGAGTCTCTTATGGTTTGTTTCCCTCTCTGATTTCATCTTGTTTTACTTTTTCCCCTTTTCCCCTATGATCCTCTGTTTTGTTTCTTTAATTCCACATTTGAGTGAGATCATATGATAGTTGTCTTTCTCTGATCGGCTTATTTCACTTAGCATAATGCCCTCTAGTTCCATCCACATCATTGCAAATGGCAAGATTTCATTTTATTGATGGTTGAATAGTATTTTATATATATACCACATCTTTATCCATTCATCTGTCGATGAACATCTGGGCTCTTTCCATAGTTTGGCTATTGTGGACATGCTGCTATAAATATTGGGGTCCAGGTGACCCTTCGGATCACTACATTTGTGTCTTTGGGGTAAATCCCTAGTAGTGCAATTGCTGGGTCATAGGGTAGCTCTATTTCAATTTTTTAATGAAACTCCATACTGTTTTCCTGAGTGGCTGCACCAGCTTGCATTCCCATGTTTCTACTTTAATGTAGTCAGATTTATCTACCTTAGAGTTTATATTTCTTAAATCTTGTTTAGAGAATTTCCAGACTCAATGTTACCAAATATTTTACTATATATTTTTATTTAAAATTTCAAATCTTTAAAATTTATATCTCAGTGTGAAATCTATAATTATTTTTGTTTATGCTATAAAATAGAGAGCTAACTGTCCCACAGGGAATGTGCCAGCATTTTTATTTGAACATAGCAACCCTTCCTCATCAACTGACAGTGTTACCTCTGATGTATATGAACATTATATGGAGTTATAATCAATTCTAATTATTGATCTGCTTGTCTTTAATTCTGCCAAAGCCATGCTTTGATAAAACTGTGGCTTTTCATATGGTCTTTAAAATGATGAAAATAAAAAGTTTTCCTCTTCAGACACTTCCTGTATTTTCTTCAAAATGTATTAGGTATTGCCCCTACTTGTCCATATGGACAGTAATATCAATATATCAAATTCATTAAAATACTATTATTTCTGGATTTACAGATTAATTAGGGAAAATTGATATCTTAATGTTGGCTCTTTCCATCCATGGATATAGTATAGCTAATTATTTGTGTAAAACTTTTTTTTATGTTTTACAATACTTATGGGTAATTTATCCATTAAGTAATATTTTTTTTTAAAGATTTTATTTATTTATTTGTGAGAGAGAGAATGAGAGACAGAGAGCACGAGAGGGAGGAGGGTCAGAGGGAGAAGCAGACTCCCCGCCGAGCAGGGAGCCCCATGCGGGACTCAATCCCAGGACCCCAGGATCATGACCTGAGCCGAAGGCAGTCGCTCAACCGACTGAGCCACCCAGGCGCCCTATCCATTAAGTAATATTTTTAAGCTTTATCCCTGGGCACCTTATAGGTTTGTTATTTTTATAAATACAGTCTTTTTCTTTCTATTATACTTTCTATTTGTTACTATTGGAATACTATTAGTTTTCATGTGGATCTTGATTGCAGAATAGTCAATAATTTTTTTAACTCAATAATTTTTTTTAAATAATTTTGAGGGCGCTTGGGTGGCTCAGTTGGTTAAGCGACTGCCTTCGGCTCAGGTCATGATCCTGGAGTCCCTGGATTGAGTCCCACATCGGGCTCCCTGCTCGGCAGGGAGTCTGCTTCTCCCTCTGACCCTCCCCCCTCTCATGCTCTCTCTATCTCATTCTCTCTCTCAAATAAATAAATAAAATCTTTAAAAAAAAAATTAAAAAAAATAAAATAATTTTGATAGTTTAATTCGTTGATCCTCCTGGATGTTTTGCTAAGATATTTATAACATCATAAATGGGACAATTTATATTTTTTACATCATTTCTGTCTTCTAATCTCTACAATGCAATGTCCGAGACTTCCTGTTAGAAGGATGAATAAAATCTAGTTTTTACTCGGGACATCAAATATGTCATTCACTGTAGGTTCTTGATAGATACCCTTCAGATGGTTAAAAATTTCCCTTCCATGGGTACCTAGGTGGCTCAATCAGTTAAGCGTCTGCCTTCTGCTCAGGTCATGATCTGGGGGTCCTGTGATCCAGCAGGCTTGGGCTCCCCGCTCAGCTGGGGGTCTGCTTCTGCCCCTTCCCCCGCTCCTCCTCCTCTCCCTCTCTTTCAAGTAAATAAAATCTTTAAAAAAAAAAAGGAAATATCCCTTCTAGTTGAAAGTCACTTCTGTTTCTATCATGAGTTGATTACTGAAATTTACTGAAAGCTTCATTTGCTTCCTTGTGAGCTCATATATACTTTTAAAACTCTATGCAGCAAGATATAGCAAGAGTTTTATCTGAAATTGACAATGCTTTGCATTCCTGGGACTAAGCACTGATTTGTTAGAATATAGTTTACACGTGTGCATATGTGTATGCCTGAAAATATGCATATATATGTTTATAATATTGAACTTGATTTGCTAATATTTTATTTTGGATTTTTGCATGAGTTCTTCAGGGAAACTGGTATCAAGTGTTCTTTGCTGTTCTTGTCTGGTTTTGTTATTGAGCTTATACTAGCCTCATAAACTGAATAGCTTTCTTTTTTATTTTTTAATTTATTGTCTGAAATTGTGTAAAATTAGGAACATCTGTTCCTTGACAGTAAAGTCATCTGTGCTGAGTGTGTCTTTTGTAAGTAAAAAGGCTTATGATTACAGTGTCAATTTTTGTTCACATTCTTTTTGGAATATTGAGGTTTTCTGTTATTTTCAGTACATTTTTATAGTTTCTATACTTTCTCAATATTCCATTAACCCATTTTATTTGCACTGGTAAACTCATCGACAGAAAAATTTTCAAATTATTATGACTTTTAAACCTTTACTGTATCTAAATTCATATCCCCCTTTTGTCCTAAATCTTTTTGTGGCCTTTCTTCCTTGATTAGTAACGTTAAAGTAATAAATATATTGATCTTTACTTTCCTAATGTTTTTCTATTCATTAGGTTTTACTCTTGCTACTATAATTTCTAGGTTTCTACCGTAAGTGTAGTCTTTTGTTTTTTTACCTCTCTTAGCTTTGTTTTTCAAATTTTGTGCATTGAAAGTTAAAAATTTGCCACTAATTACTAGGTTAGCTGTTTTTCACAAACTTTGATGTATTTCACTTTAGTTTTGTTCTACTTTGTATATATTTTGCAATTGTCATTGCAGTTTCCTTTAGCATCCTTGAGGTATTTAGTATACATTTATGTCTTCAAACATATTTTTTGCTATTGTTGCTTATTTTTAATGTCACTGCACTGATGTGGAACTTGATCTCAGGAACTTGAGATTACGACCTGAACTGAAATCAAGAGTCAGTTGCTTAACCCACAGAGCCACCCAGGTGCCCCCTCTATAGTGTTTCTTATACCAATTTCTCTCTCTCTCTCTGTTTTCAATCTTCTCATTTATCAATTCTTTTAGTTTGGGTCAGAGGGTATTAACTCTCTTATTTTTGTGTCTCAATATTTTGCTCAGTGCTGAGTGGCAGTTTGGATGGTATGTAATTGTGGAACTGTGTTCTCTTAGCTTTTTCAGTAGGAAATCTGTGGTTAGCCTGATTTAATTCTTTGCACATAATCTCTCCTTTCTTTCAAATGGTTTTAATAGCTTCTCTTTATCAGTCATGACATCCAAATTTACTATAAAATGTGTGGTTGTAAGTTTATATTTACCCTGCTTGTTTCTGACTATTCAATCTATGGATTGTTGTCTTTCTTAAATTTTGCATATATTCTTTCTATACAAATATTGTTCTATTTTATTTCCTCTATAAATTATGTTGTTGATACAAATATTGCTGCTTTACATACAAATATTGTTTGTGACTTTTTTTAGTTGTAAATGGAATATGAATTCTGTCCCTTGTTTTCTTAAAAAAATGTCTTTATCGGAATGCCTGGGTGGCTCGGTCAGTTAAGTGTCTGCCTTCCGTTCAGGTCATAATGCCAGGGTCCTGGGATCGAGTCCTACATCGGGCTCCTTGCTGAGCAAGGAGCCTGCTTCTGTTGCTCCCGCCTTGCTTGTGCTCTCTCTCTCTGACAAATAAATAAATAAAATCTTTAAAAATATATATCTTTATCACTCTTGATTTTTTGGGGGGGGGAACGTGTACATCAAGTACTTTTTGAAATTCACCACTTCTTTCAGACTGTGTTCAAGCTAGAGTTTATTCCACCTACAATGTGTCTCTCTGTACTGAGTTTATTAGACTAAGTTTTTTTTAAGTTTTATGTAGTTTTTTTTTTAGAGTAAATTTATGTTCTAATCCTTGATTCTATAGGGTGCTTTTGTTAACATTGGATCCACTTATAAAATTTGGAATTTGGATTTCAAGTTCAGTTTGAGTGAGATTTTTTTTGGTCTGTTTATGTGGGGTTTTTTTTGTTTGTTTTTCTCTCATTTCTTTGTCCAAATTTTGCAGTTTCCTAGGCTGGGTAACTGATCTCCTTGCCCAGAAATAAATCACATAGTAGCATTTGAAGTTTACCCTCTACAGCAACCTTGGAATCTTGTTTGAGTCTCCTTCATGCCAAATAATTCCAATCTTCTGGGGATAATGGTAAATGCAGGAGAGCCAAGGATGTGATGGGATTCTAGTGGTTTTCTTCTAAAACATGATGCCAGGATAGACTAGATATCACATGATTCAGCTCCTACCATTGATTCCAACCATTTTGTGAGAGAATAAATGGGGCAGCAGTGTGAAGTAATTCCGTATGTCTAACATGTAAATTCAAATTAGCCCTTTGTGACTACTTTTTTTTTTTCTTCTTCTTGGTCTAAAACACAAATTCTTCTCATATTCCCCTTAGATTTTCCCCCAAGATAGAACTGGATAGAGAAGTGCTAATTGTTGTTCATTTAAATGAATGGCCTTTTTTTCCTTCTTCTTCTTATAATTTTATTAACAAAAGGTAGGGTCATCAAGTCAGGACAAAATATAGTATTTTGACTTGTGTAGTTTTGATTAAAACTCAAAGTCTATTCTTCAGACTGTCATTACACTTTCGATTTCTTCAATATTTAGATTAAAAGAATGTAAGATATTTTATAATTTTACCTGGTGTCTCTTTCAAAAATAGTGGTTGGTTGTGTTGTTGTTGTTTGTTTTTGCCTTCTCTTTCTTGTGATGGGGCATTGCTGACCAGAAGAGCCTCTCCTGAATATACTACCTTAAATTCTTTCACTGGGAGCAATTAAATACTACTCTTTACCTCCTGTTTAGTGTAAATACCACATATGACCAATATGTCCTACTCAAAAGATGAGATTGAGGATATCCCAGGTCTAGTTACATAACTAGTGGAATATTTGGATCAAATTTTGTCATCAGGATGTGTATTTGTTTCCTCTTCTCTCTATGCTCTCAGTTGTCAGTTTACTGAAAACTAAAACACAACTAAGAACCAATTTTTTTTCAGGCTCAGTCTACGTGCTTAGAAGTCCCAACCAAGCCCTTGGCTTCAAGTTCTGTGTCTTGCAGTAACTCCTCATCTTTCTACAGAATTACTAATTCTCTACTACCCACACTCTCTTTACCCCACAAACATGGTCCTTCTAGGCACCTCCTCCAGAGATCCTCGGCTTTATTCCAGCACCACCAATTGAGTTTCTAATCCACACACCTGTGAATCTAATTGCTGAGATTTTCTCTTTTGATCTTTGTCAATGTGTTTGAAGCTGAATGACTGTACTGAAGTTTGAGCCAACTTCTAAAAACTGCTCAGTAAAGTGGACAATCCAAGTCTGTTATTTTGCTTTTCTGTCATTTTTTTTTTCAGTCATCTATTCAGTTTGCTATCTGGATATTTCTTTTATTCTATCTTTACAACAGGGCATTCTTTCTCTGACTGTAGATACTATATAAAATACCCCCTTATATTTCCGACTTTTGCCTATAATTCTGACTTTCCTTCTTCCTCAGCTCTTTTGTGATTGACTATTTCATTTTGTCACAATATATTTACACACTTTTATAATTTGTATCACATAATATACATGTACTATCCAAGGTCTTATGTAATTTAACTGTATAAAACACTCTTAGAATGCAGTTGCATGACATGTGTTATATACAATGAAGTTATCTTGTTTTGTAAAAAGCCCAGGCTTTTTTTTTTTTTCGTTGAATAATGGTTCTCACTATGAATTTTAGCTCATCTAGGCTCATAAATACTTGCACTCATAAAAATTATTTCTCTTTAAAAAAAAACTTGTTTCTCTTTATCTTCTAAAATAAACCTGCATTTGTCTATAGAACTTTTAGCCCAGTGAGAATTGTATGTGTCTTCCAAGGTATTTGTCTTTGCTGTTATTGATTTAGGGGAGCAATCTTTTCTTTTTCAAGAAGATCATTTTTACGTTTTTTGATAGGAGAGGAAGACTTCAGAAAGTGAACCAATATCTTTGCAGAACAACATGAGTAAAGTTTGGAATACTCATTAACATTTAAAAATTGTGAAAAACCTAATTCTATGCTCGGGACTTTTACCATTATCTTCTAAAACCTTTTATAAATGCCACCTCCCACTGATGTCATCTCTCACTAGCTCTTTATTAATGATCTTTAAAAAATGTCCAGATGCGTGTAAGTTCATAACCAAATACACTGACTATCTAAATGAGCAAATGCAGGTTTTTCTCTTGGAGAATTTGCATTATTAATATGCATTATATCTTTCTGTTTTCCAGAGATGCACCTGTATGCTACTACCATCTGGTATAATGTTATGATTTCTACAGCATAAGATTTTCCATTTCATTTAAAATTTAAGACCAAAATATAAAGGACAAGCTTATTTAGCTTATCCTTTGTCCATCTATATTTCAAAATAGTTATTTAAGAAATAAACATCCAGGGTAGTTAATCATTATATACATATATATATATAGAGAGAGAGAGAGCCTATATTCAACCAATAAAACCTAATTTTAATAGGCATTTTCTAAACTGATAATGCTACTTCGTTAAAAAAAATAACCAATGACTGTTACATATGTTATAAATTCATGTGTTTTACTAGTCCTCTAAGATACTCATTATTCATCCATTTCCCAATGAATAAAGTGGATTCCAGAACACTGCATGACATATAAAAATGCAGCCAAGATTTGAATGTAGAGATGGTTCTAAAGACCATACTTTTCCTTCATAAAGGACAGTTTTAAATTAGTTTTGATTTTATAAAATGATATGAAAATCAGGGTGCCTCGGTGGCTCAGTCAGTTAAGTGTCCAACTCTTGATTTTGGCTCAGGTCACAATCTCAGGGTCATGAAATCAAGCCCCGTGCTTAAGACTCTCTCTCCCTCTCCCTCTGCCCTCCCCCTCCCCCTGATCACACTCTCTCTCTCTCTCAAAAAATAAATAAATAAATAAATACATCCCTCCCTGCTAAAACAATGCAATGACTTCCCAAACACACCTGATAATAAAACCAAGCACCGGGCGCCTGAGTGGCTCAGATGGTTAAGCGTCTGCCTTCAGCTCAGGTCATGATCCCAGGGTCCTGGGATCGAGTCCCGCATCGAGTCCCGCATCGGGCTCCCGGCTCAGCGGGGAACCTGCTTCTCCCTCTGACCCTCTCCCCTCTCATGCTGTTTCTCTCTCGCTCACTCTCTAAAAAATAAATAAAATCTTTAAAATAAATAAATAAATAAATAAAACCAAGCACCTTACCTGAATCACCTGTCTGCTGACTTTCTGACCTCCTCTTTTCCACTCTCCACAATCTCAGTAGTCTGTAGACACATTGTCCAATATATCTCAGATGCTTTCTTCCCCATGTATGAATGCTGTTCTCTTTGCCTAAAATGTTGTTCCTGCAGATTTTCCGATTGCTTATTCATTCCCATCATTTAGGTTTTTATGTTATTATCATCAGACAGTCTGTCCCTGATTATTCTATCACCTCTGCTACTGTGCATTCCACCCCATTACTGTATTTTAATTTTTATAACATTTATTATTATAGGAAATTTTAGTATGTATTCTATTATTAATGTGTTTATTGTCTACCTTCCTCATTAGAATATAGAGCTATAAAAGAACAAACAGTCTGTTTGAGTCACTGCAGTATCCCTAAAATAATGTTTGGCCCATAGTAGAATTCGGAAAATATTTGAAGGGAATAGTGGCTATTCCCAAGGAGATTATGATTTTCTACTAGTTAGTCCTCTTGCTAACCTTGTGACTTTGGTTAAGTCTTTCTGACTCTCTATTCCCAAAGTTACACTTCCGTAAAAAGAAAGAAGATTAAAAAATAATGCCTGTACTACTTAATTCCTAGAGTTATCATTGAGGATATGATGAGATAATTTGGGGAAAGTGCTTTGAGAATTGTAAAAATTATAGGCGTATAAAATGCCATTGTTGTCCAGATTTGCCATCAACTTACTACATATCCTGCAATCATTCCCAGGATCCACATTTATACAATTTGGGGACTATGAATGCCATAGAGCTTCCTGGCTCCTGAAGGACTTATAAATCCAACCATTATTATTAAATCTTACTTGGCTGTATCTGGCTGGTTTTATATTAAAAGCTAATGTGCAAACAATTAGACTTAACAATGACAGGAAAAATATGAGAAAGCTGGGGACTGTGGAGGAGCAGCTGTGAATTTTTACATTTGATCAGTAGAACATTTATTCACCACAGAGGTATTGGTAATATATCTAACATGCAAGTTTATAAAACCAAGTGTAGGCTGTATTTAACAAGCACTCTCCCCTAGGAGGTAGGTAAAGAGTCAAAAAATTTTCATCATTTGGATGTAATATATCTACCAATATTTAACAGAGGAAAATGAGAAAAGATTACACAAATATGCTAAGTTTTATTAAGCAGTTATTTACAATATACAATCACTCTCTTAAATTTAATTTAGTAGGAACTGATCAACTATATTCTACACAAATCTAAGTACCCATGCTTTTGTAGACCTCACATGATACCATTACTAAACTGATTTTTTTTTCAAAATAACTGTTGGTCACAATAGCAGGGGACATACCATATGTAGTGCTTATTATTTTAATTTGAATAATTTATTAGACCAGTTCAATCTTAAGATAATCTAAAAGCACACTTTTTTTTAAGGATAAAATCATTAATGACAGATTAACAAAGCAAGGGTTAACTGGTTGTTCTTTCCCTCAAATAAGAACTGACCCTCTTGAACTCAGCATCTTTTATTAATATGACTGTTTAACTGTATATAATTTTTTAACTTATTTTTACCTCATTCAGTACCACGAATTCATTCTCATGTCCAACCAAAACAGTCTGTAGTATGTACCATCAATAACTAAAAAAGAGAGAGTTTTGCTTATACTCAGTTTGGATAAGATAAGGCTGGGCTTTCCTGCTTCAGGAAAATAGAGTCATGTGGTCTTTTTCTCCACTCCAGTGGCTCCATAATCCCAAACAGGTCAACATCATGTAATTTTTTTTCTAACTGGATGTGCTATTTTCTGTAACCACCTATCCCAACTAAAATGTCAGTAGTATTTTTATTCACTGATGTTATGAATTCCTGTCTCACAAACTATCACTGTTATATGGAAAGTCCTTATCTTCAATATTGAATATCATTGTTTGTTTTGTTTTGTTTTACCTACGAAATGTATTATGAAGCAAATTTCAAACTTCCTGATTATGATAGTTAATTTTATGTGTTAACTTGACTAGGTTAAGGGATGTCCAGATAGAGGATGAAACATTATTTCTGGGTGCATCTGTGTGTTTCTGTAAGAGTTTAGCATTTGAATTGGTGGACTGAGTAAAGAAGATCACCCTCACCAGTGCCAGTTGGCATCATCCAATCTGTAGTGGGCCTGAATAGATCAAAAAGACAAGGAAGGATTTGCTCTGTGCTTGAGCTGGGACATCCATCTTCTTGGGCTTCTAGTGGCAGAGAGCAGATCATGGAACGTCTCAGCCTCCATAATTACATAAGCCAAACCTTCATAATAAATCTCTTTCTGTATATCTATATCTATATCCTTTTGGCTTTGTTTCTTTGAAAGCACTCACTAATTTACTGTCTTTTGTGAACCTCATTTATTTTTTATTTTATTTATTTTATTTTATTTTATTTTTAAGATTTTATTTATTTATTTGACAGAAAGAGAGAGTACAAGCAGGGGGAGCTGAAGTAGGAGAGGGAGAGGCAGGTTCCCCGCTGAACAGGGAGCCCGATGCAGGGCTTGATCCCAGGACCCTGGGATCATGACCTGAGCCGAAGGCAGACGCTTAACCGACTGAGCCACCCAGATGCCCCAGAACCTCATTTATTTTTTAAATCAATATCTGACTTGGTTTGTTTTACGAATGGAAGATGTTGATAGTTTTCTATTTACCAAATTAAATGGTCTTAGTTCCTTCTTATTAACAAGGTTCAGATAAAAGTGCAACTTTCAAAAGCAGTAGTATCTGCTAAGACAATGTTTACAATGAACACAATGGAAATTTAAACTCTTAACAAGTTCTAACTTTTCACAGAAGTAAGGTTTTCTGTGGAATGAGTGGTGTTTCAACAATTATGCAATTAAAACTTCTAAGACAAAGCTCCCTTTTAATAATACTGGCCTAGGTCTAGAAGAGATTGTGGCAAGTTTAGTCCTTCAAGCATTAGATCAGAACTAATGGGATCTAAAAAAAAAGTAGTTGAGGTTTCAATGATGTATCAAACTATAGGCACAACTATCGGTGTGGGGGAGGGGGGAAATAATACATAATCTGATGACTTTGATGTGCTCTAAGCACTAATCTGGCTGCATTCCGAGTTAGATCCTACATTTACTTAGAAGTTGCCTACTAAGTTACAGCTAAATGATTATTTTTTTATTTTTTTAAAGATTTTATTTATTTACTTGACAGAGAGAGAGAACAAGCAGGGGGAGCTGTGGGCAGAGGGAGAAGGAGAAGCAGCTCTCCACTAAGCAGGGAGCCCGATGTGGGGCTCCATCCCAGGACCCCGGGATCATGACCTGAGCCAAAGGCAGATGCTTAACCAACTGAACCACCCAGGTGCCCCAGTTACAGCTAAATAGATGACTACTGGAGGGAGGCAAGGTGGAAAATATAAGAGGTAAGCCCGACCTTTATAAGGACTTAAGATATTAAAGGTTTTAAGTGTCTTGGGACAAGAGAAGTGTTTGAGAAGCAAAGATGAAATAAATATCCCACCAAAATGCAACTTGGAGAAATTCCACAAAGATGGAATGTACTGTATATATCATGCAATACGCCTCCCTCCAGCATTGCCACTTTGACAGTGTTATATTTTTGGAATATCTCTTTTTTATACTAATTCTTATACTATGTTTATGTTTACTCTCATTTATTTATGTTTTATAACCTGAAACATTAAGGCTGAGTTTCAAACTAATCTGACTCTAAGAAAAGAATGGCAGATGAACAGGTAAATATTGGCTCTATTCCATATTTTGAAACCCATAATCTCTAATTATATTCAAGTCTTGATAAATGTTGTCCACCGTTACTTGTTTTAAGTTCTCATTTTTAAGCATATCTTTACAAAGTAATTGATAAGATTACTTTTCATTTCTATGATTGAAAAACACAAAGTTAAACATAAAATGCATAAAGAAGAAAAAAAGGAGTTGAACACTAACAAGCATTCCACGTATTGTTTTGAACTCAGAAGTTTTGAAAAGCCACCCAGTTATAGGAACAAGCATCATAGCTGACCAAGAAAACAGTGTTGCACTATTTAATGACAGCCCTGTGACTGTAATTTAGCTTTCCTAAGAACACTAAAGAATATGTTGGTTTTCAAAGTTATAGAAACAAAGGTCTATCATCTGCTAAAATATAGAAACTATTTTTAAGGTCTGTGAAAAACGTTCTAATTCATTGCGAGCCTGAACTCAAGATAGAAGTAGAGTATACTAAAGAGCTAGCATCCACCATTTAAATAACAGATTTTAAATCTATATTTTCCAATATCTTCTAACTTCCATTGTTTCTGTTGAAGGTTGAACTATCAGTTTTGTTGCTACTCCTTTAAAAATAATATAACTCTGGCCATTTCTTCATGTTGCTTAACTTTCTTTTACAGATAATGAAAATGAGTCTTAAAGAGATTAAGTGAAAGAGGGGTAAATTGAAATGTTCTCTAGGAACTTAAAAATAAGGATAATCAGATTCCTTGCTGAATATTAAAATTCAAAATTACTACATAAATGATCTGTGCAGATATATACAAACATACCTTAGATATAATGACTATTAGGTCATGACAGCATTAAGATGATCTCTCTGTCCTTGGTTTTTCAGTAGCTTGTGTTGTGTCTTGATGTCATTTACTTTGGATATGTCTTGCTTGGGATATGTAAAGTATGTTGAATCTGTGGGTTGAGGTATTTCATCAATAAAAAACAAAAGGCGACTGTTATTCAAATATGAGTTTCATTTAATTTTCTCACTTGTGCCCTTCTAGAACACTCAATTTAAATATCTCACACACTTCTAAACACCTCACACATTTCCACTATGTCTCATGCATCTTACATTCTTGTAATTGTGCATGTGTGTGCGCATGTGTGTATGTATGTGTGTTTGGGTTCTTTTGGTATATTTTTTATTATTTTTGATTCAGCAGAATATTGTCTACTCTCCTACACTATCATGAACTACTCCACTCTTCTTCACTGTTAATCTATCTACTTATTGAATTACTTTGTCATTAAATCCATCTACTTAGTTCTTAATTTCATTTACTACATTTTACAATTCTCAAAATTTTAATTACTTGTTTTCTATAATTTCCAAACCTTTGCATATTTGAAATAAATGCATTTGTTGGAATTAATTCAGCCTACTATAGTTAAATTTAGACACCAAGGTAAAAAGATTACATGGAAGCTCTTTTCAGACTACTTTGCTTGGAATTCTTCATCTTGCCATCTATATTTTGCCTGAATCACAGAAATGAAAAGAATGTGTCTTATAATTGCAAATCTGTGTAATAAATAAGTTGCATTTTATCTTCTTTTTTTTCTATTCTTGCCCCCCCTTTTTTAAATGCCTGGTTATTTTTGATGGAATTCCAGATTCTATGTACGAAAAAATGTAGAATCTCTGAAAGATGCTAACTCTATGTTTCTTTGTAAGTTTGCCTCTCCAAAATTGGAATAGGAAAAATTACCCTAATTCAGACAAGTACTGCATGTATTTGAGTCTGGGAGCATTCCTCATAAAGCTTTCTCTGCCTATGTATCACTGGTCAGGTGTAGCCCAACAAGACCCTTTACTTCTTGGAAGGTTCTGACATCTAAATTTGTCTCGTCTACACCATGAGGCCCCAGAAAAATTGACTGTCCTTTTTGTGGGTTTGTGGTTGACATTTTTAGCCTCTTACCTTGTGAAGCTTAAGATTCACTAAGTGCCTCAGAAGAAAAAGAGTTGAATACTTACATGCTTCCTTACAGCCCTCTTCTCCCTAGAAAAATGTATGCTCATGTAATGTATACCCTGACATTTCAAAATTTACATTGTGTGTAAGCCAGACCCACAATATAGAAGAAAAACGATGGATTCTTATACACTTCCTGGATTGTCAAATGTTGGTCCCACACCAAGAACCAACAAATGTCCCATGGTAAAGAAAAGTTAAAAAAAAAATGTATTCATGTTTTTATGGTTCTTCTCTCCATCTCAGCCTCAAAAGCTCTGGCTGCCTCAGCAACCCTCACATACTTCAAACAGATTTTTCTGACATATCAAGCTTTCCTAGTTGTTCCTAAAGAGAGTTTTGGCCTTACTATTCTATCATAGAAACCAAAGTTTCCAAATCAATTTAAACTGTTATATTTTTACATCTCAGGAGATACCTGAAAAGGATAAGAAGAGATTTTATGGTTTATGAGAATCTAAAATAGGCCCTGTTGCATATCTCACTTAATCTCATTTAATTTAATATCTTTAATCAAGACCTTTTCAGGAATTACTGATTTTACAGTTAAAACAAGTGGCACATATTCAATACTTGTCTTTCAAGATTTATTCGGGTAGTAAGTAGTAGAAGCTATATTGCAACCAAATCTGACTTGGACCTACATGCCATCCACTACATCATGATTTTAAATTAACTACACTGGGCAACACTGATTCCAACAAATATGCTTCGTCCATCCATGCAATAGTGACCTTAGAATGACTTTTATTCTCATGGAGGGCAAAAGGACATTCAATATGTATTTGTGACCCAGGGACCTTTGTTATATTAATCCTGTTTAAAAATGATTTATTTTAGTTTAAAATTTGTTCTCTCTCAGCCACTTGTGAATGAAGAAACAGTATAAAATATACCCCTTTTAGTGCTTCCTATTACTTTTCCAATCATCTTTTTATTCTAGAAAATGAGATTCTCTAAATACTGCTTTTCTCACTGAGATAATTTTCTACCCATTACCATTATTGTTGCTTTGTTTCTCCATCAATATATTTTTTTAATTAAACTACAGAAAGGACATGAACCTCACTGAATATATTGGAAAGATCAATATCAGCTCCTATATAAAGCATTCCAACTTATACACTAAGATCAGACTTTAAAAATAAAGAGCATTTTTGTAGTCTATTCATTTTAGACCCTAGATTTCGCTTAAAAATTCCATTAAAATTTATCAAAACGACAGAGCTAAAAATTATAACAATCCTTAATATCTTGGATTTCTGAATATTTATATTTATGTCCCTATGCCCAAGTTATAAGATGGACACAAGAATATCTGTCAGATTGTTTTGCAATCACGCCAAAGAAATATGATTTAAGCAAAATTATAGGTCATTTTATAGAAGCCACATGATATTATTTTTATATTAAATTTTTAAAAACTCAGTCCATTTGATAAATTTCCCCACTCCCTTCTGTTAAGGACCAGTTTATTGATAATAACAATTTTTAACAAATAAATACATCTTTAATTGACAAAATAATTTGAAAATCAATAAGTGCTTCATAAATTATCTTTTAACTATATATCACAAAGTTTCCCCTTCAATTGAGTTGAAATTATAAGTTCCAAATATAGGGCGCCTGGGTGGCTCAGATGGTTAAGCATCTGCCTTCAGCCCAGGTCATGATCCCAGGGTCCTGGGATCGAGTCCTGCATCGGGCTCCCTGCTCAGTGGGGAGCCTGCTTCTCCCTCTCTCTCTCTCTCTTTGTCTCTTATGAATAAATAAATAAAATCTAAAAAAAAATTAAAAAAATAAGTTCCAAATATAGGTTGAAATTGCCTGCTTGTTTGTTTTCTTTACCTACTTATTCTCATAGGATGAATGCCTTCTATCCAGATAATGGAGTTGCTCATTCAACTGGGTCACGGTATGGCAGAGCTAGGCTGCTGGAAACAAAGCAACACAAATCTGTCCTTTAAACATTCTTTTCCCAAAAGGGAACTCTCATTTTTCTGCCAAAATAGTTATGTGACCTCTTATTCCTTTACATTATCAATCTTTCCTCCCAACTAGATATAATTATAGAAGAAAAATTTTAAAAAGTTATCAAATAGGACACTGACTTGCATATTATTTGTATTATTTCCTGAAATCACATGTAAAGGCCTTTTGGAATATGTGAAGGTTATGCTCCAAACTTTGAATGCTCCATTTCAATGGCATTTAAAAGCAATCATCTTACATTGCTGCATTTTTATTACAGAGACATAAATAAACAGTGGTTGGTAAAGAAAATATCTGTGACACTTGAAATAGGGGACTAGCAAGCAGTGACTTGCTGTTTTTTTGCTGCAAGATTCCACTGATTTAAAAGAAAAAAAAGAGAGGACTAAGAGACTATCTGTTCCGTTGGGTACCCATGGATTGAGGACATGGCTGAGAACTCATTTCATTTAACAGAATCTCATCAGAAATCATCCTTATTATACAATTTCTGTAGTAGTTCACGGAAGCTAGAAAAACAATAGAAATGAGTGTAGTATCCTGGTTAATATCAAGCCTGCTTTTGAATATCAGGCTATTAGAAAAACAAAATCCATCAAAGCTATTTTTCTGGACACTCTCATGTTTCAAGGGATAGAGAATCAAGACCCATCTAGAGGTTTAGAGAACAGACTTGAAGAAGCAAGAAAATAAACAACTTTCATAGCTAATAGAATATCTTTGCTGTTGCTTTCATATTTTCACCTAGTATTTATAATCTTAATGAAAGGATGAAGAGTGACATGCAAGTTATTACTAGCAAAATCTAGGACACGAATCTCACCAGTGATGACCTCTTCATTGTCTCTTTGTCTATGAAATGCTCAACACATTTTTGATTAATCAGAGTAGAGAACTCTCTCAATCCATTATAATAGAGCTCTCAGATTCCAATTTAGAGGTATACCACATATACAAACAGAAAGTTATTAAATGGATGTTAGTGAGCTTATACACAATAATGGTGTTCCTCTGTGAGTACTGTCATAAATGTTTAGCCATGTCTTTAAAACATCAATTTCAGGTCAGTTTTAGAAAGAAAGGCAATAAGCTGAAACGTTTCCAAATTAAAAAAAGTGTATATTTTATAACAGGTTAGCCGATTTCACAGCATGCTAGGTGATTAACAGCATGTGACATAATGATGTAAGTGTCATGAATGTGTTTACATTCTGTAATGTCAATATTCTATACTGCTTGTGCCTGAACAAAGAAACCAAGTTTACAGAGGACTTTTGGACTGTGTTCATCCAAGTATTTAATCAGTTTAGCTATTTGTCATGTTTTTCAGTAAAATCATATTTTTCAATCCAATCCACTTAAGCAGTTTCATTTTAAACACACATACATGCATATAAGTATTTGTCTATTTAATATATCTGTTGATATAGATATTTGTGATGTACTATGCATGGAAAGAGGTGTGCTCTCCACAGTCAGTATTTCCGACTTAGGAAAATAAGGGGAACTGACTATCTTTGTGTCTCTCTTTTCTTCCTTTTCTTTTGCTTGATGACTTCTGAGAAATTTCAAGCTCACTACTCTGCTTTCTCTTTTTTCCTTTTACTATTTAAAAAATATTTTCTTCTTTGTTATTTTTGACTCTACAATTTGGATCTTAAAATCTTCAGTGATAGAGGACCACAGGAACGTACCCAGAAACTAAGTGTTTGTTGGATGTGGGGAGTTCTAGAAAGGATATAAGTCAGCTAAATTTATTTCATTGACCATAACTCTCCATAAGGGCCATGGTCTTTAATGTGCCTATTTTATCTTGCTGTGTGCAATCCCTAAGAAAGTGATCATACAACTTTTACTATGTTTAGCAGACTACAGATAGTGATGACAATGTGCTTATATTTCTTCCTAATATTTCATTCTTCTGAATCTCTTGGGAAGATCTATCAGAGTAAGTGTAGTCTGCGTAGTAACTTTTCCAAGTTATTATCACCATTTTTTTTTTTCAAATGGGGACTAGAAAGACTCTCTGTGCCAAGAGTCTCATCTTTGTGCTTGAATAATCTTTGAATTTCAGAAAGAGGCATTCCCAAAGATCCAGCCAGTAATAATAGTGGGAATTGTGTTGCCGATGTCAAGTTAACCTAGAATGTGCCTGATTTTTTTATGTTCAGCCTAAGAATGATTCAAACTAGTAGCATAACTATGAAAACTTCATCTCTTCTTAATCTTCTCAACAGCTTAGTTTCTGGGGAAGAAATAAGTCTGACCATGGCAATCTAGGTCTAAGGCATTTCTTGTATGGTTTGGGGAGGAAAGTTCTCACATATTCCAATAAATACAAAAATATATCAGGAACTCAGAAAGTAGAAAATAAATTGAAGTCAGAAAGTGCTATCAATTGGGTAGCAAAAATTCTTTGCCAACATTACTTCGGAATTATTTTCACATGGAGTAGTGCAAGAAACTCTAAAATGTGAACTCTGGAAGCACCAGAATCCTCCAGATATCATTTTAAAAGTTGTACAGTATGTGTCATTCACAATAAAATGAAACTAAGGTGATATACTTGTATACATATGTATCAGTAATTTTATAAATGTATATTTCCTGTGTTTGCAATTTCTTATGAAATTGTCCATTTATATAATATTAGTCTGCATTTTCCATATGGAAAATGATTCATTTTTCACCTATAATAAACTGAACTCATTTGGTTTTAAGAAGTAAATTATAACCTCTCAGAGAACATTATATTTTAAAATATTGTGATAAGACTAGATATTTTACAGTAACATGGGTTTTTCTCCCATAATAATTCATACTTGAGGTTGACAGAATTATTGAGTAATTTTCTTTTATATAAGTTTTCTTTTATATAAAACTTATTTTGTTTTTATTTTTATGCCTTACATATTTGCTAAAATGCATTACATAGTTCACAGATTTCACACAGCCTCTGCCGAAGGATAATTTGCTCACATTTGTATCATTAACTGCTGTGGAAAGTCTCGCTCTTTGGCTGCCTTTAGGAGAGTTTATGAGTGTTTTATGATGTTTCCTGGTTATACTGTATTTTTACAACTGTTGCAAATAGACACAAATGTCATAAATTACTGAAAAAAGTTATCCTCGATCCCTCTGAGTTTAATGAGGAACAGTTACAGAAAAGGGAAGTTTGCAAGTGCCACTAAAGTCAGCTTGATGGATTCCACATGTAGAATAAGTTTAGATCTCTGAGTCAGATTTGTTAAACTTCTAATGCACTTTTTATTTGTTTCTTCTCTCTGACACTTTTTTAATGTACCCTTAATTCTGGATAAATTGACTATTTGCTGATGAATACATCTATTTGTTTCACATCAATGGTAAAAAATAGCTGTCTTCCCAGATACAACAAACAGGTACATATGTCTTCCTCCAAATCAAATCATTTACATTATACATGTCTAGAAATTCCCCATAACTAAAATCTCTAAAATTTATTAGCACTTTGAGTGCTGGAGTTGAGACACTGTGTAAACTTAATGCTCCATCTAAAAAATAACTTAGTTATCATCATACCATCTATTCTTTAATCACATAGCTATCATTGGTAACAAACATTTACTTAATGTCAGATATATGCCTGGAATGGTGCTAAGTAATATGGATTCAAAAAATTAAAAGGTGGAAATTAAAATATAGCAGAAGATACATTTATAACTAGCAATAAAAGATAAATCTAAGTACTTAATTTATGCTTCTGATAATAAAGGTAACTGTGTTATGGAGAAAAACAGCCTCACAAAGAAAATATCCTTGAGGAGGAAGGGAAATGAACTTTAAATTTTATAAAAATTGGATTTAAATAATTGAAAATGGGTTCAAAGAACTATATCCAAGAAGAATACCATTAGGTGTCTGCAGGTTTAGCAAATAAGGCTGCATGGGATGTTGAAGAATAATTCATAGATACCCTATACTAGAATATACAAAACAGTGGATATCCTAGAGGTAATATGAGAAACTCAAAGGAACAAGAAATCACCAAACTTTCCAGGATTCAATTTAACATTACTTAATTCCTTACTAAATCTGGTACTAAGTAGGGAAACCAATTGGTTATAACTGCATTTCTTTTCTTTCTTTTCAAAATGTTTCTGAATATGCTCAAATTAGAAAAATAATTTAAAATGAAGGCTGCAGTAGAGTAAGGTAGACCAGCTAGCACAAAATGCATAGCTATTTGCTTTTAAGTAATTGAGCATTAACTGATGGAGACATGAAAGCAAATACTCTGTGGAATGCTTTAGATGAATTCTCTCTTATCAACCTCATACAACCCAATAATACAGATCATATTATTAGCCCAGTTTTTTTTTTTAATTAAAAAAGTGAGCCTTGGTAATACAAACACTTGCAGAAAGTCAAAGAGTTAGTAAAGTGATGGAGAACAACCTTGAGCCAGTGAAGTGTGACCCCAGGTCCCAGGTTTTTAACAAATATTCTGTAACGGGATATAAGTATAGGATATATTTGAATTCAAGTTTACCAAATTTGAGTCTTTCTGTATAGCCACACATACTCAAAAAAAGATATATATATATATATATATATATATATATATTTAAGGAGTTGTTTTTGAGCTCTTTTTGATTATTGTACTTCATTCAAAAGGAACCTAATCCTATGTTGTTTATGATGCTAATTCTTAGTCAAAAATCACATTATAGTTAGTTTAGGATTAAGAGTACTATTAATAATAAAATCTAATATCAAGAGCTTAACAGAACAACTTTCAAAAGGGGATCATGTTTTTTCATACAATAAATACTTCCAATATTTTAATGAAGTTACCTCCACTGAACTTTTGGGCTAAGTTTGTTGATTTGCTCCTCTAACACTACATATAACTAGAGATAAAAGATTTTATATATGGTAGATTTAGGGACATAACCACTCTGAAGACAAATTCTTCAGATTTTGGATGGAATAGAGCTTTGAGGACTTAATTCATCTGAAAAATAATGTATGAAACTTAATTTACAATATGTCTAGAAATTTAAAAAGATATTCTCCTGAACCTCCTTCCTACTCACTGAGCATTTTTAGTTTCAAATACATACCATTGTCTTCCCCCACAATTAAGAAGTAAGTGTCTATAGCTCATATACAAACATTACTTTTTCCAAGCTTGGAAAATAAATAAAAATAATATCTGATTTTAGAAAAGTTAGAACTTTTTAAGGAATGCAGATGAGACAAACACACATCACTGAAATTATTCTGCCTTTTAATTTGTTCAAGGGAAACCAAAAAGATGCCTAAAGGTAAATACAGTTGCTGTCTTCTTATGTCTTTTATCATAATTGTGTTTTTGTTCTATTCCTGGATGTATTATCATTATCAAACTACTGTATATTTGATTCTTGCCTATGGCAATGCAGTGGCCCCAACTAATAGAAGAAGGAGTAGCATCAGGACTACATTAGGAAAGGAATGTTTTATTTAAGGACTCGGCTGGTAACTCACTACCATATTTCCCTTTACAATTTGCTCACTCTAATTGTTACAACATTTCCTGCTATTTCAGAAGAGTGGAGACCACAAAAGCCTACAGATTAGGTACTACCAGGTTTACACTGAAGGAACAAATTTGTTTTGTGACCTACATTTGAAAGCATTTTTAAGATGTCTTAGATGAGTCCTATCTTTCCTGTCCCTATTAGTTGTTTAAAATTGAACATCAGAACTTCTTTAGGCTCTGAAATGAGTAATTAATGAAGCATCAGTGTTTAGAAACTTTCTGAATGACAATCAGTGAAACAGAACACAGACAAACGAACCTAGAGACACACGTACACAAAGAAAGGCAGACTGGAAAACTTCGGATCCAAAAATGGATTTGACGTGATCGAGCTGTTTTCTCCTGATTTATAGTTTTGGTCTAAATAGTAAATGCTATATCACTATATAGTGAGATTATCTGTGAGGTATATCACTGTTAAATAGCAGGAGAGTTGTTTTTTTTATTTTTTGTTTTTGTTTTTTTTTTAATTAGATGGTTTTCTTTATAGAAGACTTAGGAAAAAATTGAAAATGTACTGATCATATATATAAAAATGAATGACAATTTCCCACTACATTATGAAAAGTCTAAAATAACTAAATCATATTCCTAATATATTTTTTTTAAGATTTCATTTATTTATTTGACAGAGAGAGACACAGCGAGAGAGGGAACACAAGCAGGGGGAGTGGAAGACGGAGAAGCAGTCTTCCGGCAGAGCAGGGAGCCTGATGCGGGGCTTGATCCCAGGACCCTGGGATCATGACCTGAGCCGAAGGCAGATGCCAACAACTGAGCCACCCAGGCGCCCCAGTCATATTCCTAATATTAACAGGTTTCTAGTGGATATGTCTAGAGACATATTTCTGGCAATTATTACAGTTGTCATGAGCTCTCTTTGTTCAGACACTTTATGCTTTTCTCAACTCCCAACATGATAAGCAATAAAAGCAAATAAATCAATACACAGATAAATCAAATATATTTTAATCAATAAAGTGAAAGTCTTAATTTCTAAACTCCTTGTAACTATTTTCCATGTATTCAATATTATCAAAGCATCAAAAATTTCTTAAAGCTTACAGTTTCATGTGGGCCATAATCTTAACTATAGCAAAGGTTTATTTTTTTAAAGATTTTATTTATTTATTTGACAGAGAGAGACACACAGCAAGAGAGGGAACACAAGCAGGGCGGAGTGGGAGAGGGAGAAGCAGGCTTCACGTGGAGCAGGGAGCCTGTTGCAGGGCTCGATCTCATGACCCTGGGACCATGACCTGAGCTGAAGGCAGACACTTAACGACTGAGCCACCCAGTGCCCCAATATAATAAAGGTTTAAATCAATATCTTTTCAATAACATAATCACTGGGATGCCTATGATAAAGGTGGCTTCTTTAGGCATCCTCCTGCTTACTAAGGCAGGATCATAGAGGTGGAAAGTAGGAATATACCTTTTTAACATTTTTTTCCAGATAATGGAAGTATTACTGATTTTAGCACTTTCTGCCTCAATAAATGAGCTTGACCAAATAGCCCCACAATTAGTAATTGTGTCATTTGCTTTGTTTTCTTGTTTGTGTGCTGCCAAGTCACCAGCTTAACCAAGGTATTCTCTCCATAACTGGGATTTTCAAATCTGATTGATCATGCATTAAAATCTCCTGGAGACCCAGTCACAATTTTTTTTTTTTTTGTATACAGGAAATGTCCATCATCCCAGAACTTTCCTTTATCCCCCTTTCCAATCAACCCTTTTCTACCAGTGATATCCACTATTAGTTTTGCCTGCTCCTGAACTTTATATAGATGGAATTCTATTCCATTTATTGGAACATTACAATGCATAGAACATTACTTGAAGAAAATAGTTCTTTAGCCGCCATCTAGATTTTGTATTGTTTCAAAATCAGGTCAGTGTTTGTCAGGGGAACTTGTAAAATAAAAGTTGTCTAACATAATCTCAACTAATTGGCATCATTTCCTGTGTATTCAAGGATTAATATCCCTTTTGATAAGTTGATCATAAACCTGAATCCTCCCCACTTAGAAACATTTTGTAGAGGAGGAAAAGAACCCCTGTGAAAAATATTTGCCAATTCAAACCTCTATGCAAATGTCAAGTACTATTAGAATGATCTTTTGTCCAATATACATTCCTAAAGAAACAGTTGTTCTGTGACTACTCAGGAGAAAATGATTCAGACTTCAAAGTCTTCGGAATCCCTTGGCAACATGCAAAGTTCAATGGACCCTTTGTTTCTTGTATCCTCTATGTTACAAATTCTAACCACTGGTGATAAAGGAAAGGAAATCTATCCCTTGCCTACCTGTCCAGGCTCACTTTGTGCCACTTTCTCTTTTTCTCACTAGGCTCTAGTTCCAATATTTTTCAATTACTCAAACCATCACTGGCCTTTCCTGCCCCAGGGACTTCACACATGTTGATCTGCCCTGAGATTTCCTGTCTCTGCATTTGGAAAACTAGCATTTCTTTCTTCCATTATCTGTATAAGTCTCACCTCTTGAGAGAGGTTTTTCCTGACCATTCTCACCTCTGTTTTTACTCTCTCAGAGCACCATGGTAATTTAACTCATTAAATACATCCTGGTGCTTGCTCACTGTTACCTTCACTAGATTGTAAACTCAATGAGGTTGATGACACCAGACATCATGTTTATTTTTATATATCTGGAACCTAACATTCTGACTGAAATATTAGAAATCCTCAAAGAAATGTAGGTTTTGCCTTTACAAATTAAAAAAGAAACAGTGACCCTTATTTATTCATTAGAAGTGGATTGCTCTGGATTCAGGGTTCCTGGGCTCCGCTGTCATGTGCCATTTCCTCTTGATTCAGTCTTTATATCTCCATGGAAGAAAGACACTGCTTCTTGAAGCATTCCATATATATTAACTCTATAGCATGGTAATGATAATCTCTTGAGTAGTATTTACTCTTGACATGTTATCAGGAGGCTGAGAGAACACTTTCTAATTTCTCTCTTCAAATACAAGAACCTCTTCGTTCAGTAAGAGGGAGTAATCCAAGCATGCAGAGGCCTCTCTCTCTTTAATTTTGTTCTGAAGATGTCAACTATTTCTGTATTCCTCAGGTGCTTTATCTCATCCAACTTAATTGATCTGAACAATAGAGAAAAGGGGTCTTTCACTGATTTAAGAAAACTGATGCAAGAAACTACGCAGCCTTAAATACTGCCTTAAAGTCAATTTCATTATACACTGACTACCTTCATCATGGTGAAGCAGAAAAATCCGTAGTCCGGCCATCTATCAATTTTGCTGGTTTGTCCATGTGTTTTGAGACTACATCATGAATGGAGACACAGCAACGCAGGAAGAATCAGGGACGAACTAAAGGAGGAGGCTCCTTGTAAGTATTGCTCATTTCTCTTTGCCTGCATGACAAGAGACAATCAAGCACTATGATGTACTAAATTAGAAACAGAAGGTGGAGCCAATGTCCCTAAATGGCAGTTTTGCATAATTCCTCATAAATTAGAAGAGAAATATACTTGAGCCTTTTTAATCAATGAGGAGACTGTTCTTTCAATGTCTATGTTGTCATTCTTAGCCTAGGAATACTATAGCCAATGGTGGTGTGACTTCTGCTATTTTAGTCATAAAATACCTATGTGAACTCCAGATGTTGCTTATGAGGCCGGTTGTTAATGGGGCAAAAGAGGATTCATTCCATGCCCATTTTCTACTTTGGTGCTGAAATGTGAGCTCGTCCATGGTCTAGATCCCACCCACATGCCAACATGCACCTGCAAAAGTCTTCAATTGGGGGACTTTTAAATCACAAACACACACTCGGATTCAGGCTTACATATTAAAAATTCCATAGCAAGGAAAAAAATACTCCAAAAACTCAGAGCTCTAATTCCTTAATGAATTATGTACGTGGTATGAGATATACAGACAGACATAACTTGATTTCCTGTTCCAAGTCATATTGCAATGTGAACTAAGTCCGTTTCAGGGTAGTGTTTCAGTCATACTTCTGAGTAAAGTAAAATGTTATCAAGATTTGCTTTAATTGAGGAAACTGGGAATTCCAAACTATTCATAAAATATTGTTGACAACATCTAAGCTCAAGATGAAAATATAGTCTACTTTCTACAAGTTAGCTGTATGGTCTTTGGAGACATCATGTATGCGAATAGACAGCCACAGACTGAAGTTCATTTTGCACAGATTCTGCAAGGACTTTCTTCTTATTTAAAGAAGTCTGCCCCCTGCAATCGCCAAGTTTCATTTTAGACTCCCAGTGAACCAGAAACCCAAAGCTAAAGTCATCTACAGTCACCAGCTTTCTTACATTTTTCACCTGGAGTCATAAATCTTCTCTTTATATCCTTTGGGAAGGAGTGAGTTCTCCTGAAAACTTGGGCCAAGTTCACCTGACACGACTCATGAGCCCCATTTAGGGTTTACATAGGAAAAAAAAAAAGTCAAATCAAAATAATTTTTACCAGTTCTAGATTTCATTTAAAAAACACACAGACACATGTGCAATGTCCCAAGTCACTTATTTTAATAGTAATCAGGAAGACAGAAATGGCATCAGCTTAGACTGACAGGACTAACCAGAGAAACACAAGACTCAAATCAATATCCCTGGCCCTCAGTTATCTCTGAAAATGAGGCCAAAGGAAGTTTTATGGTGGAAGTCAAAAGCACGTTTGAGCACTTAATAGTTATATCATTATTCACACTGACGTAAATGCTCTTAAACCTGATATTTTCAGTCAACATAAGCACAAAAACAGTTAACATTATGCTTACTGGCTCCTATTATTAAAGGTTGGTTCCAGGGTCCTAGGTCTTTTAGACAAGTGAGAACACATAGGCATGAAGGCTGGGACTTGGTCATGAACCTCCCAGTAGAGGGCCTTAAAGACAAGCATTGTCTAAGAAATGTTCATTTGGATCTACTTCCTTGAGAGCTATCATCATTGTTCTCACTTTAAGATCCCTCCCACCTCTGATACAAAGTCATAGCATTGCTAGATAAAATATAAAAAGATAGAATTGAAAAGTCATAGCCCTTTATCACCTAAATTCGAGGAAGTTCAGGAGAGCTTTGGGACAGTAGGTGTGGTTAGTAACTAGGCAGGGAAATGAGGGGAGCTTCTAGGATGTTAGTAACATCCTATTTCTTGATCTGATTAGCAGTCATGTGGGTGTATTCTCTTTGGGTTGATTTATCAATATGTAAATTGGTTATCTGTGCTCTTATATTTCTGTCATTCTTAAAAAAAAAATGTTCACTAAAAAAAGCATATGGCTGTGCTATGTTCCAAGAAAAATCTACTTGGAAAAGTAACTCAAAACCAGGAGCAGGGTTGAGTTTGTGGACCTGCTAGAGCCTCAGTGTAGAATCTTGGGTGGTGAGACATGAATTGGACTGGGTGGAGTTAGAAATGAGATGTGCTCTGTGAAAAGAAAGAAACTGAATAGAGCTATGATTGCTGCATAAAATCTGGGAATGGGAAACGGCTGAAAATGCTGTTACTTCTTTCTGGATTGAGAGCCTGCTTTAAATTCCATACCCAGAGAGCCAAAGAAAGAAATTAGAGCCTGGTAGCCTGCTCCTACACTAAACTGAATCTGCCATATTCCAAACAACACCCAT
This sequence comes from Neomonachus schauinslandi, assembly GCF_002201575.2. Classification (NCBI taxonomy): domain Eukaryota; kingdom Metazoa; phylum Chordata; class Mammalia; order Carnivora; family Phocidae; genus Neomonachus; species Neomonachus schauinslandi. Next base: position 19,019,468 of record NC_058411.1, read on the forward strand.
GTACTGGAGCCCTGACCCATCAGTATAAGACCTGGGTATGATTTAGAACTCCAGCCAGAAGCAATGAGAAGTTTTAGGGCAGTCTGGTAACAGACCAAGGAAAAAAAAGAATCAACTTTTACAACAAGCAAACGACCAACAACTCACTTAAAGCAGATATGGATTAAAAGCAAATAAACAAATAAATCTATACCTATTCTTCTCTTAATGAAACATTAGACAGAGGGAAAAGATGGATTGCCTCAAATTGAGCAATAATTAGACAAACCTCTCATCAGAAAAAGCATATGGCAGAAGATAAAGAACATTCTTTCAAAGTGTTTATAGAAAATTACTGCCACAAAAGAGTATACTATAAAAGTGTAGGTAAACTTTTTAAAAATTGTAAATGCATATTAATAGATTATTTCATATATATATATATATATGAAATAATATATATATATATATATATAGGTCTGGACAGATGCTGCTGGCGAGCAAATACAGGACTACATAAGTAAGAGCTAAATGAATCTTAAGAAAAGAAATGGAGGGTAGAAAACTAAACGGGTAACCAGGAACTGGTAAAATGTATGATCATTTTTAGTTAAATATCAAATATAAACTAGAAACTAGAACCATAACTTTATAACTAAGTTTCCAGAAGCCATTAATAAGAACAGTGGTAGGCACAATTTTCATAAATAGTTAAATTTGATAAGAATCTTTTTTCTGTCTGCATGGACGGGTAGATTGATTAAGTTTAACATTGTTAGAACAAAAAACTGTGTTCCTTCACTCCACAAATTTTTACCAAGCATTATTCTAGGTGCCAGGAGATTTCTTGGTTTGTTGGAGAAAGAGGAAGTCACTGTGAGTGAAGCAGAATGGGTGATGGAAAAGGGTGGTGAATGTAGTTCAGGGATGTATCAGGGTCCCAGCCCCTGTAGGGTATGTGAGGCCATGGTAAAGAGTTTTGGTAAGATGGTGTAATGAAGAGTCTGACTCCATTTTTTTTTTTTTTTTTTTTTTTTTTATGTTTGACAGCTCTTTAGCCTTCCTCCCTTTCTTCTCCTTCTGCCTCACATCTGGACATCCTCTTTTGGTGCCAGCAGGAGATTCAAACTACATAAACAGCTATCTGCAAGCAGAAATCCTCACACTGGCCTTATTGCTTAACCGCAGTAAAAACTCCAAGCCACTCTCCTTTTCCTGTTCTTTCAAGACATTTTCAGACTCCCTGGGGAGTGGCCCTGCTCTTCCCAGAAAGCCACCTCATGTGACTAATAAACCTTTTTCAACTCTCTTGGTGTGTGTGGCACCATCAGTGTTTATACCTGAGCCAAATTTTGAGAAGCTATAACAGATGGGAAGTCTTTGGAGTGTTTGAGCAGGTGTAGACATTTTTTACTTTTATTTTTTAAAAATCACTTATTTTTCTCTGTGCAAAATACACTGAAGGAAGGCAGTGGATACAACAGGAAAACTGTTACAAGTTATTATATACACTAAACCCAACTATCCCAAATTTTTCCATTCTGGGAAGCCCACATAGAAATTAAGAATGTTTGTGTGTCACATGGGAAAACAAGAGGCTGTTCAAGGCCAGAAACTACCCTGTTACTCTAATTCCTTTAGGTGTCATTGAACATGAGAGGAGTTGTTACCTTGGTACACTTGGAATATATTAGGTACTGATGTAGGGAGACTTGATGTGAGATGGTTTGGACTCAAGTGGTAGGAGAAGTGATGAGAAGAGGTGGTTTTAAAGGTAGAGCTACTGGATCAGTGTGGTTTTTGTTGTTGTTGAAAATGAGAGTAAAGGAGAAATCAAGATAATTCCAAGATTTTGGCGTGAGGAAATGGAACATTTTAGAAATGGAATTGCCATTCACTGAGATGAAAAGCATGTAGGAGGAACTGGTTCAATGGACAGAAAGGAAATGTGTCTTTAGCATAATAACTATACTGCCCAAAATGTACTAACCACCACTAACAGCAAGGATTTAAAACCATTGTCTTCATTTTGCCGGGACTATTCCTTAAAAAGTTAAAAACAAACAATGAAATGTACAATAATCTTGTGTGTGTCTGTGCAGTGGAAAAGTAACCTCAACACAGTTTGTATGAAATGACTATTTAAAAAAGAAAGTACATATAAATCATTGTCTTTTGAAGATTATGGGAATTACATGATATACTTTATGTTTGGAAGAAGCACTGATACGTTTTCTTGAGAAAACAACAATAATATTGTCATGAAAAACTCTATTTCTCTTGATCAGTGTTTCATAAGTACAATGCCTAGTACATAATAATCACTACATTTATTCAAGTAACCGTTGAAGAAATTTTAGTTATATTAAGACTTTAACATTCTGGAAGCGGGGGAAATCAGAGGGGTAGACGAACCATGAGACACGATGGACTCTGAAAAACAAACTGAGGGTTCTAGAGGGGAGGGGGGGTGGGAGGATGGGTTAGCCTGGTGGTGGGTATTGAGGAGGGCACGATCTGCATTGAGCACTGGGTGTTATGCACAAACAATGAATCATGGAACACTACATCTAAAACTAATGATGTAATGTATGGGGATTAACATAAAAATAATAAAAAAAAAAGACTTTAACATTCTGTATTTTAAGAGATAGTTTTTCTTTTCTTAATTTAACCTATTTGTATTATTTATCAAATTTTCATTTTGAGATAATTATAGCTTCACATGCAATTTTAAGTAATAACACAGGCAGAGCCTTCACCCAGTTTTACCAAATCTTAATAGCTTGCATTTGTATAGTACAATAGCACAAGCAGGAAATTAACATTGATACCATCTGTTGAGCTTGCTCAAATTTTACCAGATTTAATGCCCTCATTTACATGTGTGTTGGGGGAGGGAGGTCTGAGTCCTATTTTATCACATCTATAGATTCATGGGACCATCACCACAGTCCGACACAGAATAACTCCATCATAAGGACCCTTTGTGCTACCTGTTGATAGACACAGCCTTCACCACCACCACCATGCCCCGCACATACAACTACTGGCTACCAGTCTCTTCATGTCTATAATTTTGCCATTTCAAGAATATTAGATAAATAGAATTGCATTTTAGGTAACAGTTCAATATTAGCTTTTTCACTCATGTATGTATATTTCTGAGTAGTATTCCATAGTATCAATCTATTATAATTCATTTAAGCAATCATAAAACTTGTTGGCAGTTTTTTGCTCCTACAAAAAGCTGCTATGAACCTTCTTATACTGTGTGTGTGTGTGTGTGTGTGTGTGTATGAAAATAAATTCTTATTTCTTCGGAATAATTTTTTTCTTTTTTTTTTTTTTCTGTTTCTCTCCTTTTTTGAATCTTCCAGTGGGTTACCTGAGCACATTTTAAGATTCCATCTTGATTTAATTATTATGTTTTGGCATATATTGCTTTCTAGTTTTCCTAGTAGTGGCTATAGGCATTACCATATATATTTCTATACCTACTTTTGAGATGTTTTTCTGCATTCAGTTTCAGAAATTTAATTTGATATTTCTCGGCATAGATTTCTTTGGTTTTACTGTATTTGAAGTTTACTCAAATAGCCTTTTATGGTGTGCTTGTAATGACTTTTTCTACTTGGTATGAAATGTAGAAAACATTTCCATTTAGATCATTTTGTCATTCCCACTTTTTAAATATAATTGTCTTAAGTATTTTCTTTACATATAACTGAGCAAACTATATTACATTTCATGTAATTTTGGTTTCAACCATCAAATATTATTTAAGAAATTCAGTAGAAGTAGGATAGTCTATTTGTTTACTCCTAGTTTTGTCCATTTGATGTTCTTTTTACCTTTCTGAAATTTTAAGCCTTTTTTTTTTCTATTCAGAGAACTACTTTTATCCATTCTCTAAAGGTAGATCTGCTAGCTACAAATTATCTGTTTTTTCTTCATCTGAAAATGTCTTTATTTTCCCTTCATTCCTGAAGGACGTGGTCTCCAGATATAGAAATTAGAGTTCACCATTCTTTTCTTTCAGTGCTTCAAAAATATTGTGCCATTTCTTTCAGGCCTCCAGGGTTTTAGATGCAAAATCTTCCATCCTTTGAACTGGTGTTTCTTCATTCTTACCTATTAGTGATGTGTTGGCTATCTATAGCTACTTTTTAAGGTTTTTCTTTTGTCTTTAGTTTCAGATGTTTAATTATATTTCTTGGCTTGAGTTTCTGTGGCTTTATGTTCTTTGGCATTCATTCAGCTTCATGAATCAGCAGATTTTGTATTTTGGCAGTTTGGGGAAGTTTTCAACCATTATTTCTTTGAATACCTTTTCAGTTCTACTCTCTCCATCCTCTCTTTCTGCGACTGTGATGATAAAAATGTGATTCTGTTATTGTCTCAGAAAAGAAGCTCCTGTGACTCCTGTGTATTCAGACTATTTTTCTCTCAAATATTCAGATTGAACAAATTCTATTGATATATCATCATGTTCATTAATTTTATCCTCTATCATCTGAAGTGACATTTACTTGTTTGTCTATTTGTGATTTATTTTTCATACATTATATATATGATTTATTTTTAGTTACATATATATAATATATAGTATATATATATAATATATATAGTTTCATATATATTATATATTAATATATATATTGGTTCCTTTTTTAAACTTTTACTTCTTTGTTGAGATTTTCTATTTTTTATTTGTTCCAAGAGAATTTAATTGCTCACTGAAGCATTTCATGGTGACTGTTTTAAAAGACATGTCCGATAATTCTGATATCTGATTTGTCTCGCTATTGGTATCTGTTGATCTTTTCTCATTCATGTTGTGATTTTCCTGGCTTTTGGTATACTGAATGCTTTTTCAATTATATTCTAAACATTTTGGATATTATATTATGAGACTCTGGGTCAGATTTAACTTTTTTTTTTAAGATTTTATCTTTATTTATTTGACAGAGAGAGACACAGCGAGAGAGGGAACACAAGCAGGGGGAGTGGGAGAGGGACAAGCAGGCTTCCTGCGGAGCAGGGAGCCCGATGCGGGGCTCGATCCCAGGACCCCAAAATCATGACCTGAGCTGAAGGCAGTTGCTTAACCAACTGAGCCACCCAGGCGCCCCAGCTCTTTTTTTTTAAGCAGGATGTTTCCCTGTGGAAGTGAGGTGCAAGGACCAGATGGGTTCATATGTTTAACTTGCCACTGTGCCCACATACACCTTGACAAAATTAGAGCTACTGACTCACACTGTCTCATTGCAGACAGATGTGGTGATATTTCACCTCCCCCTCAGCCCTACTGATCCTTCCCAAAGAGAGTGGAAACCCAATTTGCAACTCTGCAGCACACCAGGCCCTCCAACACCAGGGAGAGAGTAAGTGAAGAGCAAATTGTCATTGTTTTGTTGTTGTTGGATTGACGTGGAAACTCAACACTTTACTGGGTCCCATTGGCACCAGATGTAGAGTAAGACAGAGTGGAATGGAAGGAAAATGTGGAATGCCAACTATATTCACCCTCATTCCACCTTGTTGTTACTGGGTTGAGTGAAAGAGCAGCTTCCCACTGGGGTAAGCTAACATCAGGAAAGGGGACAGCAGTGTTGATGCGTCCACCTTGTACCACCTAATACTGCCTCAGGAATGCTGGGTGGCTCTGGAGGCTTAGTTCCCTGCTGGACCAATTTATTTATTTTTACTCCAGTTTTACAAACAACAACCAGAACATGATTTAACAATAAAAATACATAAGACTTAAAAACTGATATTTCAACCTTTGTATTGCATTTGTGTTTTATGTTATTTCCCAGAACTGCTCTACATACATTCATATTTTATAGATTTGCAATAAAAATACATGCTGCTTTGTATTCTTTTTATGCTTATATTTATAGTTTCCATGTTTCTAAAGTCTTCATGATTTTCAGTCTACCGCATACACAATATTTTATAATGAGATTTGTATTATAATTTTTAAAATATTCTGACACTAGAAAAACATTTAAAAATCACTAATAATTAAGTGTACAGCCTATTGTCTACCAAAGTAGCTGCTCAGCAATGACTGTATTAGTTTCCTGTTAATGACTATTAGTTTCCAATGTCCGCTGTAACAAGTTATCACAAACTTATTGGCTTAAAACAGCACAAATTTATTGGCATCTTACCATTTGGGAGGTCAAAAGTCTATGGATCTCACTAGTCTAAAATCAAGTTGTCAGGGCTATGCTTTGATCTGGAGGGCCTAGGGGATTATCTTTTTTTTTTTTTTTTCCTTTTTCCAGTTCCTAGAGGCTGCCCACCTTCCTTGGCTCATGGTTCCCTTTCATCTTCAAAGCCAGCAATTACTTTCAAATCTCTCTCACATTATATCACTTTTAGACTGATTCTTCTGCCTCCTATTTGCACATTTAAGAAACCTGTGTCCACATAGTGCACACCCAAGTAATTCAGGATAATCTCCCTATTTCAATATCATCTGCTTAACAACCTTAATTCCATCTGCCATCTTAGTTCCCTTTTGTCATGTAATATAATATTCACAGGTTCTGGAAATTAGTGATGGGCATCTTTGAGAGGTCATTAATATGTCTACACCCATGACAATTTGATTTGGGTTTTCATTTAATTTAACTGAGTCATGATATTCACTATTCACAAGAAGTAACTTGAGGTTTACAAGTCTATTACATATAATATATCCTTCCAACACTAATTATGAGCAGAGGTTGTAAAATTAAGATTGATTCTAAATAAATGTGGCTTTTAGAGTATAGATATTCAATCATTCCTAAAGCTTGCAGAGAGTGAGAACATTCATTTCTTAAGTCTTTGATCCTTTAGCATATTCCTAAAATAAAAGTTTGTCAGGAATGGAGCAATCCGATTTTCCCCATTCTCTAACACAAAGAAATGGAGGAGAGAATTTAAATTTTAAAACTAGAAAGGTCAGTATTAGGACTCTAGAATAACTTCATCTACTTGAGGTGACACAGCTGATGAAAAAGGTCATGAAATTGAACCCCAGAGTCTTAAAGAACATGTCTGTAGTCACACATCCAATAAGTAGCAATGGGAGAATAAGAAATAGTAATCAATTTTTCTGAACTCCAGTCCATGCCCATTTTATTAAAACATCTGTTGGGGAAAGAAATGTACATGGTGATTTTTTAAATTAAAATTTATTCACAGTGAAAGACATATGATCAAAGTATTATCAAATCACCAGGGAAATTTGTTGAAAAAAGAAACTATGTATTAAAACAAAGGAACAACTAAAGTAATAGCAATATGTTGATGGGGAATAATTCTAGACATTTTTATATAAGATGAGATTACCCTCTACAATCCTCCATTTTACACTCTCTGATAGAAATGACCACCTTATGAGTAAGTCTACATAGAAAATATTTCTTTCAATTAAAAAATACCAATATAGATTATACCAAGCTACAATGGCACAGATATATATTAGGTGAGCAGTATATTTAATTATAAAATCAACCTACTTTATAGAGGTTCCTTTTAACTAAATATTTTAAATACACTTATCACTGAGCATGTAAGAAATCTGTACTCTTAATTTAATCATCCAAGTAAAAATGTTGGCATTTTTTGTACCATAGGAACTTAAATACCAAATAATGTGTTAATTTTCTAGTAAGGTCTCTTCTTAATTTTAATTCAGGTCAAAATGAACAACTAACACAATATAATAATTAAGAGTTCTTGATTGGAGTCTTCAGTTATCCAGCTATAACTTGTGATATTACATGTCTTTGGAATCAGTAGTTGTAAACTAGAATTTACTAGACATAATCTGTTTATTGATGACAAGGAAGAAAAAGAATAGTTTTTAATAGTTTTCCTCCTATGAGGACAGTCATCAAAATGATTCAGAAACCCCAAAATGATCCTTGGTGTTTGGCTATGTAAATTAGCCATTACTAAAAAGTTGGTTCTGAATGTGTTGTACAAACCTTTGAATTCTTCTCAAGGCCTTGAGTTCAAATATAGGATCATCCACAGTGCTTATTGAACTCTTTGGTATATAGTTAAAAGATTTTTCTTAAGAAGTCTATATCAGAAATATTTAGCTTTGAAAATCCTTTGAGTTATAATAACTGCATGTTTGCACAAACTTATAAAGAAATGTTGGAGAAATATAAGAAATATATGTAAGTACTAGAAATATGAGATATATCAATGTTTTGGTTTTGGTTTTGTCTGTCTTAGTTTTTGTTGTTGTTGTTTCAGTACCAAACTTGGGCTGGTTATTTTAGAATATTGTTTCCATCAATTACTTTATGCCAAGCATTTTTGTGGCATGATGCAAGCATGAGTGAGCTTAAGAAGCCAAGTAGCTGTTCACTCGCAACATAGTGTTTAAGGTTTAGAGAATGAGACTGTTATTACTCTAAAACACACAGACACAAATTGAAAAATATGAAACATTTGATCTACTTGTAAACATTATTTAAAGATACGAAAAAAAGTTTGAACATTAGGGTAACCAAATACTTATCATGAAAATTAGGATTTAAAAAAAGAAAGAAAGAAAATTAGGATAATTTAGGGAGTGAAAGGGACTACTAATAATTAGACAGACATAAACTGGGTTTATCCAAGACAGTTCAAGAGGTATAATCAAACGGAATAAAGAACTTAGAAGATTTCTCATTCAAACCTGGCTCCAAGCTCTGGTTGTGCCTCTTACTAACTTTGTTTTAACTAGAACATAATTTAAGACTTAAAGACTAGTGGTTATTATAAGTAAAATGGAACCATAATAATACCTATTTCTCAGGCTTATTGTGAGGAGCACATAAAATAAGATCTTTAAAGCAGGTAATAAGTTTACTGGCAGCAGGTGAGTACTCAGAGAAGGATAGTTATATGTATGTACTAATACTCAAAAGTCACTAAAAAACAAAAGAACAAGTGGCAGAAGATCCCATTGGAATGTTAGAAATTCCAACTTTATTTCATTTTTTTTTAAAGATTTTATTTATTTATTTGACAGAGAGAGAGATAGCGAGAGAGGGAACACAAGCAGGGGGAGTAGGAGAGGGAGAAGCAGGCTTCCCGCCGAGCAGGGAGCCCGACGCGGGGCTCGATCCCAGGACCTTGGGATCATGACCCGAGCCGAAGGCAGATGCTTAACGACTGAGCCACCCAGGCGCCCCATAGAAATTCCAACTTTAAACATTTATTCATTTCAGTTATACTTTTCTCCTTTTAAATGCATATAATTCTGGGAGGAATATATATTTTAAGCATTCTGTAGGCCTTTCTCCTCATTATGTATTATGAATTAGTTATTGCATCAAAACGAGATTATATTTTGTTTGGGGCTCTATTGTTTTCAGGATAGTTTTGCACACGGCACAATGGAATTCCTGAACATTAGCGAGTACTATCATTACCCTTGCTTTCCAGATGAAGACACAGAATAATAGGTTAAAACCTAGAGAGTGAGAGGTAAAACTTGACTGGAATACAGGTTTGCAGGGTTTGGTATCCAGAACTCTGATTCAGCGGGATTACTTAAGAACTTGTTTTCTCAGTGCAAAGACTGGAAGAGACAGGCCCATTGTTAGAAAAAGCAAGATTTAAGAGACTATATCTGATTATCAGCTGGCTGTTGTTGGCAGATGGCACTGGGCAATGAGTAGAAGAAAGAATGGGGAGGGAAGACCACAAACAGGGAGGTGGGGTCAGAAAGATAGATGGGAGATATACTGGACAACTCTTTTGTGCCATTTCAAGTAATTTGTCTTCACCTCTTGTGTTAGCCAGTACTGCAGTGACTATTTTTGTGACAGCTTTGTGCGACATGACAGCTCTTTGCCTCTCATCTCAACCAAGGCTTCTCTAAAGCCATAGCATGGGATGAAACCCTTTTAGCCTTTATACATGTGCACCTCAGAAGTTCAGCAAAGTTCAAACAAATCGAGCCATCATGCACATATTTAAAAAGAAATTACTTATTTCTTTGAGTGCAAAGGTCTGAGAAGCATTTCATAAAGCTCCTCCAACGATCACAGTGGATTGAGCACTGGTAGGCTTTTCTCTTTCTCCGTTTGACTCTCTTTGTCCTTCATTCTTATTTCAAGGGATCTGGACTCAGCACAGTTTTAACAGGAAAATACGGTCTCTGCTCTGCCAGGCAACTGTTCACATACTGAAAAAATTACAGGACCACCAACAGGTACTAGAAAGAAATGAAAGAAAAAATATGAAACAGGTTTTGTAGGTATTGGTCCAGGGGATCCAAAGAGATTTATTGTCCTAGAAGCACTTGGAACCTATCTTAGATGAGATGGTTTTTGCAGTTTGGATGTAACAGCTGCCCACCTATTGTTATTCAATGGTCATCTATAGACCAGTAGCATGGGTATTAGTCAGGACATATTAGAAATACAAAATTTGGGTGGCTCAGTTGGTTGAGTGTCCAACTTTTGATTTTGGCTCAGGTCATGATCTCAGGGTCCTGAGATCAAGGCTGTATCAGGCTCCACACTCAGCAGGGAGTCTGCTTCTCTCCCTCTCCCTCTGCCCAGGACCCTGCACTCTCTCTTTCAAATATATAATAAATCTTTTAAAAAAAGAATATAAAAATTTAAGTCCCATCAGATCTATTCAATCAGAATCTGTATTTTATGAAGATTCCAGATAACTTGTATCATATTTAAGTTTAAGAAAACACTAGCATACAGCAAATAAAGTGGAGATGGCTTAATACAGTATTGAGGGAGGAGTCAGAAGGCTCAAGAAAATAAAAATGACTTCCTCGGAAGGAACTAGAGAATGGTCCCTTTGCTAAAGCAGTGAGAAATGTATAGGTAAGGGGGTACTGGCATCTTTAAAAACCTTGGTAAAAGCACTCTTCTCCAGGGCAAGGTTAAATGTAGGGGATATACCTATTGACTGGGATGCCTACTTTGAATGGGAGGTGGTAGACTCTGGAATGGCCAAAGCCAGATGGCAACACTCCATGAGCAAGGACAAGGTGGATTAATGACCATAATGGATCACAAGGGCCAAATGGTAATTAGGTTCCTATAACCTGCAAGGATCTGTGGAGATGATTAATGAATCCTGGTGTTTTGAGGAGTGAGAAAGATAGACGTTAGATAGGTGTTACTTGAATAACTAGGGAAAAAGAAATGAGAGCTAGTGAGTAGAAAGTTGACATCAGTGATCATGATGAAAAATATCAACCCTCCAACCAGTTTTTAAATGTCAGTTTCCCTGCTTCAGAGCCATTGGCCACCTATGGGGAAGCTGAGCTGCTGGAGGAAAATCTTTAACAATGTATTATTGGGTGAAAGCAAAATTTCCAAACTTTTTGAACACTGTTGGACATAGTATCTGACTTGGCACTGATACCACGGACTGAAAATGCCACCATGGTTTTCCAGATAGAATGATTATTTAAGGAGTAGAGGTGATAAATGAAGGAGTCTGACTCAAATCCATGAGTCAGTGGGTCTAATACATTCATGAACTAACCCCTTGGCTATTTTCTAGTACCTAAGTATATAACTGAGATAAGTATAGTTAGTAGTTTGAAAAAATATCACATCGTTTTTCTGAACTGTGAAGTGAAACATTTTTGGCAGAAAGGTTAAGTAGAGGACCCTAAAATTGATTCCTCCAGTTCCTTAGCAAGATAGTATATCAGAAACAATCCTGTCTCCCAGGGGGAATTATGAGATTAACACCACCATCTAAGTTTTATAAAATATAGAAATGTAGGCCCTCATCATATTCCCATTCAAACCCCAAAAGTGTGGGGGAGGTGAGAGGCTGGTGGTGAGGTGAATTCCCAACCCTCTCCAATGTGTAACTGGGAAATGTGAAGGAGTTAACATCCACAAGACCACCCTTAACCAATGGAAGATGAAACTCATCAATAAATGCTCCCCTTGCTTTTATCTCACTAGAGGAGAGTTTTCAGAAGAATATCATATGACTTTTCAGAAGGTCTCACGAGATAGAACATTAGCATCCGACACACATGTTGTCAAAGAAATAGCCTTCTGAGAACAAGCTCAAAGAACCGGACGTCAGGGAGTAGGCTGAACCAGTGGTATGATCAAAGAGTTTATCAGAGAGTGTTTTCCCTTGAGGTCAGGCAGTTTTCAGAAGGCTATTAACAAGAGGTTGTTTCCACTAGTAAGCCAAAGTTCGAGGGGCTGAAGAGGGGGGAGAAACTTTACAGTTAAAGTTAGTGTGCTTTTTGTTCAGATTAGTGCATGGAGACAAACAGTTCACCTAATTATTTATGAGATAAAGAATGGGAATTTGGAGGGTCTGTGATTGCCTTGTCATAGGTAAACACTGGAGCTATCTAGGCATCTTATCTACGTTGTATGGAGAAGGATTATTCTTTGTAGTAAGTCCTTTCCCAAACACAAGTTGGAGGAGATGTCTTGATCATTGCTGTTCTTGACTCAGAGAAAGTTCTATATTGCCAATGGGCAACTCAGAAACACATCTTCCAATTGCCTTTCCATCTTGCTCTCTTTCATGACTTTGTTCCTCAGTCCTGCTCTGTGCAATCACTTCCCAAGTAAACTGCCTATTCGCAAGCCATTTTCAGGCTCTACTTTTGGGAAAACCAGACTAAGATAAAACAGCAAAGGCAACCCTCATATTTAACCTAAATTAAGGGTCCGTGGTACAAAACAGGACTGGTAATCCTAGATTAGTCTTCAAGAGAATCAGCTCGCTCTAAAACCCTGCTTGATGTTGAGGAAGACTTAATATAGAAATATCAGTGCCCTGGGAATCCAAAGCTCTGTATTTAAACTACTTATCAGTTATGAGTTTAGAGATAGAATACTTAAACTCTCAGTATCCAGGGGTTCAGTTAGTGAAATAGAGGCAGTAATAGCTGAACTGGCAGATTATCATGAGGATCAAATGTTGTCAAGTACAGAAAAGTCCCTTGAATTCCTTTTGTATAAGTCATGAACAGGTTTCTCTCTTTCAGTTTTGCAGTCTTTGGCAGCCATACAGGTGGTAAAATAAGTGAGGAGTAAGAAAGAAAGGGAGGGAGGAGAAAAGGAAGATGGCTGCTATGGATCTCTTGGAAACACATTTCCACCTAAATTACTCAATGACTTAAATGCGCTCAGTCATCAAGGCCATGACAATACCTTCTTCTTTTTTTTTTTTTTTAAGATTTACTTATTTATTTGAGAGAGAGAGACAGAAAGAGAAAGAGTGGGGGAGGGGCAGAGGGAGAGAATCCTCAAGCCAAATCCCTGCTGAGCGCAGAGCCAGACGCAGGACTTGATCTCAGGACCCTGAGATCATGACCTGAGCTGAAACCAAGAGCTGGATGCTCAATTGACTGAACCATCCAGGTGCCCCAATGCCTTCTTTTTATGTACAAATTTGCTCTAACATAAGTTCAGCAATTGCTTTTTCTGTGAAAAGCTATGTAGTAAATATTTGATGCTTTGAGGACCATATGCTCTTTGTCTCAACTACCTTACACTGCCTTTGTAACACGAAAGTAACCATAAGCAATAGTAAATTAATGGTCATGGTTGCATTCCAGAAAATATCAAAACTGCTGGTAGGCAGAATTTGGCCAATATGGAACAGTTTTCTGACCCTTATTCTGACAGAAGTTAAAAAAAAAAAAAAAAAACTCAGTTCCTTTAAGATGCTATCCCACTTCATGCTTCTGTTTTTCTTCATATATCTTGTCCTCTAATAAAATATCTTTTTGGTTTGTTTGGCTGGTGAACTTCTAGCCATTCTTTAAAACAACATCAGAGACCCAGTTAAAGTATTACCTCTGAAGTGAAGCATTGTTAGCATCCATCCAAGGGAGGTCTTCATCAAAATGTCCTTTATTCTTCTCCTTTACCTAGTAATGAGCTTTCTTTTGATGTGTAAAATAATTTATTGGCCATCTGTATATCACTTTTCTCTATAGGAATTCCTTTATGAAAGGGATATTTCATCTTTTAAATTCATCTCTTATCATGGGTTTTTGAAACTGGTTTGTTTGTTGAAAAATTGAATATATGATGTATAAATGAAATATTTGTCATTCTTTTCTGGTAGTTTGGTCTACTTGGTTTGCAATTTTAGAAGAAAAGTTGCTTCCACTTAAGACTCAGACAACAAAAGGCAAGTAATAATTAAAATATTTGCCTCTGGTTACCTTTTTTTTTTTTTTTTGCTGGAAATCTTTACTAAAATTTGAAGCTGCAGGGTGATTCATTAAGAGAGACAACCAGATTTACAGCTGAGATTTCAAGAGACGAAATAATGGAAAAAATCTGAAACCATTTCCTTATTTTATACAGACTTTCTCTTTCAAAATAAATAGCTGATTTAAAAAAAAGGGACTCAGGACACCTGGGTGGCTCATCGGTTAAGCGTCTGCCTTTGGCTCAGGTCATGATCCCAAGATCCTGGGATCCAGTCCAGCAACGGGCTCCTTGCTCAGCAGTGAGCCTGCTTCTCCCTCTGCTTGCCGCTCCCCCTGCTTGTGCTCTCTCTCTCTAACAAATAATAAATAAAATCTTTTTTTGAAAAAAAAAAAAGACTCTTAAGACCAATTCAGACCATATGGTAACATATTATCTTCAACACATTAAGACCCCAACTTTAAGGCAATCTTCTTTAAAAGAAAATGCTGCTAATAGGATTTTTACCATTTTTTATAGCTTCTTCTGCCTGACATAAAACTCTCTACTTCATACCCATATTACACCTGACATAAAACTCTCTACTTCATACCCATATTACAAAAAGCTTCTGTGAATATGTTTACTAATTGATTTTGGGACAGTGAATAGCATCGTCACTAACAAATTAAAAAAAATTTAAACTAAACCAAAACTAAAAAAACCTTGTACCATTATCAGAGTTTATAATTCCAGATCTTTCATTTTTTTCAGTGGTGATATATCTCATATTTTCTTTTGGCTTTTTCTCTAACAGTTGTATTCGCTTCAAAAATCATGCTGGTGCTTTTCTCTGCAGTTATGTCATGGTTGTCATTAGCTAAGAAATCCTGAGGAAAAAGAAAAACTTATCAAGGGAAAACTAAGAAAGTAACCAAAAACTCTGTCAAAATATTCGGGTTTGTAGCAGGTAGTAGTTACTATGAAAACAGCTTCCAGGACTGAAAAAAACAAGTGTCAAACACTGAATGACTAGTCTGAACATTGCATAGTGAACCCAAAAGCCACAGATGTTTCCAGGTTTATGTCTGAAAATCTGGAAAGATGAATGATTTATATATTTTCATTTTTATGATGGGGGTGAGTGAAGTGAATTGTTCTGTAAGTAACAAGTCATGAGATGTTGGAACATATGCTGAAAAGCTCAGTGACTTGGATCCTGATTTTGGCTACTCTGCTCGGTCTTCACAGCCGACCATATTTTATTTCTAGTTCATAGATTTCTTCTATTTCAATATAATTTTTATTATTTTATGGAGAAAATGGAGAGGTGACAAATAACTTTAAATATTGCAAAGAAATTTAGGAATTGTTCTCAGTTGAAGAGATTGGTTATAAAGAGAAAATTAAGTTAGTAATACATGATTTTGAAAACACGCTTTCCAGAAAACCCTTATAAACTATTTCTAAGGAAAGGTAAATACAATAGTGAAAAAGTCTTTGTATTTTCCCATTTTCTACATCTATATTCTATAGGCTTAATATATATATTAATATATATTATTATATATATTTTTATATATAGGCATATATATATATATATATCCTTAAGCTCACACTCAGGGACATCTGCTATATCAGGATATTGTTTTTAACATATTCATTGTGGATCACATTATTGACCAATAAATAGCCTAGCAATTTATGATAATTAAAATAGTTATAATAGGCCTTTGAATATGATAAGGAATACGACAAATGCTAGAATTGCTTTTTTCTACTCTCTTTCCATATAAGTTTTCCTTCTTGTCTCCTTCACACCCACAATACCACAAAATGGGTCAGATGCTTATATCAGCACCGTAGAGTTCTTTCAAATGCACCTGAACCATTCATCACTTCTAAAATGGCCTTTGATATGATTGATAATCCTAACATTCACCTAAATATTTACAGGAGAAAATTTATGAAAGAATATGCACAAATTACCCATTACGACTAATTCTACAGAAGTCTCATGTTCTCAGTAAAGGGCATGCACAACTGCAGAAATCCACCAGAATTCTATCTTCAGTCTCCCTGACGATATATTATTTCTAATTTTAGAAACAACATATTAAATTCCCACTTGTGTTAGTAAGAGTCTAGTTAGGAGATATAAATCATAGCAGTTATTTGAACAGAGAGAAGTTAATATAAAGAATTTGCTAACTAGATATATAGCTCTTAACTAGTTAACTCAAAGCGTAATGTGAAAGCATACAAGTATCATGGAAGTAGAAATTTCAGGAAGCAGCTTCCTACCTGTACCTAAAATCCCAAATGCCTCGTAAGTGGGAAAATTGTCAGTGATCTGCAGCTCACTTTATAATGGCTTTATCATTTATGGAAGGTAATTCATCCAGAGAACTCTGACATCTTTAAATAAATGAACAAACAAATAAATACATATTCAGCTTTTTTTAGTAGATGCAGAAAAACCATTAGCCTACAATGATCTATTACATTCTAGAAATGGAAGCCTCTTACAATATCTTCTACTAAATATACAATGTTACTTAATATACTTATGGCAAATCAGCTGCAATTATTTAACACTGCTGGTAGTACTTACCAAGTGAAAGCACAATTTTTGGCTGTTTGAATACTCAAACCTAGCTCTCTATATATGGAACTGAGTTTCTTTAAAAAAAAAAAAAGGCATATTTTCCAAAGCTAGTATTTACTAGAATGGGTATTTCCCTGTACGAAATCCTAGATATAGATACATGATAGATGATTGATAAGTTTGTAGGCACATAGATACAAAGAAAGATCTCTATTATATATTTATGTGTTAACTAACAATTTTATTATAGTAAAATAAGTACATGTATTTTAAACTCTTCCCACACAGACTAGTGTGCTGTGAACTAGGTTCCAAACATTACCTTTTAATACCAAACAACACTTTTTAGAACTATAAAATGATGAAATATTAGAAATAAGTATAAAACCCATTATATTCTGTGATCTTTGCTGAAGAATAACCAAACCTTAACAATTATATAAAGTTGTTGACTCATCTGTCATATGATAGGATTATACTGTAAAAGCATTTTTGGCTTTGAAATTCTTCTACTATCTCTTAGCACACCACAGGTATACTCACCAAAACAATTTGATATCTGTGTATTAAATACATGTCTAGTCAACTATATTTATACTAATTCTCGTGTAACTATTTCATTGCACACTTCTTTTCCAATATCCAGAACAACATATCTAACTGACAAATCTAGCTGGCATCTATTTGGGTATCTCAAAGGCATCTAAATTGCAGCAATTTCAAAATCAAACTCTCTCTTCCAGCATGATCCACTTAAAGTACCTGACTTTTCATAGGATAAAAACAAAAATCCTTAGTATGTCATATAATGCAGTCGTTAGACATTGCTGCTCAACCCCCATCTCATCAGCCATGACCCATTCCTTTGTGACATCCACATGGACACTCAGTTTTTCAAGTGTGCTTTGCTATGGCTGCTTCAAGGTCTCTGCATTTTCTAGCTCATCTGCCCAGATTGTCACCATGCAACCCACACAATTCCCAAGTTCACCATGTTTCTATAGAGATAACTGGGTAACTGAGGTAACTGAGTTACCCAGTATCTCCTGTAATGATAGATTTTTTTATTTTAAAATCACCATGTGTTTCCTCCATTCGCTTGAACTGTTTTGTGGAAGCGGGTACATCCTTTTTTTGGTTTCTTGTTATTGTTATTACCTGACACATCATAGACACTCAACAGACATTTGTTGAAGAAAGAAAAAAAGGAGGGGGAAGAATTGGATTCATGAATTATCAAGGAATTTTACATGAAAATGTCCCAAAGCTGGTGTCTGATTAAAATAATTTCAAACTCTGCCTCCAAGATGAAAAAACTGTAACTTGAAACTTTGTACTATATTTTATTGGCTATAATGAGTAAGAGCTATGTTCTAATGAACATTCAGTGAAATAGCATATGTAAATCATGGATGGCTTTATCATTTCCAGAAGGTAATTTATCCAGAGAACTCTGACATCTTTAAATAAATGAACAAACAAATAAATACATATTCAGCTTTTTTTAGTAGATGCAGCAGAACCATTAGCCTACAATGATCTATTACATTCTAAAAGAAGTAAATTCTAAAGAAGTAAATTCTCTTCTAATATGTAGACATTCTAAAAGAAGTAAATTCTCTTCCTCCCTAAATGAAATAACTAAATTTGTGGTGGTTTTCTGAATGTTTCACTATATCCAAATGTAAAAATTTTGACATATAATCATAGCTTTATGTTGGTAAATCCTTAGAAATTTTAGATATATGATTTGTTTTCCACAAATTTAACCCCAACAAAGCAATGAACTGTTTCAAGGTAAATTACATTAATCTAACTTATTTGAAACTTCTTAAAATATGTGCCATTAAAGAGCAAAACTATAGCCCTTAATACTTATAACATATTTATATATTGTTATGGACTGAATGTCTGTGTCCTCCCAAAATTTATATGTTGAAACCTAATCCCCAATGCGATGGCTTTGGAGGTGGCGCTTTGAGAATGTTAGGTCATGAGAGTGGAGTCCTCAAGAATGGGATTAGCACCCCATTGAAAGAGACCCCAAAGAGTGCCCTTGCCCCTTCGTCATAGGAGTAAACAGCAGGAGGATGGCTTTCTATAAAGGAAGAAGCCAGTCCTCACCAGACACTGAATCTGCCAGAATGTTGATCTTGGACTTCACAGTCTCTAGAACTGTGAAAAATAAATTTCTGTTGTTTATAAGCCATTCAGTCTATGGAATTCAGTTATGGTAGCCCAAACACACTAAGACATATATTTCTCCAAGGTATATAAATGAATTTTGGTTATTCACTTTCACATGCTGTTTTGTTTTGGGAGGCAAAATTATGCACAGAGACTGAGTTTGTCTTTGCCAGCAGTTTATTTAACACAGGTACACCGCATGAATTTCACAAGCCTAGATCATGCAGGATAATGTCTCTCAGTAAGCCAATAAAGAAAGAGCATGCTCCAAACCAATGATAGATTAATCACACTATTGTTCCAGGCAAAGGGAATAGTGTCCAAATTTAGTTGAGGTGTACCTTTATAAAAGCTGGAGCTCAGGAGAGATGGCTTAGTCAACCAAGAGCAGACATCCAGCTACTGGTGCAGGAGAAGTCCCCTGTAGCTAGAGTAAGTCACTAGAGAACATGAACAAGAACAAGGCCACTGGTGTTGATGGGCAAGATGATTTTCAAGGGGCCCCCTGCTTTCACTCAACAGGAGCTAATTGTCCGAGGTCTTCAGAGAGAATTTTCGATCGGCAAAATGTCTCCTTCGCCAGACCAAACACTCTAGGGTAGTCATCACAAACTCGGTATTTATAGCCTACATGCCCCCTTGTCATAGTTGCTTCTTCATATGTTTTTTATTGGTAAGCCCCCAGAAGCGCCCCTCAGCGGCTGACTACTGATTTCTTATTAGTGAGAACAGATGAGATGATGACGTCCTGACACAACCTGCTTAGTTCTTACATAATTTTCTTTTTGTCTTTGTCGTAAACAAGTAGATTACAACAACTTCACCTAACAGGTGGATTTGAAATCATATCAAACCGATACAGAACATAGGCACATACATACCTCTGCTTCTATGGAGGTCATATAGTGACGTGAGTGAGTAGCAACTCACTTAGATATTGATCATAGATCCCATTTGTCTAATGAGTAAAATGTTGTCTTTTGTAGATTTCTTCTTATATATACATTTTAAAAATATTTACCAATGAAATGTTTTTAATGAGATAAGGCATTTCATTGTGTAGTATATATATATGTGTGTGTGTGTGTGTGCGTGTGTGTGTGTGTGTACTTGTATATCCTCTTCTAGAGCAGTCCCACTTATCTCAAAAGTTGCTTGGAGTATAGCAATTTCTCTTCATAAAGTAGAATATCTATACTGTCATTAAAACCATGGTCCGGGCGCCTGGGTGGCTCAGTTGGTTAAGCGACTGCCTTCGGCTCAGGTCATGATCCTGGAGTCCGGGATCGAGTCCCGCATCGGGCTCCCTGCTCGGCAGGGAGTCTGCTTCTCCCTCTGACCCTCCTCCCTCTCATGCTCTCTGTCTCTCATTCTCTCTGTCTCAAATAAATAAATAAAATCTTTAAAAAAAAAAAAAACATGGTCCATCATGCTGTAAAAATCCTTTTGACTGTATCACAGAAATTTTACAATTTTTTAGAAATTTGATATCGCAAGTTACATATGTGAGATAGCAATTATAAAATCAATCCTCAAAAAGTTCGAATGTGCTTCATAAAATTACCAATTTCACTTTCACATTTAATCTGATTAGTATGATTAGATTTTTGTCTGTTTTTCGATACAATGTCCTAGACCAATAGAATGTTATCTCCTAAAATAATCATGGTCAATCAACAAGATAGCTCTGCTCTCAGTAAATGACAAATGAGACTGTCAAGGATCTCACTTAGACATTTTTTTTTTTCTTTTTCCCTCCAAGACCTGTGATAACTGATCAAATAATTGGAGTACCAGATCGAATTATGTGAAGATGTGTGTATATTCAGGTGCTAAGAGACCCATCAATAGCCACTGTTCTGTTATCGTAAATGAAGCTCTAACAGTGTATGTAGACTGACTGGAGTGTTGTGTAGCTGGTGTAGCATATTTCCTCACTTGGACTCCTGAAGTCTGTTTGATAACATCTGCAAAAAAATTTGCACCATCTCACCCAGGTCTCCATTCTTTTTTCTATATGTATGTATATATATATTTTTCTATAACTGTGTATATATATATATTTCTATATGTATATATATTGAGAGAGCTGTATTAAAAGTATTTTAGAAATTTTTAAAAATCTTAATTTTTTACATAAATAAAATAATACTTCTCCCTCCTTTTTTTGTTTCTGCTTCCTATTTGTCCTTGTGTACGTATACTTCATATTTTTTGTATTTATGGAGTAGTAGATGTATTTCTTAGGATTAGCGTCACTTGTATAGAAGATGCTCTGTCCATTCTCTATAAATCCCTTTGCCATTTTTATGCACCCTGCTTTCCTCTATGTTTTAAGTATCAGTAGCAACATCTGTGTCTCTTTTTATTAGAGGACTACTTCAAACTTTCTATGCATTTTCCTGAATTTATGTAAATGTAGAAAATCTTGCATATTACCTCCCTTACACAAGCATCCCTTAACAAAATCTGATTGAGGTAGAGATGTAAAAACCCCAGTTCCTCTGCCCCTAATCAGGATTGGAGATATGACGTACACTTTCTTCAGAGCTCACCTCCAGGTGCCAGTGTTGTTCACTATGGAATATAGCGTGATATCACATAACTTCTTGACCTCCTTCTCTTCTTCATTCTATTTTAATACTTTCTTATCAGGTTTTCCTGTGAACACTTTTTTTTTTATTTTAAGATTTTATTTACTTATTTATTTGAGGGAAAGAGACAGAGAGAATACTAGCAGGGGGAGGAGCAGAAGGAAAGGGACAAGCACTGAGTGCAGAGACTGATGCAGGGCTCAATCCCATAACCTGAGATCATGGTCTGAGCTGAAATCAAGAGTCAGATACTTAATGCACTGAGACACCCAGGCGCCCCTCCTGTAAACACTTCTTAGCAAATCACTTTCAAATCTTGCTCCTAGAAACTACTTCTGGGGAACCCAATCTAAACTATGAGTAATTAGAAAAATATATATTAACTTGCTTAATGAAGATAATTTTTTTTATCTCACATGTAAAATAATTCTTAATGAAGGTGGTTCCTAGATGGTTCTTGGTCAGAATTAGTCAACAGTGGACTTTAAGGTAGACATGGTAGGCAAAGTGAAGTAGTTACCATTACTCTCAACACCATATCTATACAGATATTGTGATGAATGAATTTAAAAATGCCTGTCAAGTTTCTGGCTCTCATCATTCTCCTCTGCCCCTCTTCTAGCTTTTCTTTCTAACTGCCAGCCCAGTTGACCACAGCAAAACTGGGACCACCACCAGGAGCTTGACTGTAGGTTCATAGAAGTGGCAGCTACAGAAGATCAATAGCTTCCCATAGACTTCCCCATGAGTTTCCCCTTTTCCACTCTGGTAGCTGAAAGATCCTGGATTCTCTGATTGACTTGAAAAAGATCCATCAGTTATTTTTCCAGATCTTCCCTTCCACAGGTCTTTCACAATTGTGCAAGATCTAATTTGTACACTAAGTTCCTTATCAATAACATTCATTGTGACATATATACAGTGACTCACACATCACGGACGTTACATAAATATTTGATGAATACGTAGATGGTGATTTCACTGGGAGAGGTAATTTACTAAGTGACCGGGAAGTTATATCCCCCAAATATTAAGTACTTCCCTTTTCACTTATAGAATTAAGTTCAGTCATAAGCAATGAAGATATTCCACTAAACTTACACATCCTTATGATGTTAGAATTCAGAGAAATTATTTTTTTTAATTTAGAAAAGAAACAAAAGAAAGACACAGGAGTAGAGCATTCACATCCCCAGTTGATAATTCAAATTGATCAAGTGCTCAATGTACTAATCATTGTCCGTCTAATTGGAGCATAGATAAATGTGTCCAAAGAAAACATAATCCAGTGTCTCTGCAAATAAATTGGACCATATTGAACTTTCCTTATCCTACTAAACAAAAGAAGGACATTTATTGCTAAGCATCCAGGAAGAATTAAGTAATTTGTAGTTAAATATATTAAATTTTATAAAAAGCAACTCAAAACTAAGCCTTGAAAAACAGCAGTGTTTAGGTGCTGCATTTGTGCAAAAGGACTCAAAATATCACTTGTTTTATTCAACTTTACAGTGAAGCAATCCAATAGAAATCACTATGAATTATGTCTTGCCTCATGTAGCCATGATGTTTACCCATGGAAAAGGGAAAATAAAGAATGAGAGATGGATCCCAAGATTTATTGTATATGTGAGAAACCATTCAATACAATAAAAACTCATGAAAATTAATGTTTTTCCAAGCTAAATTATTACAGAAATTACTTATATGTCAATTATTAATACTGCCTTCATTCATTTTCAAGATGTTTAATAAATCCTAGTGGAAGCGGGGTGCCTGGGTGGCTTGGTTGGTTAGACATCTGCCTTTGGCTCAGGTCATGATCCAAGGGTCCTGAGATCCAGCCCCATGTTGGGCTTCCTGCTCAGTGGGGAGTCTGCTTCTCGCTCTCCCTCTGCCTTTCCCTTTGCTCATGCTCTCTCTCTCTCTCAAATAAATAAATCTTTAAAAAAACAAATAAATAAATAAATTCCAGTGGAAGCATTAATATGCTATTTTCAATTCAAGATAGGCATTATTTTGCTGTTTCAATTGGATTGCCAATTTTACCTCTTATTCTACTTTCCCTCCAAACAATGTTATTTCTAATTATTTTTTTCAGAAAGGAAAATTAACTATGAGGTGGTCATATAGTAAGATGCTGCCTTTAACTCTTATTGAGTTAAACAGCTTAGAACTCCAGACTGTACATGGGAAAGCTTTCAATGTGTTTATATGTTAAAGATCTACAGGTGATTCTGATATGAAGCTAGCATTTCAAACCTCTCTTTCTTTTTTTTTTATTAAAGATTTTATTTATTTATTTGACAGAGAGATAGAGAGAGAGCACAAGTAGGCAGAGCGGCAAGCAGAAGGAGAGGGAGAAGCAGGCTTTCCCCTGAGCAGGGAGCCAGACGCAGCACTTGATCCCAAGACCCTGAGATCATGACCTGAGCTGAAGGCAGCCGCTTAACTGACTGAGCCACCCGGGCGCCCCTCAAACCTCTCTTTCTTTACCATATAGAGCTCTAAAGATACAGATAGGTATAGATAACTATTTGCCTCACAAGTACCCTATAGGACATAGGCATTATTTAAGAGTTAAGTAATACTTAAAAACATTTTTTTGCACTAAGTAAATTGTGCAAAATACCCACTCTAGTATCTATTAGCTATGTGACCTAACCTCGTTTCTCCTCTCTGAGATGTGTTTCCATATTTTTAAAAATGAGAGAAGCTATCTACAAAGCCTACCTTAGAGAGTACTCCTGAAATTCAATGGAATTAATGAATGTACTAATATGCTTTGTAAACCCTAAGACAGTACATGTCTAAAAAAAAAAGAAACAAACAAAAAAAACCCAAACACTGTGAATTACTCCAAGTATGTATTTTAATTAACCTTCTTTCAATCACATCTTAAAAATACTTTCATAGCAACATCAAGACTGGTATTTGACCAAGTAATTGGTTACAACAGCCTAGTTGACATATAAGATTAGCCATCCAGAGTAGGCCTTCAATAAATAGAAGGTATTTGCCACAAGCATGAAAATGTATGGATATCATTAACATAAAAAATTCATTTTAAACATAAAAGCATTCACACACAAAAACAGAAAAATTAAAATGGACTTCATCAGCGGGGCCTGGGTGGCTCAGTCAGTTGGGCATCTGCCTTCAGCTCAGGTCATGATCCCAGGGTCGGGGATCGAGCCCCTGGTCAGGCTCCCTGCTCAACAGGAGAGTTTGCTTCTCCCTGTTCCTACCACTACCTCCTGTTCGTGCTCTCTTTCTCTGTGTGTCAAATAAATAAATAAAATCTTTAAAAATTAAATAAAATAAATAAAAATTAAAATGGACTTCACCAGAATGAAGCGGGGGAAATCGGAGGGGTAGACGAACCATGAGAGACGATGGACTCTGAAAAACAAACTGAGGGTTCTAGAGGGGAGGGGGGTGGGAGGATGGGTTAGCCTGGTGGTGGGTATTGAGGAGGGCACGTTCTGCATGGAGCACTGGGTGTTATGCACAAACAATGAATCATGGAACACTACATCTAAAACTAATGATGTAATGTATGGGGATTAACATAAGAATAAAAAAAAATGGACTTCACCATTAAGAAACATTGTTCATGTTACTAATGTTGTAGGGGAATAAAAGCAAAAGCACAAAATCTTCATTTAAAATTAATAGATATATTTGGAAGACAATTTGGTGATTCCTTGTGAAACTAAACATACTCTTGCCATATGATCCAACAACTGTGCTCCTTAACGTTCACTCAAAGGAGCTGAAAACTTATGTCCACACAAAAACCTGAACATTGATGTTTATAGCAAGTTTATGTTAAATGCCCAAATTTGGGAGGAATCAAAATATCTTTTAGTAGGTGAATGGATAACCTGTGTACATGCAGATAATGGGATATTCAGCACTATAAAGAACTGAGCTGCCAAGCCATGAAAAGATATGGTAGAATCTTAAATGTGCATTGCTAAGTGAAAAAAAGCCCATCTGAAAAAGCAACATAATGTAAGACTCCAAATATATGATATTCTGGAGAAGGGAAAACTGTGGAGACAGTAAAAAGATCAGTGGTTGTCAGGGGCTTATGGAGGGAAGAAATGAATGGCAGAGCACCAAGAGTTTTTAAGACAAGATAAATACCATGTATGATACTATAATGAGATATACATGTCATTATGTATTTGCCTAAACTCATGGAACGTACAACACTGAAAGGAACTCTGACATAAACTATGGACTGTGGGTGAGTGTAATGTGTCAGTGCAGGTTCATCAATGGTAACAAATGTTCCACTCTGGTTGGGGAGGTTGGTAACGGGGAGGCTATGTGTTGGGGGCAGGGGGTTAAGCGTCTGACTTCAGCTCAGGTCATGATCTCAGGGTCCTGTGATTGAGCCCCGCATTGAACTCCATGCTCAGTGGGGAGTCTGCTTGTTCCTCTCCTTTTGCCCCCTCCCCACTTGTGCTCTCTTTCTCTCTCTCCCTTTCTCAAATAAATAAATAAAATATTTTTAAAAAATAAAAATAAAATGGCAATTTGGAAATATTACTAACACGTAGTTGAAAAGTTCATAGTATCTGTTGAGTGAAACACAAAATCTATAAATGGCTCAGGCCGATTGTTCAGAAGAGAAAAAGAGTAAGAAGCTATTTGTTAACTAAAACTTAAATTTTTAGGACATGTTCCAAAACATGTAATATTGTCTCCTATAGAAAGTCATCCGTATTTTCTGATAATTAGCACCCAAGTAAATATAAATGTAAATTACCTTTCCCTAGGAAATTAGAAAAGAATAATTTTCTAAACTACGTTATTTGTATTAATCCTCATATTTTGCATTTTAAACTCAAAAGGCTAAGCTGTGAGAGGGAATCTCTTACAGTGCTTCTGGAACTCTCTTAAGGAAGAAAGAGAGGAAAGGAGAAAGGGAAGTTGAGATCAAACTTGAGACCTTTCTTATTTTTCTTTTTTTTTTTTTAAGATTTTATTTATTTGTTTGACAGAGAGAGACACAGCGAGAGAGGAACACAAGGAGGGGGAATGAGAGAAGGAGAAGGAGGCTTCCCACCGAGCAGGGAGCCCGATGTGGGGCTCGATCCCAGGGACCTGGGATCAGGACCTGAGCCGAAGGCAGATGCTTAACGACTGAGGCAGATGCTTAACGCTTAACGACTGAGGCAGACGCTTAACGACTGAGCCACCCAAGCGCCCCTATTATTTCTACTCTTAAAGGTACAGTATTAAATGAAGATTGATGTCTTAAAGCTGTGGCTACTGTTTTGGGTCTCTGTGTACTAATATCAGAAAGGTTAAAATGAGTGGAAAATGTGTTTCTAGCCAGGAAACTAAAATAAAGGGAGAAGAAGAAAAGTACCAGCCTCCTAGACCCTTAAATCAGCCCTGTCGGGAATGTGGCAGACCACTCTTTTTCTGCTCATGGCTTTGGTTTGCAGAGGAACTGAGTTGCATTTGTGTCATAAGGTTTCACTTATATAAGGAAATAAATGAAGTTGGAGCACAAATCAAAACATGGGGTTTGGTTAAACAACTAGAGCATGAATGAATGAGAAGGGTTCTGGCCTATGTTTCACTAGATTCATCACTTAGTTATAATTTCTCTTTTGAGAATTCATGTTTAACCCTCTGAAAGTTTTCAAACTTTGTATTCTTTAAAACATAACTAAAAAGTCCTGTTCCGATCAAGATGAAAAAAAATGGATTTCTCCAGAATCTGTTTAATATGAATGAATAATCTCTTGATAAAAGTTTCAAAATCAGAGAAATTGACACATTCTAGTGATATCTTCCAAATTAGCTGTCCTTATCCTATCAGAAATATATAAAAACGTGTGTGTGTGTGTGTGTGTGTGTGTGTTTGGGGGAGATTCAAAATTCTTAGAACTAAGATAGCCACAAGACCTTGCCTGAAACTCAAAATAATTCCTCTGTTTTATGATAACAGTGAAAAAAGACCACTGTTCACATAAAATGGAAGGAATTCCAGTGTCCTTCCACAGAGGGAACAGAACTCAATACACACAAAACCACACCCAAATTATCTCACATTCAATAACTAGAAGTCAGCTTTCAAATGTTTCTCATATGGCAGTTTAGATCTCTTGACCACAGGTTTGTCCACTCATTTATTCCTGACTGACTTCTCCTTCACTATCTCTAAGCCCATCGTCCTTTTTGTTCAATTGCATTCACGGTGACATTTTTCCCTATACTCCTGTCTTGTTTTGAAGGTCTTAATTTGGTTTCTTATTTATTTTCTCCTGGGCTACACATTCTGTATTTGAAAAAAAAAAAATCAAAATGCAGTGAAATAGGCAGCAAATGCTGTTTTCTTAATCCTACTTATACAGGAATCTTTTGATTTTCCTATTTTGTCATTTTTTTTTTTATTTTACTGGGTCACACATTAAAGTGACATAAAGTGAAACCAAGATACTTGTTGGCTATATTTACATTAAAAATGTTTATGTTTTGTTTATTTGTTTGTTTATTTCCACAAACCCCTTGAGAGGGAAAAGAACTTGAGAGAGGAAATTTAAGCAGATGTAGTAAATCTTTCTCTTTGAGTCTCCCACCTAATTTAAAAAACTATCTACTTCTGGATTAGACTGTCATAAATCCCATGCACAAATAATTTTTTAGAAATGCGAAGTTCCATATATTTAAAAACTACCAGCAATTTTACCCTATGAAAATAATAAAAGATTCTATCTCTTTAGCTAGAGAGGTACTTACTCAACACTCCCCCATTTGAGAAGACCTCTGGGAAAGCTTTGTGAAAAATACAGAAGAAATATCTACATGTGTGGTGAGGGTTTCAACAAATCACAGTGTTTGCCTAGTGGGAAATTGTGTTGTGTGTTTGGGCTGCTGTAATAAAGTACCATAGACTGAGTGACTTATAAACAGCAGAAATCTATTGCTCACAGTTCTGGGGCTGGAAGTCCAAAACCAAGGCACTGGTATGGCCAAGTTCTGGTGGAAGACCCTCTTCCCAGTCGCCAAGTGCCAACCTCCCTGAGACTTCTTGCTGTGCCCTCCACGGAGGAAGGATCTATGGGACACTGTGGGGTTTCTTTTATCAGAGCACTAATCCCATTCATGAAGGCTCCACCCTCACAACTCAAGGACCTGACAAAGTCCCCATCTTCTAATACTGTCACCCTGGGCATTAGGGTTTTAACATGAATTTTGGGGAGACGTTAATACCATAACATTCTGCCTCTGGTTCCCCAAAATCCATGTCCTTCTCACATGTCATTCAAAAGTCTACATCCAAAATCTCATCTGAATATCATCTGAACCAGATATGGGTGAGAATCTCACTGTGAACCTGAGAAATCAAATGTCTAATGTGCCTCTAAAATACAACTGTAGGACAGGTATGGGATAGACACCCCATTCCGAAAGGGAGAAATAACAAGCCCTGAACAATTCCAAAACCTTAAGGCCCACTAAAGTGGGGAGTGCTGTCGTCCGGACATACCAGAGCTATAATTTTACTTTCTGGATACACTGAAGAGGGGATCCTTCCTCAGAACACACGAGGGTAGCTCCTGGCTTCAAGGCTTTTCTGAACACAGCCTGCTTGTGGTTCTCGTGGTTTGGAGTCCATGCCTGTGGCTCTCCTGGGCTGTAACCTAACAACTGGCGGCTCCCTAAGGATTGAACTTTTGAGAGCAAACCTGCCCCTATGGTTCCATTGGGCATTGCCCTAGTGAGACCTCTCTGTGATCCCCCACCTAGATCCAGCACCCTAGAGCTGCAGTCAGCTCCATCCTTGAAACTCTAAGTAGAGATGTAGAAGAAATAGCTACACCTGCGATGAATATCTGTTTAAGCAAATCACAGTCTTCACCTAATGGGAAATATACAAAGAATAGTCCCTCACTTCAAGACTTTTAAAATGCGGTTTGAGAAACAAGATGTCAAAGTAAAAAAAAATTAAATTATAACTTATATGTCACATCCACTGTAACAATGGAATAATTGTTTTAATGTCACACATAATTAATTCAAAAGAACTGCCCAGAAAATTATTGTTGTAGAAATTCAAAAGAGAGCAAGCACCTTGGTCTGAGAACATTAGAGAAGTTTTGGAGAGCAGGTAGGATCCTAGCAGAGTGACAAAGATTAGGTCAGATTTGAACAGGAGTTAAATATTCAGAGAGAACAAAGATTAGCCACAAAATTTTTCAGCAGCAACTCAATTGTCTGAGATAGAATTAATAGATTTGATTTGAGGACAGAGAAGATTATCATTTTAAAAATAAATACAGCGGCACCTGGGTGGCTCAGTTGTTAAGTGTCTGCCTTCGCCTCAGGTCATGATCCCAGGGTCCTGGGATCAAGCCCCGCATCGGGCTCCCTGCTCGGCAGGAAGCCTGCTTCTCCCTCTCCCACTCCCCCTGCTTGTGTTCCCTCTCTCGCTGTGTCTCTCTCTGTCAAATAAATAAATAAAATCTTTAAAAAAAAAAGAAATTTAAAAAATAATAATAAAAATAAACACAAACTAAAGTTAAATATTGTTTGCAGCATACTCACAGCATGGAAAATCTTTTGCATTTTTCTGTGACTTCTGTACATCCATTTGGGTAGGATTAATTAATGGTTAATGTCTTTCTTTTATTAAAGACTTAATGAAGAAAGGTTGAAAAATTTTAAAAAAACATGTGGATAGAAGAGAATAACTTTATTTAGTGGCAGATATTATGACCATATAAAAATGCTGGACAGTCTAATGTCAAGTTTTAATAATTCAAATAAATTTTTTTCAAACATTCTTATCTCATGATTCACATGGAAATAGTGGGTATAACCAACTAGAAAAAGCAAATTAAAAAAAAATCTTATTTCCAATAGGGCATAATGTTACTAGAAAAACACATAACAAAACTGTGCAAACTCTTTACAAAAAATTTTATAAAACATTATTGAAGGACACAAAAAGAGATGTGAAAAAATGAAAATATATACCATGTTGATGAGTTATAAAGCTATCATTTCTACCCAAATTAACCTATAAATTTCATACAATTACAATAAAAATAACACATTATTTTTCTTAGAACTCGCCAAAACATTCCTCAAATACATATGAAAGAACAAAGTGCCAAAAATAGTCAAGATAATGCTGAGAAAGGATAAGCAAAGATATGGGGTGTGTACTCAAAGATCTCAAGGCAGACTATATCAACAATCTAATGAAGGCAGTGTAGTTTGGCATTTAGGAGACAAGTGGAGTAATGGAGTCTGGATGAGAGTTGGAACCAGATTCTTACAGACACGCAACTTGATAAATGATAGAGGTACCATTACAAATGCATGTAAAGTTAATAAATTATTCAATACATGGATGTTTCCCTTTTGTAACAAAAATAAGTTCCAGAGTAAGACTTTTCCAGGTGGAAGATTTCAATGTGAAGCAGTTATTTTCTTTAATGCTCTAGAAAAGCATTCCATGCGAGGAGAAAAAGAAGAGAAAGGCATGCACGCACACACACACACACACACACACACACACCCTGCATCTTTGAGAAATTTAAAAGATTAAAAAAATTGTAGAAAGAGTGCCAGAAGCAACGGCTATCAGGCAAGATCATGGAACGAAGTTAATAGAGAACACACACAACTACAGAATTTAGAAAGGGCTAGCAAAGCATACTTCTCTAATGGTCCAGAAGAAGAGGGAAGAAGAGGTATAACCTGATGGACAAAAGCAAAATCCCTGTGTTTGACCTTTATAATAAAAGCATGATGCATGGGCTGGCATCTGGAGTTTTTCCAATGCCTGTGGTTTCCAGAAGCAACTAGAACAGTGGATTGTTAGAGTTGCTCCAAGATATCATGCTCTGTCTCAGCGATTCTTGCCCAGGTGTCACATCCCACAGATATGTCAGGCAGTGGTGGAGTAAGTGACATGTCATTTATTACAAAGAATGAAAACATAAAGAATTGCAAATTATTTATCTTTTCTTAAACAACGATGGATTTGAGATTATTTCTAGTCCTATTGATCTTTCACTGGATATCAAGTATGACTCTGCCTGATATACTGCCTATGAGTCTTGACAGTCTGGTGTATCAGAGCAGAACCCGTGGATTCAAAATCACTGCCCACGGTTAGTGCTCCTTTTATGTTAAACTTCTTAAGGTCGGATGCCTTTCTAGTCAGAGACATGGATTTTGACAAAATTCTACATCTGTATATACCAGAATATATAAGTGAACTTTAATCATTTTTCCTCTAGAACCCCACCGTGGAGGAGGGAACTTCTGAGAAGTTTCCCTCACAACAGTGCCTTTTAGCTCAGATGTCTGCTAGGCAGAGGCTCAGCGGGGAAGCTGGTCCTCTGTGTCCCTAGTTACATTTCAACACCCACAAACCAAAAATTAAAATTACTAAAGAAAGATTTTTTTTCTCCTCATCTTCTATTTCCGCATTGGTGGCCTCATGGCATTTCTCCTTGGGAGGAGGGAGGCAGCTGAAGAAAATCTACCAGCCAAAGAATCAGTTCTACAAAATATCTCTCTTGTCATCACCTTAATTCCAGCAGAGACTGTTCCTGCCCCTCAAATCAGAACTGGAGTTTGTAAGACAAACTGAATAGTGGGACACCCAGGGCTACACACCTGAAAGGAAATCTTTGTCTTCCCCTAAAAAAAAAAAAAAAAGAATCAGGAATTCAAGAGTGTTTTTATTACATCACACAGTCCCTTTGATTGGTTTATTGCTCACTCTTTTTCCATTGCTCCATAAAGGATGGGAGAAAATACTGAATGGTGAAGGATGGTAGAAGCATTAATCTTTCTTTTTCTTTAAAGATTTTTTTTAATTTATTCATTTGACAGAGAGAGACAGCAAGAGAAGGAACACAAGCAGGGAGAGTGGGAGAGGGAGAAGCAGATGTCCCGCCAAGCAAGGACCCCGACACGGGGCTCGATCCCAGGACCCTGGGAACATGACCCGAGCCTAAGGCAGACGCCTAACAACTGAGCCACCTGGGTGCACAAGCATTAATCTTTCATATCCATTCTAAGTGGTTGCTTTATCTGACAAAAATGTTTCCTTTTCGGGGAGAGGATGTTTGCATTATTCCCAATCTCCTTTTTGTCCTTAATCAGGAAGGTACTACAGGATTGCAGGACATTCTTTATCCACATATAACTTTATTTTTTTCTTTCTCAGCATTTGGTCTTGTTTTATGATTTGATACTGGATGGAGAGCTTTTGATTTTATGAAGTGATACCATTAGGATTCAACAGTGGTGCCATGCTCTTTTCTAAAAAATAGAATATGTACATCTTTTTTGAAAAGAAGACTTCTATTAAGATTATAGATAGAGCATACTTTTTTCTAGTCTTTTCCATTTATTTATTCATCCCATTCATTATATTGATCCCTATGTAATAGGTCATAAACTGCATATGTGAGAAGATGTTTTTGCTACTTAAAGTGATTAATATTTGGGAATTGAGAGAAATGTAAAAATGTATATCCTTGTAATGTCAAGATGGTATGCAGAGAGTAGGGTGGCAAAAATAATCATTCCAAACAGTGGTGGAGATTTAGATTTCAGAGATTTAGATTTAGATTTCATCCGGGTGAATGTGATCAGCGGATATCATCTGGATGAGGATACACACAGACATAAGAATGATTTTTCATAAAAGAAAAGGATAAAAATCAAAATAAAGTTGATAAAAATTGAGAAACCAGTTCCAAATAAAATCGTAACAGAGTAAGAACATTGTAAATTAAAGATACATTGTATTTGTATCTCGTCTCAAAGCTTATAAAGGCACATCTGCCCTCTGCCACACTTCCTCTTTTTCTCTCAGATGTAGACACGATGCCTGATGCTAAGGTAGTCATCCTAATGAGTGAGAGAAAACGCAGAAGAATCTTAGAGCCTGACAGAAGGAAGCTGCTGAACCAATGTGAGCAGCAGCTTCCTCTTAGGTGAGCAAAATAAATCCTAATCGTTTCAACGACTGTACATTATGTTTTACTATGTTAGAAGGGTGATTCTCAACTGGTGTGTGTGAGAGGGGAGGATGTTGCCTGCAAAAGGGCATTTGGCCATGTCTGGAGACATTTTGGATTGTCGTGACAGAGTACAGCTGGCATCTGGTGAGTAGAGCCCAGCAATGCTGCTAAACATCCTACAGCAATGAACAGGTCAACCCCCCAAAACGAAGGAATATCCGGCTGCAAATTTCAATAGTGGCAAGGTTGAGAAACTTTGACTTAAAGAGTTACCTGAAACCAGTGATGTGATCTGTATGTTTGTGTCCCCTGCAAAATTCACGTGGTAAAATCCCAATCTCCAAACATGATGGCATTAGGAGATGAGGCCTATG
The DNA here is from genome assembly GCF_002201575.2 of Neomonachus schauinslandi. Classification (NCBI taxonomy): domain Eukaryota; kingdom Metazoa; phylum Chordata; class Mammalia; order Carnivora; family Phocidae; genus Neomonachus; species Neomonachus schauinslandi. The sequence goes on from NC_058411.1 coordinate 19,053,398, forward strand.
GGAAGTTCTGAAGCCCTCTGGAATGGGGTTAGTGCCTCATAAAAGAGACCCCACAGAGATCCCTTTCCTCTGCCACTACATGAGAACACAGCAAGAAGTCTCTCTCTACTAAAGAGGCAGAAGACCCTCACCCACCCCTACATGGAATCTTCCAATGCCTTCATCTTGAATGTACCAGCCTCCAGAACTGTGAGAAATGTGTTATTATTTTTTATAAGCTGCCCAGTCTGTGGTATTTTGTTACAGCAGCCTGAATGGACTAAGACAACTAGTTAGCAAAACATCCCTAATTGATAATCATACCAATTCTCCATTTTACCCACAGAGAATTGACCAGTGTGTTTTCATGTTGCACTGTACTTACCACACCATGATACGATCAGTTCTTTCTATTACACTTGTTCATTGCTGTACTATTTCTAACATCTGCTGCTTGTACCACTTCAGGGTATTAAGGTTTGTAATCCCGTGTTTGTGTTGGCTCACTGGAAGGCATGAACACCAGCAAGCTGCCCTGGGCTGTGAGCATCCTGTGCAGTGTCCAACTTGCCCTGAGCAGTACTCAGAAGAAACTTACTGAATGAGGCCTTGATTCTGAATTCTTAGGAAATGAAAAATATACATATTCTGAATGTGCCTTAATCATAAACATATATTTATTAGACTTTGATAAGAGAAATAATTGCCGTCGGTTGCATAGTTCATGGAGTGATGAGTGAATTTTTTGTTCCTTCCAAACTTACACAAAACTGAACTTTTTCCATGGGGTACCTGGGTGGCTCAGTCAGTTAAGCATCTGCCTTCAGCTCAGGTCATGATCCCAGGATCCTGGGATTGAGTCCCATATCCGGCTCCCTGCTCAGCAGGGATCGCTTCTCCCTCTGACTGCAGCTCCCCCTGCTTGTGCTTTCTCTCCCTCTCTCTCTCAAATAAATAAATAAATAAAATCTTAAAAAAAAAAAGAAACTAAACTTTTCCCTAATTTCCCTTATTCTTCTATTGTTGAAAGTGAATAAATTGAATAAAAGAACTAGTTCTGGCTAGACTTGATGCTGTTATAAAGTGGCATAGTAACTCCAAAAAAATTAATATTTTACATATGCACCACCTTTAATACACTAGGTATTTTCTTAGAATATTTTTACAAAACTGAGCAATCAGAAAATGGGTAAATGTAGGAATTTTACATTTTAATTAATCAGGATGAAAATTAGTTGAAACATGAAGATTGATATTTCACCATTTTATAATAAAAGTATAAATATATTATCTAAATACAATTCTATAAATTTAGTGACTATTTTGCTAGAGTGTAATGTAATAGTAAACATAAACAATAATAATATATATTATAATGATAAAAAATATTTGCTTTTTGGAGCACTTTGTGATAGGCACTTTCTAAACATTCTGCATGTGTTATATTAATTATATTATTTAATCCTCACAATACCCTTAAGATCAATATTATCAATGTCATGATTATGCCCAATTTTCAGATAAAGAAATATACACGAAACTCACCTGACATAATACAAATAGTTAGTGATAAAGCCATTATGCATACCTTTTTCTACAGCTGAGATATTATATGGCATCAAAATAGATGAAACAGATAAAGCAGAAATAACTTGCTGGTGATCAGATGAAAAGAAGGGCCCCCAGGGGCATGTGGCTCCCAGCTCACTGCCTCAAGCCTGAACCATCTGCAATCTGGGTGCCATTTTTCCTGATAAAATGTGTCATTATTGTGTTTCTATGTATAATAGACAACTGTTATAGTTTATTTATGTATTACTAAGTATGTAATAAATACAAGCACTTTTGCATTTACTCATGTTAGTAGTCTGAGGTATTATCTTTAAGTCTGAAAAAAATATCAAAATGCTAAGAATTTTGGATTTGGATTCGTCATGTCTGGATGACAATTTTGACTCCGTCTTTCACTGGCTAGGTGAAGCTATGACAATACTTCACCTTCCTGAGACAGCTAACCTGTAAAATATGAAATTGATCCCTTCCTCAATTATTTGTAGTATTTGTAGGTGAAGATTCTAGTTCATTTCCAGGGATATATTTGCTGATCAATAAATTGCAGCTACTTTTTATTGTGCTTTCAGTATGTTAACAAAAATTAATTAATATTAATGTTCAGTTTCAAGATGCCATTAATGCTACCATTACTATATTCTACTTATTTCAAATTTTTACTATGTAATAGCTCCCACTCATCAAATTATGTGTTTAATCACATGACCCATCATTTTTATTTTTAATTTTATTTATTTATTTGAGAGAGAGAGAATGAGAGACAGAGAGCAGGAGAGGGAGGAGGGTCAGAGGGAGAAGCAGACTCCCTGCTGAGCAGGGAGCCTGATGCAGGACTCGATCCTGGGACTCCAGGATCATGACCTGAGCTGAAGGCAGTCGCTTAACCAACTGAGCCACCCAGGCGCCCCACATGACCCATCATTTAACCCAGCACACGTCAGAAATATCAGTGCACTTACAAAAGTATTTACCAAATTCATAGCTCATCTGCAGCTGGGCATGTTGACTTTAAAAGAGAAAAGGTAATCTTCTTGGGATGTTTATATTATTAATATTTGCTATTATACTTCTTAAGTTCACTAGATTTTTCTTTTTCAAAAGAAATTTAGATATTTCAAGCTATATTCTATGTAATGCAGGTTTTCTATATGTTTTGAATGAGAAAATTGCATAAAAACAAAATGCATAATAATCTTAAAAATTAATTATTTTGAGGTAGGAATATATTGCATGAAATAATCTTATAAAGTTGATAGTACCTTATTTACTCTAAAATGTAGACTACAGGGTAATTATGTTAGATAAAAATACTAGCTTATCTAGTTTAAATATGTGACTAATGAGGCAAACTCAAGTTTAATTTGCTTTAAAGGTCAATGAGCTTTGCTCTGCTCCATGGAAACAGGCTACACTCCAACCACTAGCTAGCCTCCTCGCAAATGAATGAAATAATCATAAGGAATTGTAAGACACTGAAGCATTTAGTCAAAGTTCATTACCACAATTAGATAGTCTTCTGAAGTGTAAGCTGATAATGTCATCAAAATAATACACAAAATATATTTTTAAGTAAATAAAAATAAATAAAAAATGTTTCAATTGGTTTTTATGAGAGTGCCCATAAAACTAATGATGTTGACCAATTGAATTTAAATAAAAGAAAAAATTTATTTTTGTGTATGATTCCATTAATATAGAGCTCCCTATTACGCATGTTATGAAATGTGAACAACTCTACTTAGCATTCAAAGTCCACTCTGAAATGATGTTCTACATTTCAAAGTCTTATCTCTCATTATTTCTATTGTGTTTCATTCATGACCATTCCTGAACGTGTCATATTGTTTGTGCTTTTATTCTTTGACCTTCTTGTCTTGTCACTCTCCTTACCCATTGCAGCTCATGGCCTTTATTTTTTTTTTTAATGCATAGCCAATAAAAACCATTGTCAGTAAAAAAATATATAAATGCAATGACACTATACTTTAAAAAATACTGTTATGTAAATTAATGTAACTAGCTCCTCAGAATAACCCAATGCATTAAGTAGCATGATTAGAGCAAACCAATTTTAAGGATGAAGAAATTTAAATGCAATGATACTAATTGATTTTGTCATACTCAAAATTGATAATAGGAGGCCCAAGGTTACCATTCTATTTCTGTGCTTTCAAAATGTCACACTTGACTACTAAATGGTCTTTACAACAGCTGGGGCTTGTTAAGTCTTTTACATGGTGTAAAAACTCTGCATCTTGTCTGTCATGTTATCTTGGACCTATGTGTGATTTCTCTCAGAAATAGGAGTGAAGAGCATCCTCTTGAGGACCTTCTATTAGATTCTCCTAAATGGTACAGAACATCCAGCCAAGAAAAGACTCTTGACATATCACTAGCTCGTTTTCTCTACTTTCAAAAATTTCCTTGTATGTCAAGTAGTTGTTCTGTCACCCATAGACCAACTCTTCTCATGCAGTTGAATCTTTTTAAGTTCAGTAAGATTTTATCCTGCTATAGACACTTCACTGAATTCTGAACTTTCTCAACCAAATTATTCATGTGACAGGAGACAGCACATCATACTTAGAGGGTGTTTTCACTGATCCTTTTCTATGAACCCTTTATTATATGTTTCAATATAGCCTTAGAAAGAGAAAATAAGTTAGATAAATCTGGAAAGTAACAATTCTTCATAAGGGGACAAAAATATGAAGGACAGAAATGAAAAAATTAAAGTTATAACAAAATTTAAGAATGTGATGTTTTTTATACTTCTTCTAAATTTAGCATGTAAGCAAAATGTTATAAAATTAAAAATGAGAACCTGAGGTTCACAAACATCAATTTTAGGAAAGACAACCTACTCCAATTTCAGGGAAAAATATAAATACTTTTTTTTGAATAGAGGATGTGTGTGTGTGTGTGTGTGGAGAGAGAGATAATGACTGAAGAGCCATATTACAAAACAAATAGGCATAATGTTTTCTTGGGAAATAAACATTTAGAGAAAAATAGGGCAAGTTTTTCTGAGTATGGTATTCAATTACTTTCATATTAAAAAAAATTACTTTGGGGTGCCTGGGTGGCTCAGTCGTTAAGCATCTGCCTTCCGCTAAGGTCATGATCCAGGGGTCCTGGGATCAAGCCCCGCATCACATCGGGCTCCCTGCTCCACGGGAAGCCTGCTGATCCCTCTCCCACTCCCCCTGCTTGTGTTCCCTCTCTCGCTTTCTCTCTCTCTGTCAAAAAATAAATTTAAAAATTTTTTAAAGATTACTTCTATTAGTAGTCACAATGCTTTTCCTTGAAAAAAAATCAAGGGTGTTAAGTTCCCAAGTAGGGAGTGGAAAGTAAGCACAAATATCACCTTTCCTACCAGAAATTGAAGGAAATGCTGACGACAGATAAGAGCAAAAAAATTCAAGTTTAAAATCAATTCTACTGTATCAAAAATATACTTTCATTAAAAATTATATATTAATTCTAATAAATGTAAACTTTAATCTTTTTATTTAATTGTAAATCATTTGAAAAGTCATCATCAGGCTTTGATCAATCTATAGGTATGGACAAAAGAAGGCGGTGTTTCCCAGATTACAAACAGATGTGCTACAGGATAAATTAAAACATGTGTATGTGCTATGATTTTGTCTATTAGTCAACAGCACAAAAATGACATAGATGTGAAAACTCAATACACTTAAATTGATGGCTGTTTCAATAAATAAACTAATTGCACATTAATTCTTCCTTTTTCCTTACCTCGAATCCATCACAAGCCCTATTGTTTATGATTTCCAAATATTTTTTAAAGATTTTATTTATTTATTTATTAGAGAGAGAGAGAAAGAGAAACAGCATGAGAGGGGATAGGGTCAGAGGGAGAAACAGGCTCCCCGCTGAGCTGGGAGCCCGATGCGGGACTCGATCCCAGGACTCTGGGATCATGACCTGAGCTGAAGGCAGGCGCTTAACCAACTGAGCCACCCAGGCACCCCTCCAAATGTTTTTGAAATGTCACTTCTTTTCTAGTAATTCCCTCAAGTTATCCTGGTGTAAGTAACTATAATCTTGTGCCTTTCCTGCTGCAATAGCAATTAAATGCTCTATAAACCTTTAAAAATTCTAAAATGTAATCTCACAGAAGCCAGGATTAGGTTTTTAAATCCTAAATCATTTCACTCTACTCTCACTTTAATTAAAACTTCAAACAGCTTCTTTGAAAATAAAGTCCAGAAAGAAGTTGCTATAGCCAATGTCAAAGAGGTTACTGCCTATGTTCTCCTCTAGGATTTTGATAGATTCCTGTCTCACATTGAGGTCTTTCATCCATTTTGAGTTTATCTTTGTGCATGGTGTAAGAGAATGTGGTTGTCCAGTTTTCCCAGCACCATTTTTTGAAGAGACTGCCTTTTTTCAACTGGATGTTCTTTCCTGCTTTGTTGAAGAGTAGTTGATCATAGAGTTGATCCCATTTCTGGGGTCTCTATTTTGTTCCATTGATCTATGTGTCTGTTTTTGTTCCAATACCATATTGTCTTGATGACTATGGCTTTGTAATATAGTTTTCAGTCAGGCATTATGATGTCCCCAGCTTTGGTTTTCTTTTTCAACATTCCCCTGGCAATTCAGGATCTTTTCTGGTTCCATACAAATTTTAGGATTGTTTGTTCCATCTCTGTGAGAAATGTCAATGCTATTTGGATAAGGATCGCATTGAAAGTGTAAATTGCTCTGGGCAGCACAGACATTTTAACAATATTTTTTCTTCCAATCCATGAGCACAGAATGTTTTTCCATCTCTTTCCTTACATGGCCAACAGGATCCATCTCAACTCTTCACAATAATTTTTCTGACTTCATCTTCTATTACATACTGTCTGCTTTATTATTACACCCAGACCCACATATACAAGATTCTTTATCATTATTATCATTATTTCAATGCACCAAGTCCTTTCCCATTTATAAACTTCACACATCTTTTTTTACACATGTGAAGTTCTCTTATCCCAGCTCCACAAAATGCTAGTTCAATCATACAGGACTTTGTTACATTATGCTAGGTGGGCTCATTTTGGAAATTATATGAATGGAAAGAAAATTGTGTTTGATTGGGCAGCCAAAAATCTATGCTGTAGGCATTTATAAAATTGTTTCCATAATTAAACATTGGGTAGTCAGTTATGCAAATAGAAATATGCCCCTGTGGTTAAGGAATTTTCAGTTAGACAGATATTAATGTTAGTTAAGTGATGGTCTATATCATAAACTTCTCATGAGCATACAGAACAAATATTCATATATATATCCCAATGTTGGGTACACATATATATTAGACACTGCTGGAGTAGTGTTAAACTCCAGTCTGGTTTATATGTTTCTACGAAGTGCCAGAGAGTTTGGTAGTACTTATTTGTTTGACATACTACCCATGGAAAAATTATCTGATCGAATTTTCTGAGAAAGTAATCAGTGTCTTCCCACATCAGTCTCTGTGCTGAAGGGTATTTTTTTCATTATCATGGCTCATGAAATTAACTTTACCTTAAGATGACAGTAAATGGTTTGATATATATATATAATCTTTTCTAAATGTGCCTGATAACTTTTGTTTATTTGACTTCTACCATAAGACAACTGCTACATGCCCTTGTAATTTAAATCTTGACAAGTACAGAATTACTTTAACTATCATTCACTGCATAGAATGGATAAATAAAACAGTAATTTACATGATTATGTAAAACATAGCATAGTTGATTTGCAAAATAACTCTGTTGATGAATCTCTTAGTTCAGGTTAGATAATATTAAACAACCCAATTTTCCTCAGTGAACTCATTACAACAGATTGAATTTATAAACTACCCAGTGATGCCTATTAAGAAATCAGAAAATCTGACTGTTCAAACCTGATCATATTCAAGCACAAGAGTGCGTTTGCTTCCTAACTGGTGAAACATAATGCGATTGCATGAGCTCAGAAGGGAACTAGAAATAAATGTTGGTTCTTTAAAAGAAAGGCAGTATTTTTTCATTCATGAAAACCAAAGAAGGAAACAATGTTACATTTAACTCTCTGAAAATGGATTCCAAGAAGTTAGAATATTTACTATCATTCTTACTTTATTTTATATATCACTCTGTGCATCTTATATCATATTTAAAAAATCAAAAATCTTAGACAGGCTATGGGCTTAGACTTTGTAGAAACACTATAGGGCTTAAAACCATGGCACTGCTATATGACTACACAAATTCTCTGGACCTCAGATTTCCTGACTATAATATGTAGAAAACAATAATACAAATATTGATTTTGCATTAAGTAATATATGCAAGAGTTCAGAGCAATATCAGATCCAAAAAACACTCAACAATGTTAGATGTTCTTGTTTACTACCCTAGTCTTAGCTAATATAATCTCATGTTGCCACTAAGATTTTGGTAGAATTTTTTACTTCATTTTATAAATGAATTAACTAAGCTATAAACAGTTTAACTAACTTGCCCATGATCATTTGACTAGTAATTTTTAGATTCAATAATTCAAACATAAGAATTTCAATTGTAGAATGTCCTCTTCCAATTTAGTGTGATAGTGAATAGTCTAATGGTGTAATGTAGTAGTCCAAACAAATAATAGAACTAAATTTTAAACAGGTTAAAATGAGGTTAATAGTGAAGGTGACACTTAAATTTGAACTCAAAGGACAGTTAAGAATTTTCGAGGAAGACCAGGTAACAACAGTTTCCTAGAAGAAAGAACTTAAGAAGATACCTATCATTCACTGAAGTAATATTGAATAATTCACAAGGACAGTGACAGAGAAAAGTCAGTGGAGTCTATGCACTGAGGATGTTGGTCCAGATAGAGGCCAAGTTATAAAAAGTCTTATAAACCATATATATTTAAATGTAAGGACTCCCCACACACACTGTAATTCATACTTAATTATCAATTTTGGCTTGTAGATTTATTTCAAATTTTTTAAATCTCATGGCTCAACTAGAATGGAAGCTCTTTGAAGGTTAGACCATACTCCTTTCTATAGCTTTCATAGCACTTAGCACTGTGTCAAACTGTGATACTATTTTTTTCACTTACTGATTTTTGATTGTTTACTCTGTCAAAAAACAAGCCAACAGGCTCAAAATGTAATTACTTACCCTAAACCTTATGTCACCAAATTAAGACTTACTTATAGTTTCGGCTGTCCCAAAAATGGAATCTTAAATCAATCAGGAATCACCTGATCAGCACTAGTTATGTAATCTGCCTGATAGGTGCCTGCCATCCCCTAAATGAAAGTAGCCTTGTAATAACCAACCTGTTGTTTGTGTAGTATAACTTCCTTGTTTCTGCTCTCTTCTGTCCATAAAAGTCTTCCATTTTATACAGCTCTTTGGAGCTCCTTTCTATCTCCTAGATTAGGTGCTACCCAATTTGAATCAATTCTTGTTCAAACTCTTAAAATTTTTAATATCTCTCAGTTTATCTTTAAACAATTCTGGTGTCAGAAAGGGAGACCAAAGGAGACTCTAATAGCCTCCAGCCAGGAGCAACAAACAACCAGCCCCCTTGAGCTCATTGCTTTCCCCCTGCCTCTGGAGGTGATAAGTAAGTACCCTCTCATATCCTAGCTCCATAATTTTTGAATTAGGAGCTTTAAGACTTTATTTGAGCATATCTTTTTCAAGATGAGTTTTGGAAACACTGGAGTTAGACTGGGTCCTACTTAAAAACCAGACTTGGTCTAGGTCAGACTTGGACCAACTTGGAAAGCAGACTGATCCAACTTAAACTGGACTGGGTCTAGTGCAAAGCATCAGGTTAATAAAATTTTGTTTTGAGCCTAAACAAGCAAGTTAACCTTATTAGAGATAAGCTTGAATTACAGTGGCCGCATTGGAGAATTAACCTAGATAAGTTTATTCATTTATGAGATGCCCTAGAGAAAAAGGGATCTCAGCCAAGCCCTCACCATAAATGTAAAGGGAAAATTATTTTTCCACCTCTACAATTTCTGGTGACCAGAATGAGACCCAATAGCTCACCCCACTCACTCCAGAGCCTACAGATGGACTCCTAGGAAAGTGACAGAAACTGGCAGTGGGTAAGAATTCTTATAAAAATCAGTGCCCCTAGATCTCTATTTGTGGTGCCTGGTTGAGAAAGAAAGGTACAATATTACATTGTCCCTTCCTTTCCTTTCCTGTCCCTGTCCCAAATTCAGATTGGCAGACAAAAAAACATCTGTAACATTTAGAACTTTTAACTGTCTCATGAATTTGTGTTTTCGTACCCAATGGTTGTTGAGACTTCTTCTCTCAGGGACAGCTATTGCCTTCATGTTTGTCTCATTTTGTGTCCTGAGAACTTGGCTGTCAGATTGGAAGCCCCCAAATATGGCCAGAAAAAATGTGGGTTTCACACCATTTGCAGAAATGTGGGTTGCATTCCATTTGTAGCCAGGGTCTTACTGACTGTTCTTACAGGGGACTTTCTAAGTCATTTTTATTTTTGGTTATCTTTGGGAATGGCTCTGGATCTTGGGAAAGTAGTATCTTTTTAAACTCTCTTTGGGGATGCCTCTTACATCCATGGAGTTATTCTATATTGCCAGGAATATTCTACTGTTTGTCTCAGTTGAAACCTGATAAGATATTACAAAAATAAATAAATAAATAAGTATCAGTATGGTCAGAAGTTAGCCAAATTGGAAGCTGATATTCAGAGCCTTATAGGAAGTTTTTATAAGGCCTTCTCCCTAAGCTAAAATGAAACTAGAGGCAAAGGCAAAGAAAAATATTTTAAAGATTTTATGGAAGAATTTACTAAAATATTCCAAAGATACACAGCTTTAACTCTAGAACATAGAAATCTCTTGATTTCTATCTTAGTTGAAGATCTTATTCCCAATATAAAATAAATTCAAGTTAATGTAGTTAGACACGTTGATCAGTCTTCAGAGATTTGTAAAACCGAAATCTTTGAGGAATTAAAAATAACTTTACTTGTCTTATGAATTGAATTTTTACAAGAACAGAAATACAGGTCTAGAAATAGTTCAAAGCCTACCTAATCTTTTTACCAATCCCAAAAACTCCCCTGTCCAAAAGGTTTGCAGATACTATGAAAGATCTGGACTTGGGGTGGGGGGATGGGGAGGGGAGTCCTTCTTGGTAGAATTTGCATTCTTTCTCTGTGCCTTTTGAGATGTCAGTATTCTCCCTGGTCTTCTCTAGGAAGCAAGGTAATTCTTATCAGAAGGAGAGGGAGGTGGAAAAGAAAAACTAGTTTGAAAACTAGGTCCATGAATAATCTTAAAAGTACCTTTCACAATTATTAGTAAAAAGTTATCTGAGCAGGTAATCTTAACTCACTCCATCTGCCAGAAATATAATTTGGATCTAACTATTCTTTTATAAACTAGTGAGTTTTGCATTTTCAGGTATGTCTCATGGCTAAAATATTTTAAACAAAAGCCATAAAATCTCTTTACATCTGTCTATATGTTTATGTTATATCTATGTAGGTATATCACAGATGAGTGATTTTTTTTCCACTTCTGGGTGGTATTGCCAAAATTAATTAGTAAAGAGCTCTATTTAATTAGCTTAAAGACAAACAAGTCTATTCCCAGAAATATAGAAAAAAAAAGGTTTTTCAATTTTACATGATCTAGGAGAATCTTCAGTAAATAAAGGTAACTAAAGCTTGTTGGCTTAATTAAATCAAGCATGTCTTCAGAATTATCAGCATTAAATATAAGACTTATATTCTACTTTGGTTTACTAAAATTCAAATATCTCTGTTACAGTATTTGTCAGCAAGAAAAAAAACCTTATGATGATGCTTAGCTGTTTGATGGCTCATGAAATTGTCATATTATTAAGAACAAGTAAATTAAATAGATGTAGGTAAGTAAGTACTTTGCAGAAGACCTAAAGATACTTGGGTCTATTAATAAACATGTTTTGCTTTTGGAACATTGACTTTGAGGAAGTATATGCTTCTAAAAATTATGAAACATATTTGTAAATTTGCCAATCCACAGAAGACTAGTGTAACAGAGTCTACAGTTGCTTCCTTCTTAGTTTTCACAAGGAATTAGGATTCTAAGAGTTAAGGATTCTAACCAATGTCTGTAATTAAGACTACTTAGAAATACTAAGGGTGAAAGGAAATAACTGTGCGTGAAAAGCAAGTAATGAAAGTGAAATAAATGGTTTCAGAATGAGAAAGAGGAGAAACATAAAAGTCTTTCATTTGGTACAGCTCCGCCGAGCTCCTCTCTGTCTGCTAGATTGGATGCTCCCCAGTTCGAATTCATTCTTGCTCAAATAAACAAAATGTTTAATAGGCTTCAGTGTATCTTCTAACAACTCTCTCCCTTTGATTTTTTTTCTCTTTCAAGCATGGTATGAAGACTTTTATGTGTTTTATCTGTGTTATCTTTTAATACTTTCCTCCGGAACAGGGATTATGATATTAACTCTACACATGGGTAAACCAGAGTTAACAGAATTTTGTGTAACTTGCAAGATTTCATACGACTGGGAAGTCAATGAATAGGTATTTGAATGCAGGCCTCCCTCAGGTCCAGGACCCATGGAGGTTAGTGTATGCCCTGACAGGAATGCATGAAGGCTTGTTCTGAACTTCCCTAAAGTGGCACACAGAAGGCCCCACTTTAGATAACTAGTAAAGGAGACCCATGCACAGCAGGGTCCACTTTAGGTAACTAGTAGAGATGACCAGCACACAGAAGGTACCACCTCAAACATTTCAAAAAAAGTTGCATACAATGCACTTCAACCCTAAATATACTTATATATATTTTTCTAAAATTTAATATGTTGCATTGCCTTTATATTTTCTCTTATCTATTAATTGGTAAAAAAATATTTCTAAGATTACTTCTTGTGATATGTATTGGATGTGTATATATATAAATATAGATGTAGATATAAGAATAAAAGATCTTAGGGACGCCCGGGTGGCTCAGTCGGTTAAGCGTCTGCCTTCGGCTCAGGTCATGATCCCAGGGTCCTGGGATGGAGTCCCGCATCGGGCTCCCTGCTCCGCGGGGAGCCTGCTTCTCCCTCTGCCTGTCTCTCTCTCTGTCTCTCATGAATAAATAAAAATAAAATCTTTAAAAAAAAAAAAAAAAGAATAAAAGATCTTAGGTGTGGCTGAGTGGCTCAGTCATTAAGCGTCTGCCTTTGGCTCAGGTCATGATCCCAGGGCCCTGGGATCGAGCCCCACGTCAGGCTCCCTGCTCCACGGGAAGCCTGCTTCTCCCTCTCCCACTCACCCTGTTTGTGTTCCCTCTCTCGCTGTGTCTCTGTCAAGTAAATAAATAAAATCTTTAAAAAAATAAAAAAGAATAAAAGATCTTATTTCTTTTGAGTTATTATTTTCTAATTTACCCCCCACATTTTATCATTAATATTTTAAACATAGATAAAATTTGAAATAACTGCACAGTAAATAGACGTATTCCAACAACTTAAATTCCATAATTATTAGCATTTTTTCATATTTGTTTTATTGCACTCAAACCCTTCTATGTAGCCACTATTAATATGACTTATTATGTTTCAGAAAACTGGATGCCTCAATTCAAAATGACTCAGCATTCATATTATTAACTAAAATTTAATATTTTTTTACAGTTTTTTAGGTAACATACAGTGAAATGCATAAATTTAAAATATACAAAATTAATTTTTATACTAATAAATACCACAGCTTACTTATCCATAGTTGTGTTGGTGGATACTTGGGCTATTTCTAGGTTAGAGTTATTATAAGTAAACTATTATAGGGCGCCTGGGTGGCTCAGTTGGTTAAGCGACTGCCTTCGGCTCAGGTCATGATCTTGGAGTTCCTGGATCAAGTCCCGCATCGGGCTCCCTGCTTGGCAGGGAGTCTGCTTCTCCCTCTGAACCTCCCCCCTCTCATGCTCTCTCTCTCTCATTCTCTCTCTCAAATAAATAAATAAAATCTTAAAAAAAAAAGTAAACTATTATAAAGATCACTGTATGTATCATTTTGTGGATATCTTTATTAATTTCTCTTGCATAAGTTCCTGGGATTGGAATCACTGGTTTAGAATATATGTATATTAAACTTTATTTTTAAAAATTAGGAGAGTTGTATAAACTCATATATTTAGATCTTTCTATCTCTCTCTTTCTCCTGCAGAAGCACATGCATAAACGTACACCACACATGCACAAACAAACACAGATACAGATTTTAAAATGAACAGCTATTAGCAGGATTCTCAAATAGAATGCTGTAATCCATCACAATTTTCCTTCTTTCCTGGAACTTGGCACCATTTCCACTCTCTGCAAAGCACTAAATTTTAGTTTAGGGCCCTTATTGCCATGTTTTATACCCTGATCCTTTGTTTTCCCCCAGAGTAGAATAACACTGTGTTTGAAAATAAAACTTCTCTATTTGATATTTGTATATTTCTTAGAAATATGATGCTTTGATCTTTCATCACTTAAACATATTGATTTTTTAATGATTTCCTGTCATCTCCCATCTTGGTTTCTAAACTACTCCTTCCTCCCCTATGACTTTCATTCTTATAGTGATTAATCTATCCATTTTCAAAGATATGGAGAAAAGAGCTCTTCTCAGTAGGTTTATTCTCCTTCAACATTGAGTGTATTATTACTACACATTGATTGTTTCAGAGAGAGTACTACACGTGCATATATGTGTGTGTATATATATATATCTACACCCGAAAGGATTTGAGAGAGCTTAGATAAATAAAGATAAAAACAGAACTTAAACAATAAAAAAGTACATAAGTATGAAGTGTTATCAGCAGTCTGGCTCTTATTTTGCTAATAAGGGTCTGCTGGAAATTAAAGCAGAACTGGGAAATAAACAGAGAAACATAACTAGCTAACAACAACAAAGAAAGTTACTATTCATTTATCTACAAAGAGAGCCATTTGTGGTACAGATGTTTACTGTGCAGATATTTATTATTGTTGGATGGAGTGCCAGAGATCCCACTTGAGATCCTGAAGGTAAGAGGATGATATTCTTATTCAGTTATCAACGGCTTTCAATCAGACTTGACTTTGCTCTAAGGAGAGTTAGCTCATGTGTGGGCAACAGAGAGGTTTACATGTAGAGTTGATAGTTTTCTTATAAAATACATCAGAATCTTGTCAATTACCTGGACAAGACCTAAATTCTCTGATATTCACCAAAGAAGAAGAATTTTAACATGAAAATATCCATGAGACATAAGCAACTGAAACCCTCCTTACCTTACAGATGTCAGTGTAGGTCCTCTTTTTAGTCTTAGGGCACCTTGATGGACCTGTTGGGAAGTTGTAGCAGTCACAATGATTCCCACACAAGTGACTGTTCTGACATTGGGAGAGGGTGTGTGAGAATGTTAAAGTAATAATAATTCTTGAAGATAAAGTTTTACATGCTTATAACGGTCATGAAGTGCTGATGCTGAGAAAAACAACCAATGGATTCATCTGTGTCTTAAGATTACTCCAGGTCACAGGTAGTACGTATGTTCATAAAAATAGAAAACATTTCAAATATTTCAGAATTTGAAAACTTCCACGGCCAAGAATATTGCAAATAAAACATACCAAATGCTCTCTAAATTTCAGGCACAATTATCACCAGTAGAACAAGCAAAATTTTTAGCTACTTTTGTTAACAGAACTTCTATGGGGGGAAAGGCACTTCTGTAATCCTTTAGTAACATATATGTAGCTAAAGAACTTTAAATAAATCAATATTTGAAAGAAAAAAAGCCACAATTCTAATGAAAACCCACCAAAGAAAAAGGGACACAATGTAACACCTTCTTTTTCCCCATTATTGGGTTCATGGAAGAATATAATATTAGCTCCTTCTCTTCCCCCATTTATTTTCAATTCATCACAGAAAGTTTGGGTATTGACTATTTTTTTCTCCCAAAATGTTGCAAATATAAAATTCCTCTACATATTCTCTATATGTAGCATCTCTAATAGACCTATTCTAAATCTATAGTGTTAAATGAGGCCTACTCTTCACTGCCCATTTCCTGCATCCCCTTAGGTAACGAATTCAGTAAATGTCTAAATAGAAACGGCACCCAGTATACATTCAACATTCTGCCTTAAGGTGATCTGATTTAAAACTCAGTTTGTAGGAAATCCTATCACCACTAAAAGGGAGCACATACAGAATAAAGAAAACAATTATTCTATTCATGTCTAGTTTTACACTAATGGGATACTTCAACAGAAAAATAAGAGAAGTGGGGGTAATTTAGATGAGAACAGAGCTTCTAAATAGTCTAAACTGATTTTCTGATGGCAATGTAACATGAATTTCTAAAATCAAGACATTTCAAAATTATGTTCCTAAAAGTTGAATCCGAGTTCTGGTAAAATTCTAAAATAACCTAATTTTTCCTTGAGAAAGTTCTGAATTGTAAATGTCAGTTTTGTAGAAGTAGGTGGAAAAATGCGCATCTATGGTTTACATGCTTGAATATTAATTTTAATGTATTCTCAAATTAATAGTATGTCTCAGAAGCATTTATTTAAAGCTAATCTTCTTAAAAGTATTCACTCATAATTGTATAAATATCAACTTAAAAATGTATTACAATAAAATCAGAAGTAAGAAATAACAGGGGATTAATAACTAAAATGGTTGCTGTTACATATCTTTTAACCAGATAGTTTAAAATTGGAAATACCACTGTAATTGCAGGAATAAAATATCAGCTTTCTCAGCCTATCTTTGTACATAAACTTCCTTGCCTATGGCTGCTAATTATTGAGTCATGAAAAAAAGAAATCAAACTGGGAAGTCAGTGATTCTGAACACATCAATTTTCCTATGTCTCTCTCTTCCTTAATTAGCTAAGAACTTTTCATGTTATTGCTTGAATTTTCTAAGTATTTTCTTAAGGTTCTACTTTACTTTGTCTGAGGATATCATACTGACAACTATATGGCAGTTTAGGAGAGGAAAAAAATGCAAGAAAAAATACAATAACTACAATAGAGCTAGGTGATAGATACATAGATACAGAGATAGATATCATTATATATATCTTTGAAAAAACAGCTTATTTTTCTCATTGCAAAATACAGTATATATTGAAGGAATCTTATAATTTACTATGTTCTTTCATTTGATATTGTCATTTCTATCTAATCAACCAAAACTGATTTTACTGTAGCTATAATCACTCTGAGATCTGAAAAATAATTTGCAGAAACTCAATGGACCTTGGATATACATCTTCATTACTTGTGACGAAAAAGCTTATTGATATTCCCACATCTTCTATAGATTTGCTCTTGTTAGCAATTGTTGCAGACACCTTGTAATCAATGCAAATAAAACCATCATTATTTCAAATAAAACTTTGGTTTTATAATTGTGAATCTGTGTTATTTCTACAATGTCACACACACATACAAATATACATGTATTTACATTCAAATGTGAATAAAGGAACAATTATATATACATACACACATATTAACTTACATTTTTAATTTACATGTGTACTGAAAAAATAACTGATTAAACATAGGGGTACATGTATCTTTTCAAATTAATGTTTTCTTTTTCTTTGATCATATGAAATTTCTATTTTTACTTTTTTTAATTTCCTTCTAATGTCTCTTGTACATAAAGATTTTTTTTGTTGTGTTCATTTAGCCACTGTATAGTATTTTCACTTTTTTAAGGAACCTCCACACTGTTTCCCATTGTACCGTTAAAAAGAACAGGATCTTGCCATTGTGACATGGTTGGACCCAGAAGGTATCATGTTATGTGAACTGTCAGAGAAAGACAAATACCATATAATTTCATTAGTAGTATGTGAAATCTAAAAAACAAAACAAATGAACAAACAAACAAAAAACAGAAACAGACTTATGAATACAGAGAACAAATTGGCGGTTGCCAGAGGGAAGGTGGTTGGGAGAATAGATTAAATAGAAGAAGGGAATTAAGAGGTACAAACTTCCAGTTATAACATAAATGTCACTGGGACGAAAAGTAGAGAATAGGGAATACAGTCAATAATATTGTAATTACATTGTGTGGTGACAGATGGTTACTACACTTAGGGTGAGAATTGTGTAATGTATAGAATTGTTGATTCATTATGTCATACACCTGAAACGAATATAAAACAGTATGTCAACTATAAATCTTCAAAAAAATAAAAATAAGTAGACAATAACTGGCTATACAAACACTTATATGACCTTATATACAAGAGTTAAACATTTTAAACCAAGTCAAATGAGGTGGCAAGAAAAAAAAGTAAGAACTACTGTTATATATAGCAATAAAGCAATTTCAACTAATGATAATTTATCAAGAAAATATTTAATCAATAAATAGTATCAACACAATATATAATGTATTTTCAATGACCTCATTATATGGTTGGTCATGTATTCCATCAGTTTTCTAAGAATCAATCCTTTATATGTTAAAAATGTATCTATTTAGCTGAAAAATAATTGGCCATATTGAGACATATTTAATACACTCAAAAATTCTCTTGGCGTAAAGGAATAAATAAACAGATTAGTGGACAAAGAACTGCCTTCCATAAAGATGACAAACTTCTTGAAGCAAAATTAATTTCTTTTTAAAAATTCAGGAAACTAAATATATAATTTTTAGTAACATATATTTAGAGCATTATTTACTAACATCAACATAAAGCTGATCTGTTATTACTCTTGATGTGGCATAAGAGCCATCAATGCATGGCTTGAGCTTTATGTTAATGCCATACTTTGAGTGAAACACCTATTGTCATTTCAAACTTAATATGCGTAATTCAATATGTATTTTTTTAAGATTTTATTTATTTATTTGAGAGAGAGAGAGAGATAGAGAACGTGTGGAGTGGAGGGGCAGAGGCAAAAGGAGAAGCAGACTTCCCAAAGACCAGAGAGCCCTACGCGGGACTCCATCCCAGGACCCCAAGATCATGACCTGACCCAGGCAGCCGCTTAACTGACTGAGTCACCCAGGCAAACCTAATATGTATTTTCTTTTTTTATATATATATTTTATTTATTTATTTGACAGAGAGATACACAGCAAGAGAGGGAACAGAACAGGGGGAATGGGAGAAGGAGTAGCAGGCTTCCCATGAGCAGGAAGCCCGATGTGGGGCTCGATCCCAGGATCCTGGGATCATAACCTGAGCCGAGGGCAGACACTTCATGACTGAGCCACCTAGGCACCCCATTTTCTTTTTTTAGAATATGTATTTTCTATATTACTTTTCCCAGTGAAGTGACAGTCAGAATCTTTTTTGAAACATTTTTTTAAATTTTATTTTATTATGTTAGTCACCATACATTACATCATTAGTTTTTCATGTAGTGTTTCATGATTCATTGTTTGCATATAATACCCAGTGCTCCATGCAATATGTGCCCTCCTTAATACCCATCACCAGGCTAAACCATCCCCTGATCCCATTCCCCTCTAAAACCTTCAGTTTGTTTCTCAGAGTCCATAGTCACTCATGGTTCGTCTCCCTCTCCAATTACCCCCCCTTCATTTTTCCCTTCCTACTATCTTCGCCTTTTTTTTTTTTTTAATATAATGTCTTATTTGTTTCAGAGGTACAGGTCTGTGATTCATCAGTCTTACACAATTCACAGCACTCACGATAGCACATACTCTACCGAATGTCCATCACCCAGCCACCCTATCCCTCCCAACCCACCCCTCCAGCAACCCTCAGTTTGATTCCTGAGATTAAGAGTCTCTTATGGTTTGTCTCCCTCTCTGGTTTCATCTTTTTTTCATTTTTCCCTCCCTTCCCCTAAGATCCTCTGTCTTCTTTCTCAAATTCCTCATATAAGTGAGATCACATGATACTTGTCTTTCTCTGATTGATTTATTTCACTTAGCATAATACCCTCGAGTTCTACCCACGTCATTGTAAATGGCAAGATTTCGCATTTTTGATGGCTGCATAATATTCCACTCTCTCTATATATACCACCTCTTCTTTATCCATTCATTTGTTGATGGACATCTACAGTTTGGCAATTGTGGACATTGCTGCTATAAACACTGGGGTGCACGTGCCCCTTCAGATCACATTTGTATCTTTGGGGTAAATACCCAGTAGTGCAATTACTGGGTTGTAGGGTAGCTCTATTTTCAACTTTTTGAGGAACCTCCATACTGTTTTCCAGAGTGGCTGCACCAGCTTATATTCCCAACAACAGCAGTGTAGGAGGGTTCCCCTTTCTCCACATCCTCACCAACATATCTGTCATTTCCTGACTTGTTGATTTTATCCGTCCTGACTGGTGTGAGGTGGTGTCTCACTGACGTTTTGATTCTTATTTCCTGGATGCCGAGTGATGTTGAACAATTTTTCATGTGTCTGTTGGCCATTTGGATGTCTTCTTTGCAGAAATGTCTCTTCATGTCTTCTGCCCATTTCTTGATTGGATTATTTGTTCTTTGGGTGTTGAGTATGATAAGTTATTTATAGATTTTGGATACTAGCCCTTTATCTGATATGTCATTTGCAAATATCATCTCCCATTCTGTCCATTGTCTTTTGGTTTGGTTCACTGTTTCCTTTGCTGTGCAAAAGCGTTTTATCTTGATGAAGTCCCAATAGTTCATTTTTGTCCTTGCTACCCTTACCTTTGGCAATGTGTCTAGGAAGAAGTTGCTGTGGCAGAGAGGTCAAAGAGGTTGCTGCCTGTGTTCTCCACAAGGATTTTGATAGATTCCTGTCTCACACTGAGGTCTTTCATCCATTTTGTGTCTGTTTTTGTGTGTGGTGTAAGGAGGTGGTCCAGTTTTATTCTTCTGCATGTGGCTGTCCAATTTTCCCAACACTACTTGTTGAAAAGACTGTCTTTTTTTCCATTGGACATTCTTTCCTGCTTTGTCAAAGATTAATTGACCATAGAGTTGAGGGTCCATTTCTGGGCTCTCTATTCTGTTCCATTGGTCTATGTGTCTGTTTTTTTTTAATTTTTTTATTGTTATGTTAATCACCATACATTACATCATTAGTTTTTGATGTAGTGTTCCATGATTCATTGTTTGTGTGTAACACCCAGTACTCCATACGGAATGTGCCCTCTTTAATACCCATCACCAGGTTAACCCATCCTCCCACCCCCCTCCCCTCTAGAACCCTCAGTTTGTTTTTCAGAGTCCATCCTCTCTCATGGTTCATCTCCCCCTCTGATTTCCCCCCCTTCATTCTTCCCCTCTTGCTATCTTCTTCTTAAGTGTCTGTTTTTGTGCCAATACCATACTGTCTTGATGATTACACCTTTGTAATAGAGCTTGAAGTCAGAATTGTGATGCCACTGGCTTTGCTTTTCTTTTTCAACATTCCTCTGGCTATTTGGGGTCTTTTCTGGTTCCATACAAATTTTAGGATTATTTGTTCCTCACTGAAAAAACTTGGTGGTATTTTTGATAGAGATTGCATTAAATGTGTAGATTGCTCTAGGTAGCATAGACAGTTTCACAATATTTGTTCTTCCAGTCCATGAGCATGGAACGTCTTTCCATTTCGTTGTGTCTTCCTCAGTTTCTTTCATGAGTATTCTATAGTTTTCTGAGTACAGATTCTTTGCCCCTTTGGTTAGATTTATTGCTAGGTATCTTATGGTTTTGGGTGCAATTGTAAAGGGGATCGACTCCTTAATTTCTCTTTCTTCTCTCTTGTTGTTGGTGTATAGAAATGCCACTGATTTCTGTGCATTGATTTTATATCCTGCCACTTTACTGAATTCCTGTATGAGTTCTAGCAGTGTTGGGGTGGAGTCTTTTGGGTTTTCCACATAGAGTATCATACCATCTGCAAAAACTGAGAGTTTGACTTCTTTTTGCCAATTCGGATGTCTTTAATTTTTTTGTTGTTGTTGTTATCTGATTGCTGAGGCTAGGACTTCTACTACTATGTTGAATAGCAGTGGTGATAATGGACATCTGGGCTATGTTCCTGACCTTAGGGGGAGAAAAGCTCTCAGTTTTTCCCCATTGAGAATGATATTCACTGTGGGTTTTTCGTAGATGGCTTTTATGATAATGAGGTATGTACCCTCTATCCCTACACTCTGAAGAGGTTTTTTTTTTTTAAAGATTTTATTTATTTATTTGAGAGAGAGAATGAGATAGAGAGCACATGAGAGGGGGAGGGTCAGAGGGAGAAGCAGACTCCCCGCCGAGCAGGGAGCCCGATGCGGGACTCGATCCCGGGACTCCAGGATCATGACCTGAGCTGAAGGCAGTCGCTTAACCAACTGAGCCACCCAGGCGCCCTCTGAAGAGTTTTAATCAAGAAATGGTGCTGTACTTTGTCAAATGCTTTTTCTGCATCTATTAAGAGGATCATATGGTTCTTGTTCTTTCTTTTATTAATGTATTTTATCACATTGATTGATTTGGGATGTTGAACCACCCTTGCAGCCCAGGAATAAATCCCACTTGGTCGTGGTGAATAATCCTTTTAATGTACTGTAAGATCCTATTGGCTAGTATTTTGGTGAGAGTTTTTGATTCCATGTTCATCAAGGATATTGGTCTGTAATTCTCCTTTTTGATGGGGTTTTTGTCTGATTTTGGGATCAAGGTAATGCTGGCCTCATAAAATAAGTTTGGAAGTTTTCCTTCCATTTCTATTTGTTTGGTAGAATTCCCCTGGGAAGACATCAGGCCCGGGCTCTTGATTGTTGGGAGATTTGTGAATACTGCTTCATTTCCTTACTGGTTATGGGTCTGTTCAGGTTTTTGATTTCTTCCTGGTTCAGTTTTGGTAGTTTATACTTTTCTAGGAATGCATTCATTTCTTCCAGATTATCTAATTTGCTGGCATATAGTTGCTCATAATATGTTCTTATAATTTTTTGTATTTCTTTGATGTTGGTTGTGATCTCTCCTCTTTCATTCATTATTTTATTTATTTGGGTCCTTTCTCTTCTCTTTTTGATAAGTCTGGCCAGGGGTTTATCAATCTTATTAATTCTTTCAAAAAACCAGCTCCTTATTTTGTTGGTCTGTTCTACTGTCTTTTGGTCTTTATTTCATTGATTTCTGATCTGATCTTTATTATTTCTCTTCTCCTGCTGGGTTTAGGCTTTATTTGCTGTTCTTTCTCCAGTTCTTTGGGTGTAGGGTTAGGTTGTGTATTTGAGACCTTTCTTGTTTCTTGAGAAAGGCTTGTATTGCTATATACTTTCCTCTTAGGACCGCCTTTGTTGCATCCCAAAGATTTTGAACAGTCGTGTTTTCATTTTCATTTGTTTCCATGAATTTTTTTAATTCTTCTTTAATTTCCTGGTTTACCCGTTCATTCCTTAGTAGGATGGTCTTTAGCCTCCATTTTTTTTTAATTCTTTCTGCCTTTCCTCTTGTGATTGACTTCTAATTTCAAAGCATTGTGGTCCAAAAATATGCAGGGAATGATCCCAATCTTTTGGGACCAGTTGAGACCTGATTTGTGACCTAGGATGTGACCTATTCTGGAGAATGTTCCATGGGCACTAGAGAAGAATGTGTATTCTGTTGCTTTTGGATGGAATCTTCTGAATATATCTGTGAAGTCCATTTGGTCTAGTGTGTCATTTCAAGCCTTTATTTCCTTGTTGATCTTTTGCTTAGATGATCTGCCCATTTCAGTGAGGGTTGTGTTAAATTCCCCTATTATTATTGTATTGTTGTCGATGTGTTTCTTTGATTTTGTTATTAATTGGATTATATAATTGGCTGCTTCCATGTTAGGGGCATAGATATTTACAGTTGTTAAATCTTCTTGTTGGATAGAATCTTTAAGTAGGATATTGTGTCTTTCCTCATCTTTTATTATAGTTTTTGGTTTAAAATCTAATTTCTCTGATATAAGGATTGGCACTCCAGCTTTCTTTTGATGTCCATTAGCATAGTAAATTGTTTTCCACCCCCTCACTTTAAATCTGGAGGTGTCTTTGTGTCTAAAATATGTCTCTTGCAGAAAGCATATAGATGGGTCTTGTTTTTTTATCCAATCTTATACCCTGTGTCTTTTGATTGGGGCATTTAGCCCATTTACATTCAGGGTAATTATTGAAAGATATGAATTTGGTGGAATTGTATTGCCTGTAAGGTGACTGTTAGTCTATATTGTCTCTGTTCCTTTCTGGTCTATGTTACTTTCAGCTCTTTCTTTGATTAGAGGGCCCCTTTCAATATTTCTTGTAGGGCTGGTTTGGTATTCGCAAATTCTTTTAGTTTTTGTTTGCGCTGGAAGCTTTTTATCTCTCCTTCTATTTTCAATGACAGTCTAGATGGATATAGTATTCTTGGCTGCATATTTTTCTCATTTAGTGCTCTGAATATATCATGCCAGTCCTTTCTGGCCTGCCAGATCTCTGTGTTTACGTCTGTTGCCAATCTGATGTTTCTACCATTGCAGGTTACAGACCTCTTGTCCAGAGCTGCTTTCAGGATTTTCTCTTTGTCTCTGAGACCTGTAAGTTTTACTATTAAATGTTGGGTGTTGACCTATTTTTATTGATTTTGAGGGTGATTCTCTGTTCCTCCTTGATTTTGATGCCTGTTTCCTTCCCCAAATTAGGGAAGTTCTCTGCTATAATTTGCTCCAATATACCTTCTGGCCCTCTCTCTCATTCTTTTTCTTTTGGGATCCCAATTATTCTAATATTGTTTCATCTTATGGTATCACTTATCTCTCAAATTCTGCCTTTGTTATCCAGTAGTTGTTTACCTCTCTTTTTCTCAGCTTCTTTATTCCCCATCATTTGGTCTTCTATATCACTAATTCTCTCTTCTGCCTCATTTATCCTAGTGGTTAGAGCCTCCATTTTTTATTGCACCTCATTAATAGCCTTTTTGATTCGACTTGGTTAGATTTTAGTTCTTTTATTTCTCCAGAAAGGGATTCTCTAGTATCTTCTATACTTTTTCAAGCCCAGCTAGTATCTTTATAATCATCATTCTGAACTCTAGTTCTGACATCTTACTAATGTCTGTATTGATTAGGTCCCTGGCAGCCAGTACTGCCTCTTGTTCTTTTTTTTTGAGGTGAGTTTTTCCGTCTTGTCCTTTTGTCTAGATAAGAATAAATGAATGAGAGAACAAAATGCTAAAAGGGTAACAATGACCCCAGAAAAATATAAACTAAACAAATCAGAGGAGACCCAAAAATGGGAGCCACACAATAGATTTTTGGTGTATTTTGTCTATTAGAATTAATTGCCTCCCAAAATTTTAAAGAAAGAAAACCTTACATATGTACAGAAATAAGGGTAAATATGATGAAGGGATGGAATAAGACTATAAAGATGAAAATTATAAAAGGAATTGATAAGAAATTGGTTGAAAACAGAAAGAAGAAAATTTAAAAAAAAAAAAAGGAAGGGAGAGAATGTGATCAGGCAATGGACTAGAACAAAGCTATACACTGGAGATTTAGGTCATATTTTGGTCTGTTAGAAGAAACTGTATCCCAAAATTTTAAAGAAAGAAAAACATATATATACAAAATAATGTTAACTACAATGAAAGGATAGAATATGATATGACTCTAAAAATGAAAATTAAAAAAGATTTTTAAAAAAAGGGTTAGAGGGGTACCTGGGTGGCTCAGTCGTTGAGCATCTGCCTTTGGCTCAGGTCATGATCCCAGGGTCCTGGGATCGAGCCCTGCATCGGGCTCCGTGCTCAGCGGGAAGCCTGCTTCTCCCTCTCCCATTCCTCCTGCTTGTGTTCCCTCTCTCTCTGTGTCTCTCTCTCTGTCAAATAAATAAAAATCTTTAAAAAATAATAATAATAATAATAAAATAAAAAAAGGGATAGGTAAGATGTTGGTTGAAAAAAGGAAAAAGAAAAATTTAGAAAAATAGAAAAAAATTTTTAAAAATTAACTTTGAAAGACTAAAGCATCATGGGAAAAAAGCCATGAATTCTATGTGCTGTATTCCCCTAGTGCTGGAGTTCTGCAGTTCTCTTTGATGGATAAACTTGGCCTTGGCTGGCTGTGCTTGCTGATCTTCTGGGGGAGGGGCCTGTTGCAGTGATTCACAAATGTCTTTGACAGAGGCGGAATTGCCCTGCCCTTGCTGGGGGCTGGGCTAAGTAATCTGCTCGGGTTTGCTCTTGGGAGCTTTTGTTCCCTGTAAGCTTTCCGTACAGCTTTGGAGGACGAGAGTGAAAATGGCGGCCTCCCAGTCTCTGCTCCAGAGGAGCCGAGAACTCAGGGCCCCACTCCTTAGTGAGCCCTCAGAGAAAAGCAGTCAATCACTCCTGTCTCCCCAGTCTCCAGCTGCACTCCGTGCTCACCCGGCCTGTGACCAAGTGTTTCTATCTCTGACACACGACCCGGTGTGGAGTCTCCAAACCCAGCAGATCCTTGTGGTGTGCTCCCGCACCACTTCCCCTGGGGGCAGGAAGGTGAGTCTCCCCTGATCTGCCACTTGTTGGGTCCCTGCTGGAAGAGCAGTGGCCCAACTGTGCCGCAGATCATGGTTTATGGCAACCCAGAGCTGGGAGCCCACTCCTCGGCTCTGTCTCTGCAGATGGCTTCCCCGCTCTGATACTTGGGAGCTCTGCCATACTCAGGCACCCCTGGTTTTTCTGTGACCCCAAAGGTCCTGCGACCACACTGTCCCAGCGAGGGTCCCACCCTCCACTTAGCCACTGGAGCGATGTCCCTCAGTGGAGCAGACTTCTAAAAGTTCCGATTTTGTGTTTCTCTGCTCTATCACTTGCTGGTAATGGCTGACGGAGGCTCCCTCCCCCGCAGTCTATCTTCCTGAATATCACCTTGGATTCACTTCTCTGTATGTCCTACCTTCCAGAAAGTGGTCGCTTTTCTGTTCAGAGAGTTGCTGCTATTCTTTTCTTTGATATCCTATTGAGTTTGTAGGTGTTCTGAATGGTTTGATACCTATCTAGCTGAATTCCTGGGACCAGACAAAATTTAGATCTCCTACTCCTCTGCCTTCTTGCTCCTCCTCCCAGCTTGTATATTTCTAAGGGGAAAGGATTGGGGCCAGGAACCCCCAGATGAAGCACAATGCATGAACAGAAGCTGCAGAGCAGGAGAAATTGTTTTCTTTCCCTCAAACAGAGTCCCCCCTCTCTCCCTTTCTTTCTCTCACACATACACACACGTGTGCACACACTCTAGCACACACACGACGTCACCTGTGCACACTCACATGCACACTTGCACAAGCAGAGCCTCTCAGCTGCTCTCTGCAGTTCTCAGGAAATGAATGGGGGGCCTTTTTTTTAAAGATTTTATTTTTTAAGTCATCTCTGCACACAACGTGGGGCTTGAACTTACAACCCCAAGATCAAGAGTTGCATACTACTCTACCAACCAAGCCAATGAGGCACCCTGACAATCAAATCTTCATGGTAAATGCAGCAAAACATATAGATTGCACACTGCCTTCTATCTTCTGCTCATAGAAACAGATGAGCAACAGCCTTATACTATCTTCCGGAGTTACTGTTCCCATTCCTGTTGTTGAAGTACCCTTTAATTGTGCATAAAATGCCATAAATGCACTCCAGAAAATAAATATCTTCAAGAATAATGAAAAAGATTTTATAACATAAAAACATATATATAACTATACATATATATACACATATATATATAAAACCATATATAACCACATATATAACCATATATATAAAACCATATATAACCATATATATATATATATATATATATATATATATATATAAAACCACAATTGCACACAGTTCCTATTTCAAATGTGAAGTTTTGTAATGAGTGTCCATATTGAAATATTTTAAAGCAATTTAAGATATAACAGGATTAAAAGTCCCTCTCCTTCAGTTATTAACAAACATTTGTTAAATGAATAAATAAATGACTACATGTTTAGAAATTCACAAGAATATTCCCTATTAGATTTTAAGCTCCATGGAACAGGAAATATTTCTCTTGTTCACTCACTGAATAACACAATGTCAGCACTTAGTAGGATTTTGGGAATGAATAAATTAATGAATGAATTACATTTAGCATTTTTTTTTAAAGATTTTATTTATTTATTTGAGACAGAGAGAATGAGATACAGAGAGCATGAGAGGGAGGAGGGTCAGAGGGAGAAGCAGACTCCCTGCCGAGCAGGGAGCCCGATGCGGGACTCGATCCAGGGACTCCAGGATCACGACCTGAGCCGAAGGCAGTCGCTTAACCAACTGAGCCACCCAGGCGCCCTACATTTAGCATTTTTAATGTGCCTATTATTGAATATGTCTGCAAATTAATAAGACTATTAAAAATACAAGTAAGAAGTTATGCACCTAAATATACAAGTAGCAAAATCATCAATATATATATAATTTCCTGAAGGAAATACTGACATATAATGGATGCTCAATAAATGTTGATTCTAATCACTCCTTTTACAAGTTATGCATTTGTCCTACTGGGAAAGCTAATTTTTCTTTCAAAATATTCTGTCTCTTTCCTTTGGAGTTATTTTTGGATTTGGTTTCTTTAATTATGTGACTATTTACAGAAAAAAGAATAGTTTACTACCACTAGACGTCTATCTGTCAGTCTGTATCTATCTATCATCTATCTATCTATCTCTCTCTCTATCTTTCTATCTATCTATCTCTATAATGTCATTGTAAATGCTTATCTGGAAAATACTTTATTGCATCTTCATGGTGTATATTACAATATGGCAAAATCATTAAGTTGAGTAGACTAGAGTTGATATAATCCATTAAAATTTGCCATAATTTTAAAAAAAATATTGTCTCATGAAATATTAGAATTCTAATATCCATATAGCTCAAAAAGTAGAATTGCCTATATTTCACATTGGAATAATAACATCAATTGAGATAAAAGTTTAGGGAAGGATAAATATAAACACAGAAAAGAGAAATATGAACAGCACCTTTTAAAAATATGTACACATGCATGTACACATATTGTGCCCATTACTCTGTATTTCAGAAAATTGTTTCTGAGGTCCTACATAGATAATTAAGCCAATTACATATGCCTTGTTTTATATATAGGCAGATTTAACATTTAAAATGAAAGCTTATTATACGATTAAAAAAATAAATGTAATATGATACATGTCTTTCTCTGATTGACTTATTTCGCCCAGCATAACACCCTCCAGTTCCATCCACGTCATTGCAAATGGCAGATCTGTACCTCTGAAACAAATAATACATTATATGTTAAAAAAAAAAAGAAGAAGAAAATAGCAGGAGGGGAAGAATGAAGGGGGGGAAATCGGAGGGGGAGACGAACCATGCGAGACGATGGACTCTGAAAAACAAACTGAGGGTTCTAGAGCGGATGGGAGGATGGGTTAGCCTGGTGATGAGTATTAAAGAAGGCACATTCTGCATGGAGCACTGGGTGTTATACACAAACAATGAATCATGGAACACTACATCAAAAACTAATGATGTAATGTATGGTGATTAACATAACAATAAAAAATTAAATAATATATATGTAATGATATTACATTTGGAAGGATTTAACTAGTAGTATATAAAATTATTGGAAATCATTGGTTATTCAAGGGGAAAACCACTGGGACTCTAAATACTAATGACTAGTTGATTCAACATCTGAACAATATTTATACTCTATTTATCTTTCCAAATTAGAGAGGCGTGACAGAGAAAAATAGAGTGATATTTGCAAATCCTTAAAAAAGGTCATCCTACTGAGATTTGTTATATTTTTATGATTTATTATAACAGTATAAAGTAAGTTTAAAAATTTCAAAATCTGAAGCTTCTTTAAAATTAGGGTAAATACCCCCTTCCTGCTCATCATCTTTGTACATTGGTAATAATGTCAAATGGATTGAAGTTTGCCTTATTTTTCACCAGATGCATGTATACTTCTGAAGCTGATTTTTTTATAACTGTTTAGTCATCATAGTAAAACATTAGGGCTATCTCCTCACTCAAAAGAAAAAGAAAATTTGACTCAGAGGATCCTGATTTTTTGATCATTTTGTCTACTGAATATAATCATTTAACAGGTAATTAAATCAAATGTAGTCATTGAAAAAGTGACTAATCATAATGTCTACTTAAATCAAGGACACTGCCAAATTCATAGCCTCATTTTGGGTGCAAGGACCTTGAGTAAAATGTTCATGCCTGAAAGAGAAATCTAAGGAAAATTAACCATAGACTAATCCATTGAACAACATGATTTCAGGGATAAATTGCCTTAGTTGACTGAGAATCCGATAAAATATATTTGCCAGAATCAGATTATATACGGGACAGATGTATTTACAGACTATTTATTCAAAGTGTATGTAAAAACTAGAACGGCAAAATGTCAGTAAATTTAGTTTGTACCATTGATATGACATCATAAAGAAATAGATAGTAATTCTCCAGCTAGGAACAGGTGAGGATGGTCTCTTGTCCTACTTATGGGAAATATGTGCCTGGATGAGCTACTCTTTGTCATTCTTCCCTTAGTGCATTTTTTTTTACTTTAGCTTTAAAGAACCCCCTTTAAAGTTTACTATTGGCATAATTACTCCTTTCCTAATCCTTGTCCTGTTTGCATATCCTTATTATGTAAAGTTTCCCTCTTTTACAGCTTTTTTTTTTTTTGACCAAAACTTACCTACAGGTAACGAATTTTCTCTAAAAGTGATATTATGTATGATATCTCTTTCTCTGACTTCTGCAGTCTGAAGCAAATTATCTGTCATGAATATAATAAGTTTCAACGCTCTTTTTCCTTTTTCACTGAATTTGCTTTCTTTCAATGGTGGACATCTACAAATTTTCATTATTCCACAGCTTTTGCTATTCCTGACATTAATTCTAGGTATAATGGGTACAGCTATTTATTTCCCTTTAGAATATCAATTATTTTGGCAGAAATAACACACTTTACAGGAAAATTGTACTGGAAACACCAAAATCTTTATTTGAGTACTTTAACAAATACAAAGGACATGATTTTTGCTCATTCTATGTTCCTAGTGAGGCTGTGACATATATACAATTATTATCCAGTTTTCAGATGAGACAACTGAGGC
Source organism: Neomonachus schauinslandi (assembly GCF_002201575.2). Lineage (NCBI taxonomy): Eukaryota > Metazoa > Chordata > Mammalia > Carnivora > Phocidae > Neomonachus > Neomonachus schauinslandi. Next base: position 19,084,090 of record NC_058411.1, read on the forward strand.
TCAGAGAGTTTGCATGGATTGCTCACAATAACACAGCTAGAAAGTACAAGAGGTGGGATTTTTTTTTAAGATTTTATTTATTTGTTTTTGAGAGAGAGAGAGAGCATGAGAGTGGTGGGGGGAGGGGCAGAGGGCGAGGGAGAAGCAAGGTCCCCACTGGGCAAGGAGCCCCATGCAGGATTTAATTCTGGGACTCTGGGATCATGACCTGGGAGCCCCGGATCATGACCTGAGATGAAGGTTGATGCTTATCTGACTGAGCCACCCAGGTGTCCACGAGGTGGGATTTGATCCCAGGAAGGCAGAGCTCATGTTCTTAAGCACTGTGCAATGCCTGCCCTCTCAGTTAAAAAAGTAACTCATTTCAAAAGGAACTTTCATAAAGCAAATTTACCATTTATAAATACTTGCTTGTAATGTTGAAACATTATTTTATAAGAAATATTTGCTATCAACCATATATGTGGAAATTATTCCTTTAAATCATATACATTTTCAGGCCATGTAAAAAAAAATTGCCACAAGCTTAGAGATTTAAACCAACACACAGTTATTTTTCACATTTTTCCATAGGTCAGGAGTTGAGGCACAATTTACCTGAAAATCTTGTACTCAGGGCCTCACAAAGCTGCCATCGAGGTGTTAACTGGGCTATATACTCACCTAGATGCTCAAATTGGGAAGGCCTGCTTCCCAATTCCCTCAAGTTGTTAGCAAAGTTTATCCTCTTGCAATTATGGGACTGGGGTCTCCTCATTTTTGCTAACTGCCAGCTCTTCTACACTGATTGTGTTCCTTGCCATGGGGTCCTCTCTGCCTCTCTATAGGCAATTCACAACATGGATGCTTGCTCTCTTGAGATCAGCAAAAGAGAGTATGTATGCTAAGAGAGTCTTATAGAATACAAAATAATCATGGCGGTGACATTCCATCACCTTTGTCATATTCTGTTGGTTAGAAGCAACTCACTGGTCATGTCCCCGATTAAAGAGATTAAACATGTTCCTGGATACCAGGAAGTGAAGAGTCACTGTGGGAGTCTTGTCAGGGTCTGTACACCACATCATTATAGTCATTTTAAATATTAATACTAAATAATTCTATACATTAGTTTAAATTAAGGTGAAGAATTTTAGGGATAGTAATCTCATGTCATGAAACGTTTTGAATTTGAGTGACTAGCTGCAAATTTTGTGGCCTTCTTCAGAGAGGTTAACAGTAACACTTTTGAACATTAGTGTATATCAAGTACAAAATTGATCATATTTCCTAAATCTTGTTCCTCTAAGTCTCAAGCACCCACCCCCCAAATCATCCAATGAGGAGGACATTTCCTCCCAAAGCTCTGTTCCTCTGACAGTCTTCCAAGTGGCAGAGCTGAAGGGAATAACAACTACAATTACTTCTTAGAGTGTTGGAAACAAAAAGCTGTAAGTGGAATATATTTCAGCTTTGATTACTTTATTGGTGGTTGCTCAGTGATAGACCTACACATAATTGATCTGGAGAGCCCCACAGTACTCAGTCTTTGCATCTAATTGAGATTTTAGTGAACAACATCTAGTGTATTGAGCATGACTTGAAGGAAAAAAGAAAAGATCCTTCTGGAAATTGTCCCCTATTAAATTTAAACCAGTTCACAATGCTACTTAAGTTACTTCTCATGCCATCCACTTTTAACTATGCCACTATCCACAGAGCTATGACTGCCTCAGACTTAACTTCCAGATATACATATTTTTTTTCTATTTATAAAAGTTTAAGAAGCTCCTACAAGTTGAGGATGAAGAGAGTATAAAAGTATTAGCTATTGAGATACTACCAATTAAAAATAAGGTAACAAAACATATTCCATGTGGAAGTGTACACACAACAAAGAGAATAAGAAATTCTGCATTTAAATAAATTATATTTCTTCGACAAGGAAAAGAGTGCAGGTACATAAGAATATGGAACTCAGGGCAGTTAAAAAAAATACTAATGTGCTTGTGCTATGCTCATACATTTAATGCTTAATATTAAAGACAGCTCCAGGCAAATGTTCTGCTCCAAAGATTGGAAGGGCTATTTTGTGGACCAAAATACCCAGTGAATAAGCTGGCTTGTGCACACATATGCTCAATCACAAGTTGGCATAACATTTTTAAAAATATGATACTGCTTCAGGTGTGTGATAAAGACTACTTGATAATAATTCATGTAGAGATAGACTTTATTTTACAGCATGCTTAGGACCTAAAATTGGCCTTCAGTGTGGTTGGTCTTCAGTCTGTGGTCTCAGTGGTATTCTTGATGGTAAAGGAGAAAAAAAAAAAAAGATATATATACTTTGTGTTTCACAAAGTTCACTTATCTCATTAGATATGCAAAATAAGTCTAGAGAGCCATTCGTTTACTTTCTATTTCAAAAATAGGGGGAAAAAATGGAGGCACTCAAAGGTTGAGAATATAGCCCAGGTTCCATGATTCCTGACGCAATATATATTTTTAGAGAAAATACAAATTACAATGGTTATCACCCAATAGATATCATCTCTCAATAGTATGTTAGAATGTGTGGACAATAAGGTTACTTGACGTTTTGGAAAACTACATAGTTGAGTTAAAATCATAGTTTCACAATTTATTAGATTTGGCAAATCAGTATTGTTACTTGACATCTCTGTATCTTAAATGCTTCCTCTGCCAAATGAATAACAGAATATCTATAACACAACATTGATGCATTTAATGAGATAGACTATATTTATATAAATCATGTGGTTGGCTCAATTGTAATTGAAAGATACATTTCTATAATGTTGTGCTTGTATTATAACATCATTAAAGTCAGATTTATATCAGTTCAATATCTAGAAGGTTTCCCTTACAAACTGTGTTGCCCCTTATGTGGAGGGCAATACTTACACCTTTTGATTGATTTATTCCCACTAAGATCTAGTATGATGTTCCACTCATGGTGATTTAGAGAATGACACCTGTTTTTTTTTTTTTTTTAAAGATTTTATTTATTTATTTGACAGAGAGAGACACAGCGAATGAGGGAACACAAGCAGGGGGAGTGGGAGAGGGAGAAGCAGGCTCCCCACAGAGCAGGGAGCCCGATGCAGAGCTCGATCCCAGGACCCCAGGACCATGACCTGAGCCGAAGGCAGACGCTTAATGACTGAGCCACCCAGGTGCCCCGAGAATGACACCTGTTTATGTGGTGCATGTCTTCTTTATTCTGAAAACAGCAGCCCCTTATTTGAGGAGCAAGTGGCCCAAGTTTTAGTAAATTGAGTCCTTCCCTTAGATGGAACTAAAGAAAGAACATCTTTTCTATGATATCAAGAAAAGGAATTTGTGAGTATTGGTACTCTTGGTAACTACTGACTTAGCCTCTTAAAGAAAATGGCTATATAAGTGGGTAGTGCAGAAGGGAATAATAGCTCCTCACAATGTCAATATTATAATCTCCCACACCTGGGAATATATTACCTTGTATAGCAAAGAATTGTTGCAAATATAACTACTTTAAGGACCTTGATATAGTGAGATTATCCTGGATTGTTCTGTAGACCCATCACAAAGGTCCTTATAAGAAAGAGGTAGGAGAATCAGAGTCAGAAAGAGAGAGAGACTTAAATACGCTACCTGGCTGGCTTTGAATATGGAGAAAGGGTGCCTAAATCAAGGAATTGAGATGGCTCATACAACCTATAAAAGGCAAGGAATGGATTCTCCTTTAAAGCCTCCAGAAAGTTCTCTTGTCCTCTTGAAGTTTAGTTATGTGGGACCTCAGATAGGCTGTATTCAAGAAAGTAGTTCTGTCACTTCAATCAAAAAGTAGAACCATGAGAGACTATGGACTCTGAGAAAGAAACTGAGGGTTCTAGAGGGGAGGGGGTGGGAGGATGGGTTAGCCTGGTGATGGGTATTAAAGAGGGCACGTACTGCATGGAGCACTGGGTGTTATACGCAAACAATGAATCATGGAACACTACATCAAAAATTAATGATATATTGGGCGCCTGGGTGGCTCAGATGGTTAAGCGTCTGCCTTCGGCTCAGGTCATGATCCCAGGGTCCTGGGATCGAGTCCCACATCGGGTTCCCTGCTCCTTGGGAGCCTGCTTCTCCCTCTGCCTCTCTCTCTCTCTGTCTCTCATGAATAAATAAAATAAAATCTTTAAAAAAAAAAATTAATGATATAATGCATGGTGATTAATATAACATAATAAAAAATAAATAAATAAAAAATAAAAAGTAGACATTCAGTAAATATTTATGAAAATTAATAGTAGACATTATAAAAATATAGTTTAAACACTGAATGTTCTTAGAAGTATCAAGAAACAATTATCATCACTTATCCTGAGGCTGATGAAGGGGAGGCCAATAAATCTCCCAACACTTACTGCTGTCCACAATTACTGCCCTGGACTTGAGAGGTAAGAGAAGTTATCAAAAGAAGCAAAAGATTAAAAAAAGATCCTGTTCTTGTCTCTCAGAACCACATTGCATATTAATTGGATGGTACAAAAGAAAATTCACTATTTTATCCTACTTCCAGATCTAAAGTATGTAATCTAACTTGAATCACATAAAACAAAGAGCATATATGTAAATATATAAACTTATAAGAACACAATCCATGCATGTGTGTGCTCCTCTGTGTATATATATTTTTTTACAGATATACATAAACATATATATTCTGATATTTTATTAAAATAGCAACCTACTATTATTTTGAGTAGTGTTTAATCTTATACATCTGTATAAATGTTAGAAAAATCATTGAAATGTAATAAACACTATATTTTAATATAGTACTCAAATATAGAAGATTTGAATCAATCTCAATTTTACATACTAGCCTTGTGACTTTGGGCAAGAAATAAACTCTCATAAAATATTATTTTTAAAAATGTATTCAAGGGTGCCTGGGTGGCTCAGTCGGTTAAACATTTGCCTTGGCTCAGGTCATGATCCCAGGGTCTTGGGATCAAGCCCACATCAGGCTCCCTGCTTAGCAGGGAGCCTGCTTCTCCCTGTACCTCTGCCCTCTCCCCTGCTTTTGGTTGCTCTCTCTCTCTCTCCAGTTCTCTCTCTCTCAAATAAATAAATAAAATCTTTTAAAAAAAGAGGAAGAGGGAGAAAGATTTCTATATGTCTCTCTGCTTTGTGAGGACACAATAAGAAGGTAGCCTTCTGTAAGCCAGGAAGAGAGTTCTCACCACAAACCAACCATGCCAGCACCCAGATCTCAGCCTTCAAGTCTCTAGAACTGTAAGAAATAAATTTCTGTTGTTTAAGGCACCCAGTCTATGGTATTTTGTTATGGCAACATCCTATTCTTCAGCTCTTCCTTTTATGCTTTCGAGCAGTTGGGCCAACTTCTATCCTTCATCTACAGCATTTGTAACATAAAACACTTGCCTATGAATATTTTCAACAAATGCAGCCCAGGAGAAGATTTTAGTACTGCATGTGTTCGAGTCAAATCTAATAAAAATGAGCTTTTCAAGTGGGGTATTTCCAGGGAATCACCACACAGGTCAAATAATATCATTTTTTTTCTAGAACTAGAATTTTTGAAAAATCTGGAGCTCCATTCTGTTATCTTTGGTACCAGGAATGTTGATTACTACTTTGCAAGTCCATTCTTGGGCTGGAGAGCAGGGAACTGAACTAGAGCAAGTTAAAAATACCATAAAACTCACTGTTAATATAAATATCCAGAATTTTTTAAATAAATACTGCTGCAATCCTTTGATTAATTTTCATAGTTTTGAAAAAGTTAATTCTGAGAATTTTGGACAATTTTTTTCATTATTTTTATATGGGGTCAAATTCTTAGAGGTCCTTACGCCATCATTTTTGCTTATAAAATTCTATTATTTAATTTTTAATGTGCTCTCAGTATTTTAAAATCTAGAGTTCTAGCTTCTTCATACTATTTAGAAACCTAACAATACTATGCCTATAAAATCAAAAGTTCAAGGAAAACATGGCAATAGCTGGGTCGTGACTTTCCCGACTATTTTATTGCCTCTATTTTCTGCTAACCATGTCTCTCCAGGCTTCCTTTTTATTCAGATGGTCCCTGTAGGATTTGAACAATCACCTATGGTAAACTATTACTGAAATATATTATGTGATATTATAATAAACTCAATTTTCTAGGAAAAAATTAAATTTCTCAATGCATGACTGTGTTGAGGGACCCATAGCTGGTGTTGTAAATTAAAAACATGCAGATTATGGCCTACTGAATAAGGAGGCACAAGTCGCCTAAATGGACTCAGCAGGTAGCTCCTTCATCATACAAGAGCCCACTTTTGGGGAAGTGAAAGCCCTGGGGTCATTTTGATTGAAAGTTCGGTCTCAATACACTCACATAAAAGAAGTAAAGCCACAAGATGTATCACGTACAGATCCTAGAAATAGGCTGGTATGGAGAGGGGGTACAATGAGGTGGAGGAAGGACAGTCCTCTGTCCCATATCACAGGGAGCAGGAGAGAGACCAGGTTAACAAGTACCTATTACTTACAAGGTGGTTGGGGCGGAGGTCACTAACTTTTTGCAGGCTCAACACTAAGTAGTTATTTTAAAAGGTGCCATGGGAAAAGCAAAGTGGGAATTTATGGCAGGAATCCTAAACTCCGGGCCTTATCTGAATGTCTGGACTCTGGGTGTGAGCAGGATTCTCATGCTATAAAATGCCTAGGCAGCAACTCAAACTAGTGGTTTTCTCATCAGAATGGAATTCTCCCTTTCAAATATTATTAGGGAATGTGAAAACATATTTAGCTGTGTATGTAAATTTTCCTAAAGGTAAAGGATAGTCTCCTAAAATCCCTTTTCTCTTTTCTAACAATCTGGCTCTCATGCAGGTTATAACCTAAATTTGAACAATCCATGTCATTTGAAAAATTTTAACCAAATAATTTAATTTAAAATGATTCTAGATTTGTAGTAGCTCTAAATAGTCAAATGATAGCAAAAAATCTTGTCCAGAGTAACTCAGCTTTAACATATGTGCACCATAATTCCGTTCTGTAAAAAATATGACTTCATAGTCAAAAATCACAAATAAGCTAAGGAAATAAGGCAACATGATTTACAGCTAACAAAACAAAATTGGTATCAGAATTTGTTTAAAATGTTTATGATATTTTAATTATGAGAAAGAGATCTAAAGTAATAAGGTGAATATATTTACAGAAATGAGAAAGGTGTGACTATTTAAGAAATAAAAATGTGTAGATTTTAAAATAAAAAATAAATTTGATTATAAATTCTTAAATAAAATAGAAATAGAAATATATGTACACACATGCACTCTCACATACATATACATGTCTGTGTAATCATTGAAATTATTAAAAAATAAATACACAGCAGATAGGAAACAGAAGAAGTATTGATTACATTAAAAGGGTTAATGAAATGGGATTTAAATTTTAAAAATGTAACAGATTTCAGTAAGAAAGAAAACAAGATGGAAAATATGATAGGAGCTTAAAAGGTATGAAAGTTCAAGAGCATTAAGATAAATGTACATTAAGTCAGAGTTTCAAAAAATACAAGCAATTAGGAAGTAATACTTAAAGAACTATGAACTGAGAAATTTCCAGAGTTGTTGAGAAACACTAATTCCCAGACCTAGCAACCTAAGCAAGTCAATAAATAATATTCTTAATTGTAACTCCAGGAAGGATAAATAAAATAAATCCACATCTAGGCATAACATAATTAAACCACAGAACGTTAGTGACAAAAAAAATTATCTATGAAGCTCTAGAAAATTCTCTCTCACACACACACACATACATAAATGGTATACAAATCTGACTGACAGCTGTCTTCTTAATAGCAACAACCCAGCCAAAAGTCAATAGAGAGAAATTACTTGTCTAGTTACTCCTATGAATTTGTTTATGTAAAGAACAAAACCAGAAACAAAAGGTGGTGAAATAAAATTTTGCAAGATTATCACATAATATTTTTTATCCATATACAGTTGGTGACAGTTGTTTAGGATGATAAATTTGGAGGAACATTATATATATAAATAAAAATAATCAAATCAATTACTTTGGACAAAAGACTACAACCCACGGGAATTTATTTTAAGGGAAGCGAGGGCATTTACTATTTTCTAAAAAATGAAAACAGTGTAAACCCTAACAACACATAAATTAGAGCAAAGCATAATGGAATATTACTGCCAGTAAAAATAAAGGCAATGAAGATAATACGGTAACATAAAATGCTTAAGTAAAAGATGAAAATAGAGACTGTATAATGGCTACATTAGGATTATTTAATAGTAGACATACATCTAAATAAGGCCACAGAGGAAATTGATTGCAATTAATTTTACATTATTCCATTTTTATTTCTAGTTCAATATCCGTAAGACATGTTCCTCGTGAATTATCTTTTTTGTAAATTTGTTTCAATGAATTCAGTTAATCCTGATCATCATACATTGACTGGATAACAAAATTCATAAGATTGTATTAGTTTCTATTTACATATGGACTAGATCAAGATGTCTCATGTGAAGTATCTATAATTTAATAAGGATAAAAGATGACCAAAATACATGGATAAACCTCTTAAATTATGTTTGTTTACAAAACTTCAGAAAAGAACTCTGCATAAATCTAACAAATGCAGAATTTATTAAAATTTTTAGGAGGAATTATGCAATGTAAGGGAAAGTTGAAGAACCATTTAGGAATGGACATTCAGAGATCAAATTGGAAGCTTGTTGTATTCATTTTCTATAGCTAGCTGCCCACTATCACAAATTACTGCAAACATAGTGGCTGAAAACAACATGAATATACAATCTTATAGTTTGGGAGTTTCAGAAATCTGAAATGGGGCCTACCAAGGTAAAAAGCAAGATGCCATAGGCCACCTTCCTTTCCAGAGGCTCTGGGGAGAATTCATTCTCTTACCTTTTCCAGTTGCAAGAGGATGCACAGCTTGCTTGGCTTAGGCCCCTTCTTCCATCTACAAATCCTTCTCACATTCTCTTCTCTGGTTTTCTCTCTTTAACCCATTTTTTCTTTAACCATTTTTTAAGTCCCTTGTGATTATACTGGTTTTAGGGATTAGGACATGGATCTCTTTGTGGGGGGGACTGGGAATGAGGTGTTTACTTACCACACTTAACAACAGTAATGTCAGGGTACTGCCACTGGAATGAATTAGCTCTTTATTTTTCTGTCTTTTCACTCAAGACTCAAAATTTCAAAAGAGAAAGCACAAAGAGCCCACGTTGGGTAATTATATCCACTATGTGGGTATGGGATGGAATTGTCATTCCCGTCAACTCTGTGCTAAATGAGCCATTTACTTCAGAGTAAATTGAGGTTTTGCTACTACAGGAGCAGGAGGAATAAATGCAAAAAGCCATGGAATAACAATTGCCCAATATAATTAGTAAAAAGTAAACACACTGGCAAACATAGCACATGGAAACATAATATTATCAGTGGTATCCATATGTATTGTCCAAAATGTGTTCCTCAGTATGGTAGTAGGCTGATATGACTGCATACAAAGAAGAAAAATATAATTGTTTCACTGTCATATAATTTTGAAAACTATCTTCTTCTTTGATATTGATTAAATAGATCAGCAAAAATGCTGTGGAATTTTATAGAGAAGTAATCTGAATAGTTTTTCAAACCTATTTGAGTAAGGAAACTTTTTTTTTCTACATTTTCTTCTTAATTCCAGGGAACACGCAAGAGGATACAAGCTTCGGGAAAGAATTCATTAGAATGACTTTCCTAGTGCTACTGGATGAGAAAACATCAGCCTGTTGGCAGTACAAGAAAAATATGAAAATTTATATTGCACATTTAAAGGAAAACATCCACTTCAAGATATTTCAATTGAGGGGCGGAGCAAGATGGCGGAGGAGTAGGAGACCTGGATTTCGTCTCCTCTCAGGAATTCAGCTGGATAGGGATCAAACCATTCTGAACACCTACAAACTCAACAGGAGGTCGAAGAAAAGAAGAGTAACAACTCTCTCATCAGAAAAGCGACCACTTTCTGGAAGGTAGGACGTGCGGAGAAGTGAATCCGAGGCGATATTCGGGAGGATAGACAGCGGGGGAGGGGCCTCCGGCGGCCGCTTCTGGCAAGTGATAGAGCCGCGGAGCACAAAATCGGAACTTTTAAAAGTCTGCTCCACTGAGGGACGTCACTCTGGTGGCTAAGCGGGGGGTGGAACCCTCCGGGACAGTGTGGTCTCAGGACCCACGGGTCACAGAAAGACTGGGGGTGCCTGAGTGTGGCAGAGCTCCCAGGTATCGGAGCAGGGAAGCCGGCTGCAGAGGCGGAGCCCAGGCGCGGGCTCTCAGCTCGGGGTTGCCATAAACCGTGATCTGCGGCACAGTCGGGCCACTGCTCCTCCAGCAGGGACCCAACAAGCGGCAGATCCAGGGAGACTACCTTCCTCCCCTGGGAGGAGCCGCGCGGGAGTGCACCGCAGGGATCTGCTGGGTTTGGAGACTCCACCCGGGGTCGGGTGCCAGAGATAGAAACGCGCGGTCACAGGCCGGGTGAGCACGGAGTGCGGCTGGAGACCGGGGAGACGGGAGTGACTGACGGCTTTTCTCTGGGGGCTCACTGAGAAGCGGGACCCCGAGTTCTCGGCTCCTCCGGGGCGGAGATTGGGAGGCCGCCATTTTCACTCTCGTCCTCCAAAGCTGTACGGAAAGCTCGCAGGGAACAAAAGCCCCGGAGAGCAAACCCCAGCAGATTACTTAGCTGGGAGGGGGCAAGGGCGGGGCAATTCTGCCTCCGGCAAAGACATTTGGAAACCACGGCAACAGGCCCCTCCCCAGAAGATCAGCGAGAACAGCCAGCCAAGACCAAGTTTACCCATCAATGAGAACGGCAGAACTCCAGCTCTAGGGGACTACTGCACATAGAATTCATGGCTTTTTTACCATGATTCTGTAGTCTTTCAAAGTTAATTTTTTTTTAACTGTCTTTTTTTTCTTTTTTTATTCTTTTTGAATTTTTCTTTTTCCCTTTTTCAACCAACATCTTATCAATCCCTTTTTTTAAAAAAAAAAACATTTTTATTTTTCATTTTTAGAGTCATATTCTATCCCTTCATAGTAGTTACCCATATTTTTGGCTTATATATATAAGTTGTTCTCTCTTTAAAATTTTGAGATAGTTTCTTCTAACAGATCAAAATATACCCTAAATCTCTAGTATATGGTGTTTTCTGTTCCCCTGCCTGATCACATCCTCTCCCTTTTTTTTTTTCTTTTTTTAAATCCTCTTCTTTCTTTTTTCAAACAACTTCTTATCAATTCCTTTTATAAAATTTTTTATAATTTCCATCTTTACAGTCATATTCCATCCCTTCATCATATCAACCCTTATTTTTGTACATATATAAGTTTTTCTTTCTTTAAAATTTTGGGAGGCACTTTCTTCTAAAAGACCAAAATACACCCCAAATCTAGTGTGTGGCACTGATCATATTTGATCACATTCTGGTTTTTTTGTTGTTGTTTTGTTTTGTTTTTGTTTTTATCTTTATCTTTTTCTTTTTTTTCTTTTTCTTTTTTCTCTCTTTCCCTTTCTTTTCCCACTGCTTCAGGTTTTTTCTGATTTGTTTAGAGTATATTTTCTGGGGACGTTGTTACTCTGCTAGCATTTTGTTCTCTCATTAATCTATTCTCCTCTGCACAAAATGACAAGACGGAAAAAATCACCTCAACAAAAAGAACAAGAGGTAGTACCGACTGCCAGGGACCTACTCAATACGGACATTAGTACAATGTCAGATCTAGAGTTCAGAATCATCACTTTAAAGATACTAGCTGGGCTTGAAAAAAATATGGAAGTTTTTAGAGAAACCCTTTCTGGAGAAGTAAAAGAACTAAAATCCAACCAAGTAGAAATCAAAAAGGCTATTAATGAGGTGCAATCAAAAATGGGGGCGCTAACTGCTAGAATAAATGAGGCAGAAGAGAGAATCAGTAATATAGAAGATGAAATGATGGAAAATAAAGAAGCTGAGAAAAAGAGAGATAAACAACTACTGGATCACGAGGGCAGAATTCGAGAGATAAGCGATACCATAAGACGAAACAACATTAGAATAATTGGGATCCCAGAAGAAGAAGAAAGAGAGAGAGGGGCAGAAGGTATAATGGAGCAAATTATAGCAGAGAACTTCCCTAATTTGGGGAAGGAAACAGGCATGAAAATCCAGGAAGCACAGAGAACCCCTCTCAAAATCAATAAAAATAGGTCAACACCCCGACATCTAATAGTAAAACTTACGAGTCTCATAGACAAAAAGAAAATCCTGAAAGCAGCTCGGGAGAAGAGATATGTAACCTACAAGGGTAGAAACATTAGATTGGCAACAGACCTATCCACAGAGACCTGGCAGGCCAGAAAGGACTGGCAGGATATATTCAGAGCACTAAACGAGAAAAATATGCAGCCAAGAATACTATATCCAGCTAGGCTGTCATTGAAAATTGAAGGAGAGATAAAAAGCTTCCAGGACAAACAAAAACTAAAGGAATTTGCAAACACAAAACCAGCCCTACAGGAAATCTTGAAAGGAGTCCTCTAAGCAAAGAGAGACCCCAAAAGCAACATAGACCAGAAAGGAACACAGACAATATACGGTAACAGTCACCTTACAGGCAATACAATGGCACTAAATTCCTATCTTTCAATAGTTACCCTGAATGTAAATGGGCTCAATGCCCCAATCAAAAGACACAGGCTATCAGACTGGATTAAAAAACAAGACCCATCGATATGCTGTCTGCAAGAGACTCATTTTCGACCCAAAGACAGCCCCAGATTGAAAGTGAGGGGGTGGGAAACCATTTACCATGCTAATGGACACCAAAAGAAAGCTGGGGTGGCAATCCTTATATCAGACAAATTAGATTTTAAACCAAAGACTGTAATAAGAGATGAGGAAAGACACTATATCCTACTTAAAGGATCTATCCAACAAGAAGATCTAACAATTGTAAATATCTATGCCCCTAACATGGGAGCAGCCAATTATATAAGCCAATTAATAACAAAAGCAAAGAAACACATCGACAACAATACAATAATAGTGGGGGACTTTAACACCCCCCTCACTGAAATGGACAGATCATCTAAGCAAAAGATCAACAAGGAAATAAAGGCTTGAAATGACACACTGGACCAAATGGACTTTACAGACATATTCAGAACATTCCACCCCAAAGCAACGGAATACACATTCTTCTCTAGTGCCCATGGAACATTCTCCAGAATAGATCACATCCTAGGTCATAAATCAGGTCTCAACCGGTACCAAAAGATTGGAATCATTCCCTGACTATTTTCAGACCACAGTGCTTTGAAACTAGAGCTCAATCACAAGACAAAAGTCAGAAAGAACTCAAATACATGGAGGCTAAAGAGCATCCTACTAAAGAACGAATGGGTCAACCAGGAAATTAAAGAAGAATTAAAAAAATACATGGAAACCAATGAAAATGAAAACACAACTATTCAAAATCTTTGGGATGCAGCAAAGGCAGTCCTAAGAGGAAAGTATATAGCAATACAAGCCTTTCTCAAGAAGCAAGAAAGGTCTCAAGTATACAACCTAACCCTACACCTAAAGGAGCTGGAGAAAGAACAGCAAATAAAGCCTAAACCCAGCAGGAGAAGAGAAATCATAAAGATCAGAGCAGAAATCAATGAAATAGAAACTAAAAGAACAGTAGAACAGATCAACGAAACTAGGAGCTGGTTCTTTGAAAGAATTAACAAGATTGATAAACCCCTGGCCAGACTTATCAAAAAGAGAAGAGAAATGACCCACATCAACAAAATCATGAATGAAAGAGGAGAGATCACAACCAACACCAAAGAAATACAAACAATTATAAGAACATATTATGAGCAACTCTATGCCAGCAAATTAAATAACCTGGAAGAAATGGATGCATTTCTAGAGATGTACCAACTACCAAAACTGAACCAGGATGAAATAGAAAACCTGAACAGACCTATAACCACTAAGGAAATTGAAGCAGTCATCAAAAATCTCCCAAAAAAAACAAAAGCCCAGGGCCAGATGGCTTCCCAGGGGAATTCTACCAAACATTTCAAGAATTAATACCTATTCTTCTGAAACTGTTCCAAAAAAATAGAAATGGAAGGAAAACTTCCCAACTCATTTTATGAGGCCAGCATTACCTTGATCCCAGAACCAGACAAAGACCCCATCAAAAAGGAGAATTACAGACCAATATCCCTGATGAACATGGATGCAAAAATTCTCACCAAAATACTAGCCAATAGGATCCAACAGTACATTAAAAGGATTATTCACCATGACCAAGTGGGATTTATCCCTAGGCTGCAAGGTTGGTTCAACATCCGCAAATCAATCAATGTGATACAATACATTAACAAAAGAAAGAACAAGAATCATATGATCCTCTCAATAGATGCAGAAAAAGCATTTGACAAAGTACAGCATCCTTTCTTGATCAAAACTCTTCAGAGTATAGGCATAGAGGGTACATACCTCAATATCATAAAAGCCATCTATGAAAAACCTACAGCGAATATCATTCTCAATGGGGAAAAACTGAGAGCTTTCCCCCTAAGGTCAGGAACACGGCAGGGATGTCCACTATCACCACTGCTATTCAACATAGTATTGGAAGTCCTAGCCACAGCAATCAGACAACAAAAAGAAATCAAAGGCATCCAAATTGGCAAGGAAGAAGTCAAACTCTCACTCTTTGCAGATGATATGATACTTTATGTGGAAAACCCCAAAGACTCCACCCCAAAACTGCTAGAACTCATACAGGAATTCAGTCAAGTGGCAGGATATAAAATCAATGCACAGAAGTCAGTGGCATTCCTATACACCAACAACAAGACAGAAGAAAGAGAAATTAAGGAGTCGATCCCATTTACAATTGCACCCAAAACCATAAGATACCTAGGAATAAATCTAACCAAAGAGACAAAGGATCTGTACTCAGAAAACTATAAAATACTCATGAAAGAAATTGAGGAAGACACAAAGAAATGGAAAAACATTCCATGCTCATGGATTGGAAGAACAAATATTGTGAAGATGTCAATGCTACCTAGAGCAATCTACACATTCAATGCAATCCCCATCAAAATACCATCCACTTTTTTCAAAGAAATGGATCAAATAATCCTAAAATTTGTATGGAACCAGAAAAGACCCCGCATAGCCAGAGGAATGTTGAAAAAGAAAAGCAAAGACGGTGGCATCACAATTCCGGACTTCCAGCTCTATTACAAAGCTGTCATCATCAAGACAGCATGGTACTGGCACAAAAACAGACACATAGATCAATGGAACAGAATACAGAGCCCAGAAATGGACCCTCAACTCTATGGTCAACTCATCTTTGACAAAGCAGGAAAGAATGTCCAATGGAACAAAGACAGTCTCTTCAACAAATGGTGTTGGGAAAATTGGATAGCCACATGCAGAAGAATGAAACTGGACCATTTCCTTACACCACACACAAAAATAGACTCCAAATGGTTGAAAGACCTCAATGTGAGACAGGAGTCCATCAAAATCCTAAAGGAGGGCGCCTGGGTGGCTCAGTTGGTTAAGCGACTGCCTTCGGCTCAGGTCATGATCCTGGAGTCCCGGGATCGAGTCCCACATCGGGCTCCCTGCTCTGCAGGGAGCCTGCTTCTCCCTCTGACCCTCCCCCCTCTCATGTGCTCTCTCTCTCTCATTCTCTCTGTCTCAAATAAATAAATAAAAATATTAAAAAAAAAAAAAAAAAATCCTAAAGGAGAACACAGGCAGCAACCTCTTTGACCTCAGCCGAAGCAACTTCTTCCTAGAAACATCGCCAAAGGCAAGGGAAGCAAGGGCAAAAATGAACTATTGGGACTTCATCAAGATAAAAAGCTTTTGCAAAGCAAAGGAAACAGTCAACAAAACCAAAAGACAACCAACAGAATGGGAGAAGATATTTGCAAATGACATATCAGATAAAGGGCTAGTATCCAAAATCTATAAAGAACTCATCAAACTCAACACCCAAAGAACAAAGAATCCAATCAAGAAATGGGCAGAAGACATGAAAAGACATTTTTCCAAAGAAGACATCCAAATGGCCAACAGACACATGAAAAAGTGCTCAATATCGCTCGGCATCAGGGAAATCCAAATCAAAACCTCAATGAGATACCACCTCACACCTGTCAGAATGGCTAAAATTAACAAGTCAGGAAATGACAGATGTTGGCGGGGATGTGGAGAAAGGGGAACCCTCCTACACTGTTGGTGGGAATGCAAGCTGGTGCAGCCACTCTGGAAAACTGTATGGAGGTTCCTCAAAAAGTTGAAAATAGAGCTACCATATGATCCAGCAATTGCACTACTGGGTATTTACCCCAAAGATACAAAAGTAGGGATCCGAAGGGGTACGTGCACCCCGATGTTTATAGCAGCAATGTCCACAATAGCCAAACTGTGGAAAGAGCCAAGATGTCCATCAACAGATGAATGGATAAAGAAGATCTGGTATATATATACAATGGAATATTATGCAGCCATCAAAAGGAACGAGATCTTGCCATTTGCAACGACGTGGATGGAACTGGAGGGTATTATGTTGAGTGAAATAAGTCAAACAGAGAAAGACATGTATCATATGATCTCACTGATATGAGGAATTCTTAATCTCAGGAAACAAACTGAGGGTTGCTGGAGTGGGGGGTGGGGTGGGAAGGATGGGGTGACTGGGTGATAGACACTGGGGAGGGTATGTGCTCTGGTAAGCGCTGTGAATTTTGCAAGACTGTTGAATCTCAGATCTGTACCTCTGAAACAAATAATGCAATATATGTTAAGAAAAAAAAAAAAAAAGAAGAAGAAGAAGGTAGCGGGAGGGGAAGAATGAAGCGGGGGAAATCGGAGGGGTAGACGAACCATGAGAGACGATGGACTCTGAAAAACAAACAGGGTTCTATAGGGGAGGGGGGTGGGAGGATGGGTTAGCCTGGTGGTGGGTACTGAGGAGGGCACGTTCTGCATGGAGCACTGGGTGTTATGCACAAACAATGAATCATGGAACACTTCATCTAAAACTAATGATGTAATGTATGGGGATTAACATAAGAATAAAAAAAAAAAAGATATTTCAATTGATGTAAGTACAGTGTCATGGAGGGATAGAATAGCTTCACTGAAGATATGGCCTATAAACAAAAAAGATTATGTTATTTTATTGAGTATTTTTTAAAGGTTTTTGTTTTGTTTTGTTTTTCCATAACTACATAAGAGTAACTGTTACTCTGTTTCATTGATGTTGAACATGTCTTTTAAAAGCATTTCCTTAGTTTTGAGTCCTCAGTGGTATATGCTTAAGGGTCATCAAGGTTCCCTTATCTTCATCCTAGACATAAAATGTATATATTTTAACTGTGAAATATAGTTGTACTGTGGTCCTTTGAACTGACACTTTCCTTAACATTGATTCAATTTGCATTTGTTGAATGTGTGATTTATTTAGCCTCTAGAAATAAATGCACAATGGGAGGGAGTCAGAGAGCAAATCCAAGTGGCATGGAATGGTAATTTCAGTTCATTTCATTAATCTATATTGCCTCCTAATGTTTAGTAATATGAAGACAATATGAGATTTTCATTTCTTCCTTTGACATTAGTTTAGCAAGTATGTATGATGTACAGGTTACATATAAGACATTATGTATGTTACGGATACAGTAATTAATAAGATACAGCAATGAAGTAGTCTAGAACCTTGAGAGGCAGATAGATAGAAGAGTGAACAGACAATTTTAAAACAAAATGTAAGAGATGAAAAGTGTTACAAAGTTTCAGTAGCAAAAGGATTTTTTTGTTGGGTTGCGTGGTTTTAAATAACAGTTTTTTGAATAAAGCAATGTTGAATGAGTTGGATTTTTACCAGTAAAGAAGCTGAGGATGTAAGAAAATTTAAAAAAAGAAAAAAGTTTGGATTATTGGTGGATAAAGAGCAAAAAGAAAAGGAAACATGATATTGATATTCTTGAGGGAAAGGGTTGTAGTCCAGATAACAAAAATATGTGATGTATGGAGGAAAGTTTGAAAGAAAAGGTGCTAAATGCTGACTGAGTCCATGGAATGTTGGCCCTTAAATGCTCAACTGACAAGTTGTTAAAGAATAGAAAAGTATTGACGATTATTGAGGAGAGAGGTGAACATAATGACTAGTAATCTTTGGGATGACTACTCCAGGATTTTGGTGGGAGGGCAGTTGAATAATGGGGTAGGATCTAATAGCAGAAAGTCAAGCTAGAACTTATCTAGTCAAGAGATCCCATGACCTAGAATGTTATGATGATGGGGAAACAAAAAGTAATGGGAGTTGAGAGAGGTACAGTTGAAAATATTTGAATAAATAGAATAAACAAGAGACTGGATCTGATAAAGCATGAGAGGAAAGGTAATGGGGATGGCTAGGAGTGACGTCAAAGTTTTGAGACAAAAAATTGGGAAATTGCCATTTATTTCATTAAAAATAGGGAAGTGAAAATTTGGATGGTTTGTTTATTGAGGAAGCAGATGACATTGTTTTTGATATGTTTTAGTATTGATAGATGGGCATTTATCAAGAGAATATTGTTATCGCCCACCATGTTTCAAATACTATACTAGCTAATAGAGGTTTAGTAAATGAACACTATACTAAGGTTGTGCCCTCATAAACATTAGTCCAGTGGATAAGAAACATAAATATATGTGGTTGATTTCAAAAATGGTCACAAATTTATCCCTTCCCATCTAAAGGTAGGTTAGTTTGACATCCTTTGGTTTGGTTGTGTGACTCATCTTGGCCAGTGGATCATTAGCAAACAACACAAGTAGAGACTTATAAAATGTCTGCACGTTGTGCACTCTTTGAAACCCTAATACTTATGTGTGAAAAAGTCTGGACTAGTCTGCTACAGAATGAGAGACATATGGCCGAATCACTCCTAATCCTGACAACCTGCTAATTGCCAGAACTGTATGTGAGGTCATCCTAGATCACCTATTTGCTAGCTGATGCTTCAGCTGACCAGAGACACATAAGAAAGCCCAGAAGGGTTCAGCCAAGTAAGCCCACAGCAGAAGATTCATCCAGCCAACCCAGAGAATCAGGAGCTAAGCAAATTTTTGTTTTTTAATCTACTAAGTTTTGAGATACTTACACAGTAAAAGTTTAATGATACAATGGATACATACATACAAACATACATACAAATATTACTGATATTGTTCTTCAATGCTCCAGTCTTGTACTCTTTAAATTACCTACCCCCTTGATGCTGTAATCTCAGTCTCTTGCAAACCACTCTCTGAAAAACCACTTCTTATTTTTCTATCTCAAGCCCTCTAATGTCTTGTCTCCAAAAGTCCTATAACTCACCATGATCTATTATCCAATGATGTAATCTTTTTACTGTACCTCACCACCTTAATGTTCACTTTTGCATTCTTATTTAACTTAAATTCCATGACTGCTGGTTAAAATCTGTCTTATATTCTTGTCTCCTTTGTCCCCTCATGTTTTGCCACTTTCCATTAACAAAACTGAACAGTGAAATCTTGTTCCCAAACCTTGTACTACCCATATAACTGAACATGGTTGAAAAAAATACACAAGCATGATTACTGGTCTCTATATTCATTACCACCGACCTCAACCTCCAGTGCTTTCAATCACCACCAGTCACTCAAAGTCTTAGAGACATTTTGCTCTCCTAACTCTCCTAGAAAAGTTTTTTCTCAGACTTCAGTAAGCATACAAATCACCTGGATTTCTTAGTACTAAGTCCAGATTTTGACCCGGTAAGCTTGAGGAAGGACTTGAAATTCTGCATTTCTAACAAACTCCCAATGACTTTGACACTGCTTTTTCTTAGATCATACCCTTAGGAAGAGGTTCTAGATGATTATTCCATGTTCTTCTCTCTCCTAACCCTCATATCTCCTCCCCATCCTTGCTTCCATTTAATGATCCTGCTCCTGACTTAACTGAAGCAGTCAAAAGAGAAAGTTGATGGTCTCAGCGTCATACTTTCCTATGTAACAGGCTCTGTATCTTTACAATCTGACTCACCATCAGTCAGCTCTGTGTGATCCTAATGAAAGCCAATGCCTTCTTCTGTACAGATCCTATCACCTTTTAACTACTTAGGGACATTTTCCCTAAAACTTCCCTCCTCTTTGTCTTATATTGCAGAGTTTTCATATTCTTCTGCTTTGCTAAGTGTGGGTACAGATAAGAAGTATGTAGCAATTCTCATTTAAGCTCACTCCAAACTTTTGCTACCATTACACCCCTGAAACCTCTCCTGTCAAATTACCAATAAACTCCATGTAGTAAAATCCAATGATCAATTATTAGTCAATACATTACTTGAACTGCTTTGCATTTGACACATTTTCTGTCTCTTCACAGCTCCCAGCACCTCTCTGGGGTTTTCTCTTGTTTTATAGGGCACTCAATCTCTTTTCCAAGTCCTCCGACCATGTAATATTACCTCATAAAGACTCAATCCTTACTTCTCCCCTATTTCCCTCCCCTGCTTTTCCCTTCTCTCCTCTTTCTTCTCCTCTCCCTTTACCTTTATTTTCCTTCTATTCTGTGTTCACAACGTTTCAGCTTGTCTTGTGTCATGACTTCAAATTCCATCTTTATTTCTAATTGTGTTTGTCCACCCCACAACTTGCTCCTGTCATGCAGATATTTATGAGTACCGATTGTTTCCAAACAAAGAACTAATAGATATCTCAACGCAACATTTCCAGAAGAAAACTCCCAAATGCCCCCCCTGGCAAATTTGCTTGGTCTTCAGTTATATTCATCTTCGTCAATGGCAATCCCATCCTCATGGATACCTTCTGGTCAATGTCAGTTGCTCACAGATGAATCTAATCAGTCAAGAATTCTGTTGCATTGACTTCCAAGATTTGTCCAGAAGCTGAGCACTTTTTACCACCTCTGCTCCAACCCTGTAATAGCTTTCAACTTCATTCAGAGTGAAAGCCAGAGATTTTACATGACCTCTCTACCCCTATATATCACCTCTCCTATCCCATCTCCTACAGTTCACTTAGCTACCCTTAATGCTCCATCCCCAGCCAGGGATTCAGCAACACTTCCTTGCTGTTGCTCCAAACGCATCAGACACATTCCTGGGTGCATTCAGAAGAATACATTTGTATTCATTTTCCTTTACCCAGTAAACTCTTCCCCAGATTAAACCATTGTTTAATCCCATCACATTCTTTAAGTCTTTTCAGAGAAACCTGATCTCCTTATTCAATAATGAACAAGTTTCCTCCCTCCCTCCACCCACCACTCCCTTTTTCCTCATATTGCTGGGTTTCTTTGGGCCACACCAATTATCATCTTCTGTACTTCTGTATCATAAAATATGTTTCTTTGTTATTTATTGTCAAACTAAAACTTAATTTCAATATTTCTAAGAGCTTTTGTATATTTCCGCTGATACAGCCCAAGTGCCTGTAACAGTGTCTAGAAGATAACAGAACTCAACAAATTGATGGAATGGGAATAATAAGATACTATGTTAGAAACTAACAGGGAAAGTTACTAGACACTTGACCTGCCAATGCTCATTGTGTTACCTGAAATGTCAGGGTATTTTTTCCTGAGCTACACATGGAAAACATTTTGAAAATTGGCATCTGTATTGTTTGCATAAGAACTGCAGTTCCAACATTCCACAAATCTTTCTGAATCCTGTTTTAGAGCTCCAACTGGCATAGCTGTTAATTTCTTAGTATTTACTTGTTCATTTACAAATCAAAGTATTCATTTAACTTGAAACATTGGAGAGTAACCTCTTCAGGCACTTTATAATGCCAATGGCAGGTTACAGTCTTTCTAATACCATCATCACGTACACTAGGAATGGAATTACAGGAACTCACTTACCATTCAATTACCAGGGCACCTATTGCTTGGTTTTTGAAGCCTCACTATGCATTTTAAAAGGTCTATTTAGTTAAGCAACATAATTTATTTAAGAAGGTTTTAAAAATACACATGACATCTATCTTTTCAGTAGGTAGCACATTGCATCTAAGAGCAATTATAAACGAAACAAAAAATTAAATCCCTGCAACTGAAACAGAAGCATCTTGCTTGTAAGAGTTCATCAGCAAATCTATTTACATAGGCTTCACTGAAGAGAGAGAAGCATCTTACTCAAAATAAAGTGCACTATCTGCTTTCAAGCCTTGAACACACTAATATATCCAACAAATGTACAAATTTGTGTTCCAAGTTTCAAGCAGACATTCAAGCAGTTCACAATTTAGGGTGTCCAGGCAGATAGGTGTTTTGAGACTGTTTCTGAGGCAGCATTTCAAGTTTGGGAAGACCACATTGGCCTTTGTAGCACACTGTGTGTGCAAATGGGTTTCTTGTTCGAGCTTCTGCAACAAATGGTGGCAAAGCCGTTTGCAAAGTTGTCTCTAATAAGACAGCTTGAATGTGTTGCCACATGGGTATTTCTGATCTAGCTTTACGAGCTCTCTGAAGGAGGCTGCATAAAGAATCAAAGAATCTGCCAGCAGTTGAGATGCAACCCCAGGAAACGTCAAAGGCAGAGTTCAGCCGAATGTTCTGGTGAAACGGAAATAACCAGAGAAGTGAAATCCATGTGTGTTGTTTCAAAGGACCCTCTGATACACTGGTTATGTGCTTAGGGGAGAGACAAGTCACCAGGATCCCCAGGGCTTCCCTAGAGTGTGAGCGGCTGCCTCTACAGTATTCTCCCAGGCATGCTGACTGCTTCGTGAGCACAGCTTGCATCATAAAATTCACCCAGGGTTCTTAGCCACAGGAAATCCCCTGAGGAAAACAGAGCCAGTGGCAAATACTCATCTAGTCCCTCCCTGTCTAACAACACTCACATTTTTTCCGGAGGATACTAAATTCATACAACATTAAGTAGGGGGGGAAAAAAGTGACAGAATTGCCTTCCCCTCAGGCCATGTTCCAAAATAGGGCAGGAGGGAACCATTTGGGTTTTTTTAGTAATAGTGGAAATTGGAGATTAGGGGTGGGTGAGAAGCTATGGGCTGATGATATCTTGGCCATCTTCCGATATTTTTTCCATGTCATCATGCAAGCTATTCCGCCACATGATTGGGAAGCTCGAGAAGACACTCCAGTATGTCACGGCGGATCTAGAGTGACGCTAAATTCAACAAGTCCCTCCCAGAGAAATGCCTGTGGCTCTGGTCTTAGCGATTACCTAATACTCATGGCAGTAAGAGTATGGAGGAAGGCTTGGAGTAACCTGCAAGATGTTATTTTCTTAAACTTTTAATTAAATAAGGTAAGATGAAGTTACCCTTAACTGACAGAAGTGATACATATATTCCTACCTTCAGCAAGCAGCTATTAAATGCAAAGTGAAGGAGAGAATTTCATAAGGAAAAAAAGCAGTCAATTTTCTAATTAACTTAAAGGAAAACACATCACCTTTGAAACAACTTTCAAACATGAATTCTCGTGCAAAATTACATCTCTGTTTTACTACTGTAATGGCCTACTTGGAAATGTTAAACACCCTCATTTCATGGATGATCATTTCTTCTCTGGCTTGAGACTCATTCTGTCTTTCTGCCAAGCTCATCTTGACATTATCTGACTTTAAACTATGTGTTTACCATTATACATAATATGATATATATCCACATATTAGATATAATATGTAAATATCTAGTATCTATATATTATCAATTATTATCAATTTTTTTCCTGAATATTGACCAGAGCTTGCCAGGGATGTAGATGGACATCCCAGATAAGGAGTTTGACAGTTCAGTTGTTTTAGGAAAGTCATTTAAATTCCCAGAACATCAGACTTTGCCTGTATAATAAAGGGGCTGCGAAAGATGAGCTCTCACATTGGTTCCTAACAGACTATCTTATTATTTGGTAACCATGCCTAGTCCAAATTCCCTTATGAACATAAGGTGGGTATCTGAAAATGAACATTTGAAGATTTACACATATCTGAGTCATCACATCATTGTTTTACACTTAGATAGCACTAAACTTTTTAAACTATTTCCACATATGCTTTCTTATAACAACCCTGAATGGGACATAGGAGAGACATTACTGTTACGTTTTTTTTTTTGAATGAGGAAAAGGAAATGCAGAGTTAAGAATTTTCTATCTCCCATCTAGTGTTCTGTGCATACCTGATTTATGCCCACTCTGTTTCGGATATGAAAGCAACAACTCATTGTCCTCAGAAATAAATACAAATAGCCTCTAGGTTCCTCATTTATCGTTTTTAAGGATATACAGGATATTTCAGTATCCTGAATAAACCATCAAGTGCAATTAACTGACGATACAGAGGCAATGTTGTTTTCGTTGTTGTTGTTAATGGACAACAAAACCTCTATGAGCCATAACAGAACATATACAGCCTGGTCATAAGACAAACGCCAGGAATTTGTTTAACATATGTATGTATTATGTCAGGCTACTATATCAGTTTGAATAAGTTATATTATGCTGCAGTAGCAAACCTCAAAATCTCAATGGCTTATAATATGAGTCCATCAATGGGAAGCTATGGATTGTTCCCTAACATCTTTACTCAGAGACCCACCATGTTGATGTAGCTTCTATATAGATTATACCTAGGATCATGGCAGAGGGGGTAATATGGGGGCATGGAAAAGTATACACTAGCCCTTAACATATCTTCCCACATGTGATAAGCATTTCTCAGCTCATATCTCACTCATCTAAACAAGCCATATGACCATGCTTGAGTTCAAACTGCAGGGAAGGATAAAAAAAATGTGGTAAAGATTAAAATGGACTACCACACCTATTTTCAAAAATAAGTTGATATACTTAAAAAGATGGTACAGATTACTAAGGTAACTAGTTATTTATATATGACTTAAACAGTAGCAGTAGAAGTGTCAAAATACAACAACCAGATGTCAAAAAATAGGTTAAAGACCTCCAAAAATCCACTCCTCCATAAAAGTATTGAGAACACTGGCCCAAGGTAGTTCAAAATCAACATTTTTTAAACTCTGGAAATCAAGCAAAAGCTTGTAACAATCCAAGAATAATTTATTCAAGAAAAATGGCTAAATCTCAGCGAAAAGAAAGTTTTAACTTGTCACACTTCTCTCCATTTCCCTCCTGACATATTTTTGGTATCTTTGAAAGCCAATAGCCTTGAAATTCTAGTAGCTATAAAAACCAGCAGACTGGTAGTTTAGCAGCCACTGCAGGGGACAGATCAGGGTTGGAGCTACCCCAAAGTCCCATGCCCAGGGAAGAATCATTATTTGACATGTGTGGAAGGTCCCTGAAAAATTGCTATTCTTAGGACTTGTCTGTACTGACATGACTCAGTGTATGCTCTCAGCAGAAAGATTCATACCAAGGGCATTTGTCAAAAATAATCACTGGCGGGCGCCTGGGTGGCTCAGATGGTTAAGCGTCTGCCTTCGGCTCAGGTCATGATCTCAGGGTCTTGGGATCGAGTCCCACATCGGGCTCCCTGCTCCTTGGGAGCCTGCTTCTCGCTCTGCCTCTCTCTCTCTCTCTCATGAATAAATAAATAAAATCTTTAAAAAATAAAAAAATAAAAAATAATTAAAAAAATAATAATCACTGGCGATTGTTTAACATCACAGAAGCTTGAAGCAGCAACACCAGTTGTGAATAATAAAAGACTCACCAAAAATCGTTAAGAAGACAAATTGGGGAAAGAGTGTCCATAGTGGACTTTGAAAAACTCTGATTTATTTATGGAAGTTTAGAAGGGCATGCAAGTATAAAGGACTGTGTACATGCCCAGAAAATATATATGAAGGTCCTATTCTCTCATCTCTACCTGACCTTGAGGGTCTGCATGAACAGAAAGTGAAGTCTAAGGCAGAGTCGCCTGGTCTGCTCTCAGCAAGGTTCAAAACTTTTAAGGAAATCTCTATCCAACCAAAAGCTAGCCACTAAGATAACTGGGAAAAGATTTCAGTGGTTCCACCAGACAAATAATACAGACCTTATAAAAAAATAGTACAAACAAACAAAAAACAATACATACCCACCAAAATAATCCATGAGGATTGTTCACTTTTTTGATAAACTCGTATCAGAAATAATGATTTCTATATAAATAATTCAAATACAATTCACTTTGGGTGGGAAAAAAGTTCTGTCTTCTTTATGATTTAATTTTCCTGATGCAAAAATATTCACTGAGCAACCATGATGAACCAGAACCTTGTTCAGAAGAGGCTACATTACTCAAACAATGCACAGTGTCCTGGAGCAGATTGCTGAACCTCCCGGGTATTTACGATCCCCAAGTTCCTTCAGAGCCTCTCATGGTCTCTCCACATCCCTGCCACTTTGGTTTCACTTGGGCACATGGTGACCTAATTTAGAGAATGCAGTCCTTGGCCTCCATTGAAACTATGTGTAGCAGCATGACAGGAGGCTCCAAGCACTGAAAGGTGAGCAGAAGTGAAGTGTGTCTGTTCCAGATAAAATCTTTCTAAAGGAAGTTGTTTTTTTACTGTAAGGGATTTGAAGGAACTGACTCTGTTTCCCTTCTCACTAACTGTAAAGGAGACATCCTGGAGGCAAGATGGCATTGACCCCTTGTTCCATACAACACTTTAGCAAAGTCAAGTTCCAGAGAAAAGGAACCCAGGTGGTTATGTAGTTGGATCAGTTGATTAATCTATATTCCACCCACCTACCTCTGGTTTCACGAGAGAGAAAAAGATCAGATTGAGTTGATCCACTTTATTTTTTACTCATCTTTATTACCTATACCCCTAAGTAGTAAAATTATTCCTTCTTATGCTCTAATAACTACTTTGAGCAGTTTGTTCAAAATGAAATCAATAAAAAAGTTGGCTTATTTTCCTCATCAAGGAATCCCATGCTTTATTTCCCCAGGGATCTCCTTTTTAATTCTCTTAAAATCTTTTAAAAATTAAGTATTTAATTTTACTGTGAAATAGGGTCTCTAAACATAACCTATTTCCTAAAAACATACCTTGATAACTATTGTTTTATATTTTCAAGTTTAGTTAGTTTTGTTTGGGAAATTCTGATTAACTTTTCTTTCTAGTGAGTTCTCTCTCAGATTTAAATACACCTTCAAGTCATCGTGGTATTAATTCTTCAGGGAAGAATTTTTCAAGGAAATCCAGTGAACTTTCCCTACCGACATTTCTGGCCTACTTTCAAAATTTAATTTTCTCTGCTTCAAGATCTAGCTTAACTAAAAAAGATACAGATATTTTCAGAAAGATCAGAGAATAAATGTATATCATGGGTCTACAATGTAGGAAATATCATTTTAGTGCAATCTCAAACCCCTTTATTATATCCAAAGTCATGCAAATATGCTATGTATCACATATACAAGTGATTATATAATATTGTGTTATATAATATGATACATGAATATTATAAGTATAAATATGTTCATATTAATGTATATTTTTATTTTAATATTCAACAAGCTAATTTTATTAGCTTTATTAGAAGGGGCGAATAAAACTGCAGATTACAGGTGATGGCCTGATAGAAGTTAAACATAGCCATTGAAGACCCATAGAATAATCAATCCTATTGCAAATATAAAAGCATTGGCAAAATTTTACCTATGTGCATTTTGTTCATGCTTCTTTTCATTTTTCTAATCCAAGTACTCTTACAATAATTTCATAGCATCAATTTTATAAACACTAACTTGGATCTATGCATAAAAACTACCTAAATTTCTTGAAAATGTTGACGGTTTTTATACCTCTGTCAATGGTGCCACTTCTGAGTTCTCATTCACACTATTGGGGTTATTGTATAAGAAAGATTTTTTAAGACATTGCAGTCTTCACATGACTTGCTATTTAGGTAATATATTAGGAAAACTTGTCAATGCTAAATGTCTTTCTAGACTGTGAAATGTAAGTTGTCTACTGTTAAAATAAAAATAATGAAGTTCAAATTAAAATTTCACTTTATAAACAAAAGTGTACCATTTCACTCAAAACCAATTTCATGAGTAATTTTGTCTCAAACCACATCTCTAAGATTAAAGTGATCCACAATGTGATTAGAAGTTGGTCATTAGCATGGACATTTAATGATAGCTTTATGATTGACTGCAGCATGATTCTGCCAACTCTTCTCCTGAGCAAAGTCATAGGAATAACATGAATCAAGGACAAAGAAAGAATTCACTCTGCAGTTACCTTATGGAACTTTTTAAAAATGCTGATTAATTAAAAATAAACCTTATTAAATGATCCATTCTTTATTTTCCAGGCATCCAAAATTGTCAGAAGATGATTGTGTATTGTGGAGTCATCAACCTTCCTTACCCTTCATGTTAAAAAAAGAATGTACATTTTTAAACACAGGGAAATAAGAAATGTAGGAGAAAAATTACACCAGATTTTTCAACCCATGGACACATTGCCTCCTTTGTCCTTGGAGATGGTACCCAGGGAGAAAAAAATAAAAAGAATTATACAGAGAAATAATTTAACAGAATTATCCGTGCTACTTTTTATTTTCCTTTCTTATTGAATCAAAATAAATATTGGAATATTATATTCTCTCAGCATTTTTTGATTAAATGTTGTTTAAACCTTGTTTAACACTGCATTTCACAAACACAATTGAGTGTGGAATCCCCATCCTCTTTTACCCCTAAGATCATTATTAATATTCTCAAAACAGTTTTCTCATCTGTCATTTAGAAAAACATTTGTTCCTAGCTATATGGATTTATAGAATATTGAGAGTGCAATAGATTCCATTTCGTGTTACTCATTGTCTCTGTATACATAGAACATACTTTCCTCTTACCTAGATTTTTGTGGTGATCATTTCACAGTATATACAAATATCTAATCATGATGATGCACACCTGAAACTAGTATATAATATGTCAATCACACCTCAATTTTAAAAAATCAGTTTCAAGACAGAAAAAGGAAAGTCAAAATGGTCAAAATATTTGCTTCACTGTTGAGCACTATGCAGAAGTATACTTAAAAAAAAAAAAAAAAGGATTTTATTTATTTGAGAGAGAGATCGAGCGGGGAGCCAGACATGGGGCTTCATCCCAGGACCTGAGATCATGACCCGAGCCGAAGGCAGACGCCCAACTGAGTGAGCCACCCAGGCACCTCCAGAATTATATAGTTTTATCAGCTTGGTTACACTAGGAACTAAATTTCCCAGGACCCCCTTTCCTGTGTGGTTCCAGGTAAGAGTTTGTCAAAGTGCAACTGAACTAGATTTGGAAGGCAAAAATGAAGGAGTTGCCAGGACCCTCTGAAAGGTAATGGTTGTTTAGAGGTGATGAGAAATACCGCCACCTGGAATCTGGCAGGTTGCAATTTGTCCTCTTTCACCCCAGCTTTCATCTCTATTCTTTAAAGTAGCAAACCGATGATCAGCAGCAACACCAGGGCCACCACAGAGCACAGAAGTTTTGCTCGAAACTCAGAGAGACCATACCAGTAAGAACTGACATCCTTCCACAGATCCCTCCAGTCACCAACAATCTGCAGTACAGGGACAGTGGTTGGACGTCCCTAGATTTCCAGGTGTCCTGGCAAGTTTCCTTTCACTTGTGCCAGGTATGATTATTGATTTTTCTTAGCTTATTTAACTCCCCCTCTGGGACCTTTTCTTCCCCAGCTATTCATATAGTTTTTTTAAAGATCTAATTCAGGTAACAAATTTCTTACTCCAAATTAGTCTGCATGGTTTTGCTTCACTCATGAAACCATGATTGAGGTAAGCATATGTGTCCTCATCATGTGGTCTTTTGAATCAGTTTTACACTCTGGTGTTCATTTTCCCCTAAAAAACATTTACACAATGAGAAATACAAGAGAGTAGACTTGTCATAATGTGTGTTGCCCTGAACATGGGGCAATTCTATGCAAAGATACCTAATTATATCATAACCAATGCAATTTTGAACTTTCCAAATTTTAGAATTTTATCTTGACAAGTTATATCCTTTGCCTTTATTAGCTTGCATTTTTTCAGTTCAGAGGAATAAATGAACTTAAAGTCCCCTACAACTGCAATACAACATATTTTAAATATGTCTTTAAAGGTAGGTATATTACTTTTTTCTTTTTCCATAGAAATATTATATCTCATTATATTACAGATGACTTTTTTGTTCAGAACAAAAAGTCCCACTGTATCTCATGCTCTGATAGAAGGAATCCAGTCTTACTTGCTCACTGCTAAAATGAATTAGCACATTAAAAATGGAGATTTACAGTCTTCGTTGACTTTATGAAACTAGCAAGATATTTTTAACTAAGTTTTCCTATAACAGTATGCAGTGCAGAAAACACAATCTCAAATGAAATTGGAAATTTCAAAGTAATGTTTAGAGCAAAATTGTCTTAGCCTGTGACAGACTAGAGTTTGATTTTACATCAGTTTAATTTGTTTAAGCACCAAGTGCCATTGTAATAATTTCTCATATAGTACCTCCAAAATATATTTTTCTTATCTAATTTATATAGAAAAAATTTCTATAGGTAAATGAAAAAAAATCTAAATATGGGAAGACAGGAATAATAATTTGATCCAGTTTTCTTGATTAAAAAAAGTTAAAAATTATTTACTTTTTTTTTAGAGGGTGGGGAGAGGCAGAGGGAGAAGAAGAGAGAAAATCTTAAGCAGTTTCCATGCCCAGCGCCAGCCCCACACAGGGCTCGATCTCAGGATACTAAGATCATGACCTGAGCCAAAATCAAGAGTCAGATGCTTAACTGACTGAGCCACCCAGGTGCCTCAAAAATTATTTTACTCTGTTGGATATAAATTTAGGAGGGGATTCAATGAAAAGAAATTAATTCAGAGTTAGATTGAATGTCCTCGTAAAGAACTTGCATGTTTGTGTCCACAGTGTTTGTCTTTATAAATAATAATGCTTTGAGTCAAATATAACTTAAAAAAATTCTTCCTTTATCGAAGGATGAATATTCAGCAAGTGGGGAAGCAATGGCATATTAGAATGTATAATCTTCTTTGGTCAGAAAACATAGATTTTTGTCAAAGTCTGCCACTCATTAATTAGCTGGGGGACCCGAATAAAAAATCATTTGACCTCTCCAAGGACTTTGTTTCCATCTGAAAAAAATCAGAGGATTGGAATTTCTTACAGTTAAAGGAACATCAATGTTTAAAGACTCATAGGAGCTCTAAAATCCAATATTTTATAAAAATTTGAAGCTTACTCCTTTGATAAGAAAATCTTATATGCCAACTAAGATTCTTGATAGAAAAAATTTAACATGATTATGCATTTTCTGTCTCATTAGAAGATCATAATGAGTATAATATAAAGTCCTCTTCATGAACAAGGGACACCGTTTCAGACCTTGATCACTGTATCAGGTTATACACAGTAACCAACTTAAGGAAGACTGATATGTTAAAGGAATATTTGCTTTTACAATTAATGATCCAGAGCAGATGCAATTTTTCTGTCTTCTTTCCCAGTCTTTGTTGCCTCTCTTTTCTATTCTTTGTGCAACGTCTGTGGCAGCATCTTTCCTACCCCATTTTAATAGATTCCACTCTCAAACTATATGAGCTAAGATGGAAAGAAAGTGATTTCTAAAAGGAAAACCAACGAACCATTACTGGAGGAGAGAAAGAGTATGCTGAGAAGAAAAACAAACAAATAAAATTACAGCAAAAACAACAAAATCAAAGATCCACTACACTCTAAAATGAACTGCATCTTATAAAAAAAAGTCACCTCTTATTTAATTCTAACAATGTTGTAGAAATATCAAAATGATAATGCTTTCCTGGGACTTGTTTACCCTTGCACAAAATTTTTTTTCTTAGGGTATGGTACTTGGGCTCTTATTATAATTTCTTTTCTCCTCTGTACATTTATGAAATACTATAGAACATTAGGAGGAGTGAGTTTATTGTAAGGATAATCATATTGGATCTAAATTAATGTTCTGGACTTGCCTTTACATAGTGGTGTGACATCACTCATGAACATATGTAAATATTAGTCTCTGTCAGCTGAAAATGGCATTAATAAAGCCTCATTCTCTTCAATTTTTGCTAGCAGTAAATAACCTAATTTATATTTCTAAATTGCTAGTAGCGTGATTTTAAATACCTAAGTGCATTCTAATTACATGAGATAAAGGTAATTTCTCCAATCATAATTTGTTCCTAAGAGAAGAATGGAATGTGAAAGGCTAACAACATTAATCTTCACCTTCCATGATTATATGCTTATTTCTGGGGAAAAAAAAAAAAAACCAAGCCTCATTTCTAAGTTATCCAGATCAAAGTAGAGCCTCTAAATGGATAGATTAACCTCAGCATTAAATTATTTCAATCTTCATTTGCTTAGTTTCCAGTTTTCAACACCAACCATGTTTGATTTTCTTTTTCCTGTTAATGAAAACTGTAAGATTATATTTTAATATATATTAATATGTAATATATATGTAATACAAATATAATTATATTAATATACAATTTATATAATATAAAATCACATAAAATTCAAATAATTTTTAAAATAAATTATTGCTTTTATAATCTTTTTATATGGTCTAGAAAACTTAATAGAATTGTTTCAGTTCATGGGCAATAGCCTATTCTGGTATAGATGGTTGGTTACATATGTCATTTTTTATTAAGTTTAGGATTAGATTAAATCAGGCAATCCCTGGGGTGCCTGGGTGGCTTGGATGGTTGAGCCTCTGCCTTCGGCTCCAGTCACGATCCCAGGGTCCTGGGATTGAGCCCCACATCGGGTTCCTGGCTCAGCGGGGAGCCTGCTTCTCGCTCTCCCTCTGCCTCTCTCCCAGCTCATGCTCTCTCTCTCCCTCTCTGTATCTCTGTGTCTCAAGTGAATAAATAAAATCTTAATAAATAAATAAATAAATAAATAAATAAATAAATCAATCAATCAGGCAATCCCTGATTGTTTCATGAAAAGATTTTAGACAACAAAATGGAGTCTATTAACCTTGATATCATTTGTTTAATGTAAGCTTCTGGAAAATATGAAAAAGAAGAGGAACACATCTATGTCATTTACCTCCTAATGATGCAAAGGACTATTTCTACAGATAATTAATAAAGTCATCATGACTTATCTTTTTTCAGTTGGATTAGAAATAATCTTCTAGAGTAACAAACTTTCTGATAGAAATCCAAGAATCACATTTCTTTTTTCAGAAGTATTTTAACCAGTTGAAATGTTTAAACATTCTAAACACAGATAATTTATATCTTCCTAATTTTGTAATGAGAATATTAGATGTTTTTTAGGGACAATTTTGGTTTCAATTATCATAAATCTACTCAAGACATTAAGAATAAAAGGGTTGGAGTTGTTAAAAAACAAAAACAAGCAAACAAACAAAACCCATACAGGGGTGTCTCCTAAAACAGAAGACTATGAATTAAATCTGACCTTCGTAAGGAGACAAAACCAGAATTTATAAAGTCTTCATGGACCAAAGCCATTATACTCAATCTCCCTCTTAAAGACATTTTAAGAATAGCATAATGCCATAAGCATCAAAGTCATATTTTAGAAATGGAGGTAGAAGAAAAAAATAACTACTTGAATGGAAGGAAAGGGGGTAAATGAAAATCAATGAGGAGAAGATATTCTGAAAGAACTTTGATATTTTCATCTCAGGATCTGATGTTTTATTTCCATCCAAGACTGGAAATGGTGCCTTGAGTTTCTATCACTTGTTTATAATACTTAAAATATTTATAGGTGCATATAATGATTCTGATGAAAAAATGAGAGGACATACTTTGAATAGAGAAAAATTTAACTATTGCTGAGTAGAGGAAATATTCTGACCTAAGAGAGATTTCCACCGAGTCTTACCACTTCAACCTGAGTTATTCATTTTCTAGTCAGAGATGATGCTAACGTATAAAAAGATCTTGCAAGTTCTTAAAACTGCATCTAAATCTATTTCAAAATATGTGATAGAGGAGTATACTCCTTAGCTTGATTATAATTAAAGCAGCCACATGAAATTTTATTTATCCTTTCTGAAATCCATGTTTGAGGATTTGATGGAACTCTCCACACTTTGATTTTTTTATCATGACTGATAGGGGTTATATAACATAATATGATCCTGTAACCCCCTTAAAAAAAAAAGACCCTTAATCAAACCTAGAGCAGTTCCATTCAAACAAGTGAAAATTAGTAGGGCCTCATCTGTCTCTGGGAAATGCTGACACCACAAGTTTTATAGGCCAATTCATTCTTACCCTCAGACTTTTTTAAAGAGCTCATATCATTGGCCCTTTAAAATCAAATCACTTGTTATATATGATTTCTTTCCCACCCATTTACAAATATCATTTTTAATTCATTTGTAGATTGTACTTAATTGAGAATGAAATCCAGACCATGACTATCACAAGGGACACATTAATTTTAAAGTTCCTTTTAGAGGATTTGTTTTTAATCACAGTGATTCTTCTTTTTTATCTCCATTTGCATTAGGGTTGGGCAAAAGGGCAAGAAGAAATATTGAGTCCATCTAGCATTTATTGATTAAGATGATGTGAGCAACTAACTGACTTTCATTAATTATCTAAACAGCCTACTCAGTACCCAGAAATATAGACATTTAAGTATGGTATTTCATTGCATAAAACATCATAATCATCTCTGGTGCTTACATTATTACAGATACATAATGGGGTGATATCCTAAAATTATCATGACCCATGCCATGTATTTCTTTTAGATGCTTTTAATGTTGGGATGAAGAAAAACATTGAAATAAATATTTGAATGGATGGGAGTGGGGAAATGCCATAAAATGGAATAGTTTAATTGAAACACAAGTACAAGCTGTCCCAACCCTGGGCAGTAAAACCCATTGAGGTCTTCCAAACGTTCCCAAAATAAAGGCATCAATTCTTGATTGCCCAAATGAATTTTGAAGATTCCAGCCATATAAGAGTTCTTTCAGTTCTCAATTTCTCTAAGTTCTTAACTAAAATAATTGTTCACAAATACTTTTTCCTTTGCCGGAAGTACTTTCCTCCTGCTCATTCCTCCACAGCATCCTTTAGTATGGGTAACTCTTATGTCTTCTGCCGTATCAATTATCTTAACTCTCAGTCATACTGCCTCAGAATAGACTAGAGGGCTTCCTTAAATGCTTCTCTGTCATCAGCAAATGATACTATGGCAGACTTATTATTTTATTGTTCTAGAAGTCATAAGTGTGAAATTAGTCTTACAAGGCTGAAGTCAAGGTGTCAGTAGAACTGCTTTCTTATTGGAGGCTCTAAGGGAGAATCTATTCCTTGTCTTTTCCAGTGTCTAGAGGCTGCCTGCATCATTTGGCTTGTGGCTGTAGCACTCCAACCTCTGCTTCTGTAGTTACATCCCTTTCCCTGACTCTGGCTCTCTCTGCTAAGGATCGTTGTGATTACATTGGGCTCACCTGGATAATATAAGATAGATAATCTTCCAATCATGAGATCCTTAATTTCATCACATCTGCAAAGCCCATTTTGCCATGTAAGAGGACATATTCACATGTCACTGGGATTAGAACCTCATGGACATCTTTGGAGGAGATGATGCATTATCCTACTTAATACAATGGGGATATTTTAAAAGTAGTGATCACTTTTCACTGAAGACTACATACAAGTGAAGACTACATGCAAGGAATTCATAGTAAAAACAAAGATGTATCAACAACGAAGCAACAATAGGATCTCAAGACAACTACATAGTAACTTGATAGCTTTCTAATGAGTATAGTATTCCTGAGAATTATATGTGCAAATAATATAGAGCTTAATTTTCACATCAATGCAATTTAATTGTATATCTTAGCCTTCTTCTAACTAATGGGAGAAGTAATAAGCACAGTCAATTATGAGTCAGCTGAACTCAATCAATTCCATATTATTCTCTTTACTCTGTGGAGGATTTAATATCAGGGAACATACCTAACATCATAGATTTGTATCTTTCCACATTACCTTGCTGGTTTCTAAAACGCCATCATCTGTTTATGTCAATTACTGAAATTTCCTCATCTTGTCCTAGTTCCTGGGTTTTGTGGCGCAGGATACTTTGCGTCTACAGACTTTCAGTGTTACATCCATACCTACTTGGGAAACACATATGGAGAAATAATAAGTAAACAAACAATTGAAACTACTAAAAATGAGAAAGCTATGGCTGAGACAAAAGTAAGAAAAATGACAGCTTCTCTACAGCTGTGTATTCTTTTAAATATTTATATGTGTGTTATAATGAAGGCTTTCTCATGTATTTTAATGGAATATTTTCTTGAGACCCAATCCTACATGAAAATCAAAGGCATGAAATAGATAGAAATGAAACTATTTTGCTATTACCTCCCTAGAATTTCTAGGGCATAAGAGAAGCACAAGTACCCACCAAATTCCACTGCTTCCCCATAATACACACACTGGATAAACTAATTTCAGGATGAAACAAGCACCTATTTGGACTCCAGCTTTATATGATAGCCATTGACTCTGAGCAATATTACTTAATTCCACTCAGCTTCAAGTTTATCATCTAAAAATGGTGTGATCCATCTAACTTTACAGATTATTTTTAGGATTAAGTGAGATGATGTAGGTAGTGCACCAAGCATGTGCTTGGCATGCAAGAGTTCAAAAGAAAGAAAGAAAGAAAGAAAGAAAGAAAGAAAGAAAGAAAGAAAGAAAGAAAGAAAGAAAGAAAGAAAGAAAGAAGAAAGAGAAAAAGAAAAAGAAAAAAGGAGGGAGGAAGGAAGGAAGAAAAGAAAGAAAAGAAAGAAAGAAAGAAAGAAAGAAAGAAAGAAAGAAAGAAAGAAAGAAAGAAAGAAAGAAAGAAAGAAAGAAAGAAGGAGGGAGGGAGGAAGGAAGGAAGGAAAGAAAGAAAGAAAAGAAAGAAAGAAAGAGAAAGAAAGAAAGAAAGAAAGAAAGAAAGAAAGAAAGAAAGAAGAAGAAGAAAAGGAAGGAAGGAAGGAAAAAAGAAAAATATACCTTCTCACCAAATTCCTCTGAAGAATATGTTTTTGTCTTTTGATGATTTTGATAATTTACTAAATCATATTTTGGTATCCCATGTCTCATAGGGAAGCAAAGTAAAGATGAGGATTCCTGATGAACATGATATCTTATAAATGTGAGTGCCAAACCAGAAGCACATTTATATGGCTTAATATAGCACATTTTAGAAAATAAAAATGTTCCACAATGAATATTCTCTAAATTGCTTTCAGTAGGATTTTCTTATATGTTAAGATGCACAAGAAGTTATATTGCCACTGAAGCACAGAGAACCCATCTCTGTCTGCAGCCTGGTTCCCTTGCCAAGCATCAACAAAAGCCTCTCCAAAATAAAAATAAAAAATAAAATAAAAAAAAAAAGCATGGATATCCATTGTGGGTGGTGGCACAGAATAGGGAGTTCTGTTTTGAGGACGGGAATAAAGATCAAATTCCTTCTCTAATTGAATGAGTCAGCCCACTTCGATTCAAGACCCTCTTATCGACAAACAAAACGATTACATTATACTTTACTCTCAAAGACTGAAAAAGTGGAAAATAAATAAATAAATAATAAATAAATACTTAAGCCCAAGACACAAGGAAGTGAAGCAAATGTGTTTTCCATTTGAAAGATCTGACAGTATCCAAATAAAATTCTTTATTTCAGGTTATAGAGGATTAAGAGATCTCTTCAAAATTGAGTCTGTAAATAGCGTGGTATCGCTGTCAATAACGTGCTCATTTACATAACATAGCATGACACCACGTCTAAGTTCTAAAACCCTGAGTTTTATTTCCTCTGTACCCAAGTCCTGGCAATTAAAAGAAAACACAGAATTAGATAATTTTATTTCACTATCTCTACCATTTGTTGCTAAGTTATACACTAATAAGCATATCTGAAATGTAACATTAAATTGCCTTTGACCACAAAGAGCGGTCCAATAAGGACCAGTGCTACAGGGTTTAGCAGAGTTACTATAAATAACTTTGCTTATGTTATTAAAAATGTCTAATTTTATAAAATAACAAACACTTGACATAGTTCTTAATCACTCCATTTTTATTTCATTGCGGTGTTATGGAATAAACTGAGGTTCACTCTCTACACCTCCCGTCTCCTGCCACAGACATGATTGTAAAGCAATAAACAGTAGCTTGCATTTGGCAGAATGGGACAAAGAGCTCCGTGGCATTGGCATTTAAGGTAATTTTGAGAGACTGCGCCTCTGAAGAAAATGAGGGATGAATGAGTGAAGAGAGAACTTTGAGTTGTTTAATGAAGAATTTGATGAGATTTCAGTAGAAATCATGAGTTTGTAAAACGTCTGTCTCGTCTACTTCCTAAAATGCCCATGATTTACTGATGCATTGGGAAACCTGATCGATTGTTGTGATGTGTAGAACAGTGGGATTCTGGTGAATGAATATTACAACAGTAATCCTGAGAAGTTCTGCTACTCTTAATTTTGCTGTTCAAGTAACAAGCTACTATCTTTCAAAATCTAACCGCACAGTATGAAGATTTTCTAATTTTCATTAGTTTGTTTTTGTTTTTTTCCTCTTGTACTATCAGTCAGTAAAATGATTGGGAGAAGATTAAAATATATAAAGAATAATTTATATTAACAGAATCTCTAGACCCTTTACACATAAAAACAAGGAATGTTTCCCATAAACCAAAAAAAAAAAAAAAACCTAACTAAAAACTAACAGTGTCTTAAACCAGCAAATGTTTTATTCCTCCATACAACAATTCTAGAGGTGGTAATCCAGGGTTAGTTTAAATGTTGAATGATATTAATTAGGAAAGATTTTTTTTTCTTTTTGTTATCTTCAAGCCCTGCCATTCCTAGAACATGACTCCTGACTGCAAGATGATTCTTTCACCTGCAGCCATTGTTTGTACATCCTGGGCAGGAAGAAGGGTGAAAAGCCCAATGGACACACTAACTGAGCCTTTTTCAAAAATAAAACATTCCCAGAAGGCTTCCCCAGAGACTACAACTTACATCATACTAGCCAGAACTTGTAACATGTCCACACCTGGATGCAAAAGAATCTGGGAAACTGAGGCATTTGACTTGCTAGCCTCTATAAAAGAGAAAAGCAGAAAGTAAAAAAAAAAAAAAAGTAAAAAGGCAGAAAAGAGAGAATAAACTGATGGTTACCACAGTGGGTGGGTGAAATAGTTGATAGGGATTAAGGAGTACACTTGTTAAGAGCACTGGGTGATGTATGGAAGTGTTGAATCACTGTATAGTACATCTGAAACTGATATTACACTGTATGTGAACTATACTGGCATTTAAAATAAAATAAAATATAAATTACTAAAAAAAGCATAAGTGATGGTTTATATGTAACTAATCCTTAGGGTATGCCACATATATTATTAATTAATTAATCTTAATAACAGACCCATATAGTAGTGGTAGTATACTAAATTAAAGATGGTAAAACTGAAACTCAGAGTGTAAGAAAATTCCTCAAATTTTGAATACAGAGCTGAGAATCAAACCTAAGTCTGTCCTATATCAAAAAGGAAGCCTGTGGGTACTTAGATAATGCATGAATAATATTTTATTAGAATATAAATAAGGACAGGTGGGCTCAATCAAAGCTGTGCTGTAAACATTCTGTTAAAGGGGTATACTAAAATTTTTCATGCATTTCTCATATACACATGCAGAGAAAGAAAGAGAAGAAAATCTATATATTAGTTTTGTGTCAAAGGAGGGGCAATTTTTTGAACACATATTCCAGAATATATATGGTGATTTTGAAACAAGGGAGTAATGTTCTATTTTAAATTTCACCAGGTGGTCAGTCTCTCATATTTGCCTTCCATTAAGTCTAGAATAAAGAGGGTTACTGCAGAAATGACAATGGTTTGATTGAAAATTCATGTCTGAATCTTTTTTTTTTTCCTTTCACATTTGTTATTTTATTTAAGCATCACAACAACCATGCAAGACAGGGGTTCCTTATCTTCATTTTTTTTATTATGTTGTGTTAATCACCATACATTACATCATTAGTTTTTGATGTAGTGTTCCATGATTCATTGTTTGCGCATAACACCCAGTGCTCCATGCAGATCGTGCACTCTTCAATACCCATCTGAATCTTAAAATAGAAAATTTCTTATTAAGTTTGGTCAACTGGACAAAGTGACATTTCTGCATTATTATCTTTCTCTGTGAAGATTATCAAACCACTTAGACTCATGTCACCAATTGAAAACATTTCCCTCTTCAGTTTCAAAGACGATGATGAACTACAAAACCAGAAAATTTTAAAGTATCTGAAATGATCTATAATTTATCTATAGCATGTATTTGAGGAAAGCAAATTTTTAAAAATGGTATAATAAGTTAAAAAGTTATGATTGTTCTTTTTTTTTCTTAACATATATTGCATTATTTGTTTCAGAGGTACAGATTTGAGATTCAATAGAAGAAGAAGAAGGTAGCAGGAGGGGAAGAATGAAGGGGGGGAATCAGAGGGGTAGATGAACCATGAGAGACGATGGACTCTGAAAAACAAACTGAGGGTTCTAGAGGGGAGGGGGGTGGGAGGATGGGTTAGCCTGGTGATGGGTATTGAGGAGGGCACGTTCTGCATTGAGCACTGGGTGTTATGCACAAACAATGAATCATGGAACACTACATCTAAAACTAATGATGTAATGTATGGGGATTAACATAAGAATAAAAAAAAAAGTTATGATTGTTTTACTTCCTTGTAATTTTAGAAAAATAATGTATCAAAAATCATTGCATTATATATATATTATAAATTCATCTCAGAAGCCTATGTAGACAGTATTACCTCCCAAAATATTCAACAGATATATGCAAAAATCATTGAAAAAGAAATATATTTCTTATAACCATATAAAATACCTTCAAAATACATTGTTTATAGCAATGATAAGGGAATTACTACCAAGAATTAAGCAAGATGTTTTTCATTCTATTTTCCACATTGCTTCCAGAATGATATTCTGGAGATATAAACTTGGTGAAATCAAAGTTTAAAATCACTCATAAAGTTTAAAATCACTAGGACAAAATTTTAAAGTTTTATCTTGGGATATACATAGCTTCTGATCTTACCTTTATCAAATTCACTTGTTTCTCAATTTTGTTCTATGTAAATTAATAGATGAATGGACTCTCACCTTCATATTTTTATGTATTTCCATGTCCTCAACCAATTTTACCACATTTATCATGATTTAGCCCTGAAGGGGTATCCCATATTTTACTGTCAGTTCAAGAGTTTACGGGTGTGGGAGGAGCAAGATGGTGGAGGAGTAGGAGACCTAAATGTCATCTGGTCCCAGGAATTCAGTGAGATAGCTATCAGACCATTCTGAAAGCCTACAAACTCAACAGAAGATCGAAGAAAAGAATAATAGCAACTCTCTGAACAGAAAAGTGACCACATTCTGGAAGGTAGGATGTGTGGAGAAGTGAATCTGAGGTGATATTCGGGAAGATAGACTTCCCGAATATCGGGGGGGAGGGAGCCTCCATCAACCCCTACCGGCAAGTGATAGAGCCACGGAGCACAAAATTGGAACTTTTAGAAGTCGGCTCTGCTGAGGGACGTTGCTCCAGTGGCTAAGCAGGGGGGTGGAGCCCTCGCTGGGATAATGTGGTCTCGGGACCCTCAGGGTCACAGAAAGACCGGGGGTGCCTGAGTGTGGCAGAGCTCCCAGGTATCAGAGCAGGGAAGCTAGCTGTAGAGGCGGAGCCGAGGCATGGGCTCTCAGCTTGGGGTTGCTGTAAACCATGATCCGACGCACAGCTGGGCCACTGCTATTCGAGCAGGGACCCAACAAGCAGCAGATCTGCAGAGACTCCCCTTCCTCCCCCTGGAGGAGCGGCGCGGGAGCGCACCACAGGAATCTGCTGGGTTTGGAAACTCCAAATGGGGTCATGTGTCAGAGATAGAAACACTTGGTCACAGGCCGGGTGAGCATGGAGTGCGGCCAGAGACCGGGAGACAGGAGTGATTGACTGCTTTTCTATGAGGGCTCACTGAGGATTGGGGGCCCGGGCTCTTGGCTCCTCTGGGACCAGGGATTGGGAGGTTGCCATTTTCACTCTCCTTCTCCAAAGCTGAACGGAAAGCTTTCAGGGAACAAAAGTTACCAAGAGAAAACCCGAGCAGATTATTTAGCCTGGACCTGGCACGGGCAGGGCAATTCCGCGTCTGGCAAAGATATTTGAGAATCACTGCAACAGGCCCCTCCGCCCAGAAGATCAGCAAGAACAGCCAGCAAAGACCAAGTTTACCGATCAATGAGAACGGCAGAACTCCAGCACTAGTGGAATACTGCACATAGAATTCATGGCTTTTTTCCCATGATTCTTTAGTCTTTCAAAGTTAATTTTGAAAATTTTCTTTATTTTTTACTTTTTCTATTTTTTTAGTTGAATTTTTCTTCTTTCCTTTTTCAGTCAACATCCTATCTTATCAATTCCTTTTTTAAAATATTTTTTAATTTTCATTTTTGTAGTCATATTCTATCTAGTCATTGTATTTAACATTATTTGTGTGTGTATATATATATATATATATAAGCATATATATATATATATATGTTTTTCTTTAAAATTTTGGGAGGCAATTAATTCTAACAGACCAAAATACACCCAAAATCTAGTGTGTGGCACTGATCTATTCACCAGCCTGATCATATTCTTTTTTTTTTTTTTTCCGCTTCCTTTCCACACACAGGTTTAAGGTCTCTTCTGATTTGTTTAGTGTATAGTTTTCTGGGGTCATTCTTACCCTTTTAGCCTTTTTTTTAGCATTTTGTTCTCTCATTCATCTATTCTCTGGACAAAATGACAAGATGGAAAATCTCACCACAAAAAAAAGAACAAGAGGCAGTACCAGCTGCCAGGGACCTAATCAATACAGACATTAGTAAGATGTCGGAACTAGATTATGAAGATACTACCTGGGCTTGAAAAAAGTATAGACGATACTAGAGAATCCCTTTCTGGAGAAATAAAAGAACTAAAATCTAACAAGTTGAAATCAAAAAGGCTATTAATGAGGTGCAATCAAAAATGGAGGCTCTAACTGCTAGGATAAATGAGGCAGAAGAGAGAATTAA
Organism: Neomonachus schauinslandi; assembly: GCF_002201575.2. Taxonomy (NCBI): domain Eukaryota; kingdom Metazoa; phylum Chordata; class Mammalia; order Carnivora; family Phocidae; genus Neomonachus; species Neomonachus schauinslandi. Next base: position 19,127,435 of record NC_058411.1, read on the forward strand.
TGATATAGAAGACTAAATGATGGATAATAAAGATGCTGAGAAAAGGAGAGATAAACAACGAATGGATAACAAGGGTAGAATTCGAGAGATAAGTGATACCATAAGACGAAACAATATTAGAATATTTGGGATCCCAGAAGAAGAAAGAGAGAGGGGGCAGAAGGTATGTTGGAGCAAATTATAATGGAGAAGTTCCCTAATTTGGGGAAAGAAACAGGCATCAAAATCGAGGAGGCACAGAGAACCCCCCTCAAAATCAATAAAAATAGGTCAACACCCTGACATCTAATAGTAAAACTTACAGGTCTCAGAGACAAAGAGAAAATCCTGAAAGCAGCTCGGGACAAGAGGTCGGTAACCTACAATGGTAGAAACATTAGATAGGCAGCAGACCTATCCACAGAGACCTGCAGGCCAAGAAGCATTGGCATGATATATTCAGAGCACTAAATGAGAAAAATATGCAGCCAAGAGTACTATATCCAGCTAGACTGTCATTGAAAATAGAGAGATAAAAATCTTCCAGGACAAACAAAAACTGAAAGAATTTGCGAACATCAAACCAGCACTAAAAGAAATATTGAAAGGGGTCCTCTAAGCAAAGAGCCTAAAAGTAACATAGACCAGAAAGGAACAGAGACAATAAACAGTAACAGTCACCTTACAGTCAATACAATGGCACTAAATTCATGTCTTTCAATAGTTACCCTGAATGTAGATGGGCTAAATGCCCCAATCAAAAGACACAGGCTATCAGATTGGATAAAAAAAAAAAAAACAAGACCCATTGATTTGCTGTCTGCAAGAGATTCATTTTAGACCCAAAGATACCTCCAGGTTTAAAGTGAGGGGGTGGAAAAGAGTTTACCATGCTAATGGACATCAAAAGAAAGCTGGGGTGGAAATCTTTATATCAGACAAATTAGATTTTAAACCAAAGACTATAATAAGAGATGAGGAAAGACACTACATCATACTTAAAGGGTCTATCTAACAAGAAGATCTAATACTTTTAAATATCTATGCCCCTAACATGGGAGCAGCCAATTATATAAGCCAATCAATAACAAAAGCAAAGAAACACATTGACAATAATACAATAATAGCAGGGGAATTTAAATACCCCCTCACTGAAATGGACAGATCATCTAAGCAAAAGATCAACAGGGGAAAAAAGGCTTTAAATGATACACTGGACCAAATGGACTTCACAGATATATTCAGAACATTCCATCCCAAAGCAAAAGAATACACATTCTTCTCTGGTGCACATAGAACATTCTCCAGAATAGGGGCACCTGGGTGGCTCAGTCATTAAGCGTCTGCCTTTGGCTCAGGTCATGATTCCAGGTCCTGGGATCGAGCCCCGCATCGGGCTCCCTGCTCCGCGGGGAGCCTGCTTCTCCCTCTCCCACTCCCCCTGCTTGTGTTCCCTCTCTCGCTGTCTCTCTCTCTCTGTCAAATAAATAAATAAAATCTTTAAAAAAAAAAAAAAAGAACATTCTCCAGAATAGATCACATCCTGGGTCACAAATCAGGTCTCAACCAGTACCAAAAGATTGAGATCATTCCCTGCATATTTTCAGACGACGATGCTTTGAAACTAGAACTCAATCACAAGAAGAAAGTCAGAAAGAACTCAAATGCATGGAGGCTAAAGAGCATCCTACTAAAGAATGAATGGGTCAACCAGGAAATTAAAGAAGAATTTAAAAAATTCATGGAAACAAATGAAAGTGAAAATGTGACTGTTCAAAATCTTTGGGATTCAGTCAGGTGCAATCAGCTGTTCAGTCAGAACAGCTAAAATTAACAAGTCAGGAAATGACAGATGTTGGCGAGGATGCAGAGAAAGGGGAACCCTCCCACACTGTTGGTGGGAATGTAAGCTGGTGCAGCCACTCTGGAAAACAGTATGGAGGTTCCTCAGAAAGTTCAAAATAGAGCTGCCCTATGGCCCAGTAATTGCACTACCGGTTATTTACCCCAAAGATACAAATGTAGTGATCTGAAGGGCCACATGCACCCCAATGTTTATAGCAGCATTGTCCACAATAGCCAAACAATGGAAAGAGCCAAGATGTCCATCAACAGATGAATGGATAATGAAGATGTGGTATATATATACAATGGAATATTGTCCAGCCATCAAAAAAATGAAATCTTGCCATTTGCAACGACATGGATGGAACTCAAGGGTATTATGCTAAGCGAAATAAGTCAATCAGAGAAAGACAAGTATCATATAATCTCACTGATATGAGGAATTTGAAAAACAAGACAGAGGATCATAGGCGAAGGGAGGGAAAAATGAAACAAGATGAAACCAAAGGGAGACAAACCATAAGAGACTCTTAATCTCAGGAAAAAAACTGAGTGTTGCTGGAGTGGAGGGGGGTGGGAGGGATGGAGTGGCTGGTTGATGGACATTGGGAAAGGTATGTACTATTGTGTGTGCTGTGAATTGTGTAAGACTGATGAATCACAGACCTGTACCCCTGAAACAAACAATACATTATATGTTGATTAAAAAAAAGTTTATGGATGTTCCCTTTCATGAGAGTCACATGTTCCAGGAGAAATAAGTGGGGGAAATCCCTAATCACACTCTTTCTTGGAAGTAATGAAAACTCTGAATTGAAATCATTAGTTCTTTTATAATATCTGTAATAGAGTCATATAATATCTATTAGGATACTTGTCAATGCACACATACACACACACACGAACACATACACATACTGTTTAAAAATTACAGTCTTTATCTTTTTCTCTTCTACCAAATTTTGATGACTAATATTTACCATTCAATAGAATTATTAAATTTACCATTTTAAAACATTTCAATTTCATTTGGTGTTTCACTCACATTCTTTAAAGTAGAACTCCAGGGGCACCTGAGTGGCTCAGTTGGTTAAGCCCTCTGACTTGGTTTCAGCTTAGGTCATGATCTTGCAGTCATGGGATCAAGCCTCACGTCGGGCTCTGCACTCAGCTAGAAGTCTGCTTCAGATCCTCTCTCCCTTTCCCTCATGCTCTCTCTCTCAAATAAGTAAATAAAATCTTAAAAAATTAAAATAAATTAGGACTCCAAGGACACATGTACTATTTTTAATCCTACCTTATTTCTTTCTTTTGAAATATCATCCACTATTGATTTTCCTTCTAGGTAATAACAACTCTTTTTCTTTTTTGGATATTGTTTATGTGTCTTTCTCTTACCAAGCCAAATTTCTCTTTAAAAAAAAAAAAAAAGAAACCCCTATTAGGTCACTGATTCTCTTTCAAATACATTCATATTATTTTACTTGATCTACTGATAAGCTATAAATTATAAACATCTTTCCTGTTCCTTATTAACATCTACTTATCTTTTAACTTTTTTTCTGCCCCAAAATCTAAGCAGATGAAAGAATATGATGAGGATGTGTCCTTTGAACATTATTAGAACAATTCCACATATATATTTCAGATTTTTTCAAGGCTAACAATCTAGTATTCCTAAGTAAGTGAAATAAGCCTACTGGTTGTATGACTTTTAGTAGAATCTTCATAGTATTTCAAATGTATAATCTAAGAGAGCATTCTCTCAGCTAAATAGGTCATGCTTTCAATAAATTTTGTAGATATTTGCATGAGGTATGTCACCTAATACCACTATGTGTAAATCCTCTTAAATATATTGTTTTGTTATTTTAAAAAGTTCTATAAATAGAAGACACAATGCTGAATTTGACTTTTCATGCTTTAATATGCAGAATTTTTCACATAGTATTTTCTCAAAATTTTTACATTAGAATAACTAGCCTATAGCAAAGTTCATTCTATTGATGACTAATAAAGTAATAATTAGAAATGCAGAGATCCCAGTCACAAAGTTTCTTAAAATCTGAGGGAAAACTACACTGAGTATCAAAGGAATGAATAAAGATGTTATCATTTAAAATATCCTTTAAGGAGGCAATAAAATGTAGTTTCTGCCTACAACCTCAGAATCGATTACTTCCAAGAGGTACTTCCCTCCACATCAGAGAACCATGTCCATCTGAGGCCCACCCAAGTTAACATTTTTTTTTAATTGGATTTGTCATTCCAGTCAGATAGATTCATCATGGTCACATGAACAATTAGGAGGAATACTTGAGAGAGACAGGAGTGGACCACCGCTTAAAAACATTACTACTGGGGTGCCTGGGTGGCTCAGTTGGTTAAGTGTCTGCCTTCAGTTCAGGTCCTAATGTCAGGTTCCTGGGATCAAGGCCCAAGTCAGGCTCCCCTGCTCAGCAGGGAGTCTGCTTCTCCCTCTCCCTCTGCCCCTCCCTCCCCTCTCCCATGCTCATGAGTACTCTCTCTCTCTCTCTTCCCCTCTCTCTCTCTCTCTCATGCACTCTCTCTCTCAAATAAATACAATCTTTAAAAAAAAAACACTACTGGGGCGCCTGGGTGGCTCAGTCGTTAGACATCTGCCTTAGGCTCGGGTCGTGATCCCAGGGTCCTGGGATCGAGCCCCACATCGGGCTCCCTGCTCCGCGGGAGGCCTGCTTCTCCCTCTCCCACTCCCGCTGCTTGTGTTCCCTCTCTCGCTGTATCTCTCTCTGTCAAATAAATAAAATCTTTAAAAAAAAAAAAAAACACTACTACTGACTTGGCTTAAAGAAAAGAGAAAATGCTTTTTATTGTGCATAAGCAACCTGTTAATTTTGTCCACTTTTGCTGCCAAAATAAAAGTAAAGTTCATCCTTAGCACCACCAAGTTTTATTCTTTATTTTATTTTTCTCAAATTACTTATCTCTCAGTGACCTGGAAATCAAATTTCAAATAAGCCAACCATTTAAAAAAAATGGCCAATATTTGTATTAATCTATATAATACAAATGTTGATTAATTTTTTTAAAAATTTATACTCTACATCAACCATAAAGAGACACTAAAACAAGCAAGATAGGTACAGTGCAAAATTCAAATATGCTTACCATTAATACAGAACAGTTTTTCTTTTCTGTATTCTCTTGAAGGGATTTCTATTCACTATTGAGACAATTCTTCTATTTATTGCCTGGATGCTAAGGAATTAATCACCGGCCTTGAACTATATCCTCTTTTACTGATTGATATCTTTGTGAGTTTGCCTAATATAAAAGTAATATCTCAACTTATTCGAGGATATTTACAGGACTTCATCAATTCAAAAACACAATTTGCCCTACATCTTAACATCTCTGTAATTGGTATATGTTGATGGTATGGCCATAATTTCATTGGCTATAATTTTGGGTTTCACTTGCTTCTTTTTCTTTTTCTTTCGCTCTTAGTGATTTATAGAATAATGGTACATCCTATGATTGATAGCAACTTAGATTTGATGAAACATGGTATTGTCTTTAATCCAAACAATATAATGTTGGAATAAGAATATTTTATGTATCAGAGAAAGAACATTTTTTGTGGGCTGGAAAGATGGTCAAGATCTTTCTGATCATGTACTCTTTCTACCACGGCTTACTGCCAGAATATTCTGGGTCCAGTGTTTAGTTGCCAATGCAGCCAAATAGAGAAAATACGGTACTGCTCTAGAAGTGATTTACAGAAGTCTCCAACCCACTACCATGCAGAAATGGCTGTTCTCAAGGTTAACTGTGACAAACATCTTGCCAGATCCAATAGTCAATTCTATTGGTCTGTGACTCACTCAGTCTCACAGCACAATTGATGAGACCTGACAACACACTTCTTGAAATATTTTCTACACATGAAAATTTGAAATATTTTCTACATATGGCTTACATGATACCAACATCCTCCAGGTTTTCTTCCTATGTTACTACTCTCTCTTTCTCAGTCTCTCTCTCTCTCTTTTTATTAGTTTCAGGGGTAGAATTTAGTGATTCATCAGTTACATATAACACCCAGTGCTCATTATATCAAGTGCCCTCCTTAATGCCCATCACCCAGTTATCCCTTTTCCCTCCCCTGCAACAACCCTCAGCTTATTTCCTAGAGTTCAGGGTCTCTTATGGTTTGCCTCCCTCTCAATTTTCATCTTATTTTATTATTTTTCCTTCCCTTCCCATATGTTCATCTGTTTTGTTTCTTAAATTCCACATATGAGTGAAATCATATGGTATTTGTCTTTCTCTGACTGACTTATTTCACTTAGCATAATACCCTCTAGCTCCATCCACATTGTTGTAAATGGCAAGATTTCATTCTTTTCGATGGCTGAGTAGTATTTCTGTGTGTGTGTGTGTGTGTGTGCCACATCTTCTTGATCCATTCCTCTGTCGATGGACATCTGGGCTCTTTCCATTGTTTGGCTAGTGTGGACATTGCTGCTATAAACATTGGGGTGCATATGTCCCTCAAATCACTGTGTTTCAGTCTCTTCTAAAGGATAGAATTGAGATTTGCAATCCCTAATTAATTGATCACTATTAACTTTCTTCTCTGTACTTTCTATACTCCCTGTGATTCTTAAAAACAACTGCATGTATATAATATAGATATAGAAAAGGATATAGATGTGGTTTTAGATTATATATCAGGGTTATACTGGATGCAAGTAATGAGTTAGGAATCGCTTGTATAAAAGATTTGTACAGTTGTTATAAAATCCTTATAAAAAGTATAGGAAAATATTGTAGGATTGTTAAGCTACAAAGAAAACATTAGTACATTTTTAAAAATATTTATATGTTTACACAAAAATATCCCTATTAACTAAACATTTAAGAAAATTAGTATTTGGGTTTGGATGTAATAGAGAGCAGAAGTACCATCTTTTCCTTCCTTTTCCTTCTCTATTTAGATGACAGAAAATGTTAAAAGAAGAGTAAAACAGGGCGCCTGGGTGGCTCAGATGGTTAAGCGTCTGCCTTCGGCTCAGGTCATGATCCCAGCGTCCTGGGATCGAGTCCCGCATCGGGCTCCCTGCTCTTTGGGAGCCTGCTTCTCCCTCTGCCTCTCTCTCTGTCTCTCATGAATAAATAAATAAAATCTTTAAAAAAAAAAAAAAAAGAAGAGTAAAACAATAACACTATTAGAAAATAAGGAAGCAGTGGGTCAGAAAAATTGAGGGCAACCCAGAAAATGGACATCTGGTAAAAGAACCAGTGAATCCACTGCAAAAATCTCCAGGGAAGAGAATGATTATTTCCAAGGTGGTTCAGGAGAAGATGTAAGCTTAACATGAAAATATATATTAAAACTTAAGTAGGCAGTAGGTCTCAGGTAATTAATTATTGTGCTACAATTAGATCAGTGAGAGTGGTTGGCTCCTTATATAAATGGCAATGCCAATTGTTGGCAAGGATGTGGAGCAACAGGATCTCATTCACTGCTGTAGGAAATGCAAAATAGTACAGTCACTTTGGCAGATAGTTTGGCAGTTTCTTTAAAAAGTAAAAACAGTTTTGCCATACAATCCAGCAACCACATTCCTCTCTACTTATCCAACTGACTTTAAGACCTATGTCCATACAAAAACCCCATACTTAAATGTTTATAGCAATTGTATTTATAATCATCAAGAGCAAGAAGCAATCAAAATGTCCTTCAAATACTATTTTGATATTAAAAAGATGAGCTATCAATTTATGAAGAGACATGAAGAAACCTTAAATACATATTACTATGTGAAAAAAGTCAGTTTGGAAAAGCTATACAGGGGCGCCTGGGTGGCTCAGTCGATTAAGCATCTGCCTTTGGCTCAGGTCATGATCCCTGGGTCCTGGGATGGGGCCCTGCATTGGGCTCCCTGCTCAGCAGGGATTCTGCTTCTCCCTCTCTCTCTGCCTCTCCCCCCCTGGCTTATGCACACTCTCTCTCGCTCACTCACTCTCTCTCTCAAATAAATAAATAAAATGTTTTAAAAAAGCTATAATTGTATGTTTTCCATTATATGACATTCTGGAAAAGACAAAACTGGAGAGAGAATAAATTGATCAGTAATTGACAGAGTGGGGAGGGTTGAACAGATGAAGCACAGGAGAAAATGGTGTGATACTGTAATTGATGCATGTGTCAAAGCCCATTGATCTTTAAAACACAAACAGGGAACTATAATGTATGCAATTTTTTATAAATCACTTAGGAGGTTGAGGGAATCCCTAGAGGGGATGCAGAATATGGCAAAAACAACCTAACCACATTACAGAAGTATAAAAGAACCTCAGTAAACTGAGTGGGAGAAAATTTTGCTAATTTTGGAAGTTAGTGTGTTCTGTAAAGCTAAAGGCAAAACAATCTGTATTAAGAACTATACTCTAGCTGATAAAATTGTTTCCCATAGAGGTCCGAGGTAACAATTCTTTTTCAGCTATATATGTATATAAGAACTGAACACTCAAATCAATGAATGGTAGGAGGTGGGAATCTGAAGTCAAGCATATCTGGGTATGGTAAACTAATAACTTTGCTCCTAATTATCAAGATCTATCGGTGGTATTCAGATGTCCTACGTTGGTCAGCTCAAATAATTCACACACAGCTTATATTGCAGGATACAGGATTCCAAATCTTCTTCCTCATCCTTTGGAAACTTTATCACTGAAGAAACAAGAGAGGGCAAGGACTGAATGAAAACACACATATAATTCAAAATACAAAGGCACAATTGTAAATCACTAACGCAATATATTAGTTTGATATGAGGTATTTTCATACTGTATTAAATTTTCAGCATTAAATTTTCTCAGTCTCCTCCTTCCTGCATATGTTCACACAAATGTTTACCTCTTTCACTCCTATCTGAGAGGAGGAAATGAATCTCATTGTCAAGAATATATTTAACCTACCAGTGCTTTGATCATCTGCCACTACTTACTTTGAAACAATTTTTTTTTATATTTACTCCCATTTATGAGATCCTTCTTTCTTTCCACTTCATCTTAAATGCTCAAACATGATCAAACAATGCTAACACCTTTTTTTTTAAAGACAAATAGAAAATAACATAAGTTTCTGACATTCCACTCTCTCTTCTTCTGAATCTAATGTTTGTATGCTCATTATTATAATTTTTTTTGGATGATAGCCATCCTAATGGGTGTGATGTATTTTATTGGGATTTGATTTTCATTTGCCTAATGATTAGTAAATTAGAGCGTTTTGTCATATGCTTATTGGCCATTGCATATCTTCTTTGGAGAAACGTCTAGTCCTCTACCCATTTTTTGATCGGGTTGTTTATTTGTTGTTGTTGTTGAATTGTAGAAGTCCTTTACATATTCTGGATATTAGCCTCTTTTCAGATATATGCTTTGCAAATATTTTCTTTCATTCCATGCTTTGCCTTTTCACTCCTTTGATTCTTCCTATCCAAGAACATGGTGTATTTCTCAAAGCTTTGTTGTTTTGCAGGTGCCTAGGTGGCTCAGTTGGTTAAGAATCAACTCTTGGTTTTGGCTCTGGTCATGATCTCTTTGTTCATGATCTCATGAGGTTCTGAGATCTAGCCCCCCACCTTCCCTTCGGTTCTGCGTTCAGCAGGCAGACTGCTTGAGATTCTCTTCCTCTGCCCCTCCTCTCTCTCCTGTGCAATAGATAAATAAATCTTAAATAGATAAATAAATCTTTAAAAAAAACTTTGTTATTTTGCTTTAGTTTTACTCACACAGGATATTTTTGTTTAATTTATAGATTTATAGGTTCATATTTTAGTTATTTTTAGTTAATTTGCTATTATAATATAATATATTATATATATAATATAATATAATTTGCTATTATATTCTACATTTGCCTCTTGATTTTAGTTAAAAGTGATCCTCTTTTCTGTATATGTTCTTTCTAGTGTTGGTTAATACACGTAAATACCATTGATTTTTGTATATTGATTTTATTACCTGCTACAAATGGTATACTGATTTGAGGATTTTGCTAATTTCTATAGAATAAATAATTCTGCCATGACCAATTTCACTTTCAATGGTTCATCCACTGGCTTGAAAATTCCTGAACTTTTAACAATCTGCACTAAAAGCCTGTCCAAGCTGGCTCCAGCATTACATTGCCTGATACTTTAATAAATTATTTGTTTGTTTATAATAGTTTTTTCATTGACTCTTTTGGAATTACTAAGTGTATAATTATATCATCTGCACATAGAAACAGTTTTAGCCTTTCTACTTCATACAATTTTAATAGTTTCCTATTGTCTAATTGTATTAGCTAATATTTCCTATAAACTATTAAATGGTCTTGGATATGGTGACTATCCCTACCTTGTTGATGATTTTGGTAGAGAAGTTTCTAGTATGTTCAATTAAATAAACTTCCCCTCTTTAGTTTATGTAGATGCTTTTGTGTTTTTGTGTATGTGTATGCCTGTGTGCCTGTGTCAAAGATATATCCAACAATTGCTGTTTTACTGAGAGTTTTTAACATAAATTAATGTTCATGTTGCTTTCTGTATAATGCTTTTTCTGCTTCTATACTGACTCTATGGAAATATCATATGACCTTTTCCTAATTTCTATTAATAGGCTAGATGCATTAATAAATTTCTTAGAAATGAAATACCACTTTTTTCTCGGAATAAAAAATCTCTTTGGCCAGGACTTACTCCTTGATATTCTATTTTATTATGCTGTTGTACTTTATTACCTACTACATAATTTTAAATGTTTACAAAATTCTATATTTTTCCTCCCCACACACTCTCTAACTCTGATGTACTTTTTACCAGGCTTTGAAGTATTACAGAATTTTGAAAGAGTTATCAGTATAGATCTTAAAATTGTCCAGCAAGATGCTCAATCTAACCTAACTTCATTATTTTCTTAAAAGAAAATTGATTGTTGAAATACCTATTTAACTAGTAAAAATTCTTTACATAGATATAGTGTATTACAAGGGATATGAACTATATGTGATTATATTCTACATTTGCCTCTTGATTTTAGTTGCAGGGGTTATGTTATCTCTATCTTACACTTGAGAAAAGTGGATGAATGACTTGACGCACTCAGTTGAATAAGTAGCAGCAATAAATTCTAACCTAATTCTTTTGACATTAAGATAAAAATTCCCATAAGTTCTTGTTGCCACCCCCTCTAGTAAAGATGAGGGTACATTAAGCCATCTACTTTCATGCTTTAGTCCTTCCTTTAGCCAATGGTTTAGGAATAATACCGATAATCATGGGATAAAATTGCTGTATCTGAATAACTAACTGAACAGCAATGTCACAAAAATCTTTGCCCCATGATCTTGATGCCATATGATCAATAACTCTTAATGAATGAACTGGTGATTTTTGTCCTTCAAGAGTTGTTTTGCACTCTTTTTCTCCCATTCTAGTTTATAACTTGGCTTTATTACTTTAATTTAGGAGAAAAGAAAACTGTGAGGAACAATAATATCTTGGATAATATAGGAATAAATATTTCTCATTTGATGAAAGTAAGCCCTTTTAAGGGAAAAGCAGACAATTAAATTCATTGATTACAAATGTATCCTTTTTTTAATCCTCATAATGCAATAAAAGCCAGCTAATTTTAAATGCCTATAGATTAGCATGACTCAAAGAAAATGGCAATAAGCTGTAAATAATAAGTTTTTAATTATAACTGCTAATCATGACAATTAATACTACACCCTCTCAAGTTTTGTTTTTAAAATAATGGCCCTAAATTGTCTTAACAAGATTTAATATAATTCCAAAAATTCCTGTGAATATACTAAATAGCTATAATAAGCCCCATCATTAATTTAATAAAAGAAATGTTTTAAAAGGTGAATTGGAAAGAAAAAGAAAAAAGCAATAGCTGTAGACAAAGGCTTCTTCTTCTTTCTCCCCATACATTTATTACTTGAGGGCAAAATGGGAACACAGAATAATGATTACTTCTGCTTTAGATTTTGTGTAAGGAAGAGAAAGAAAAATTTACTCCTCCCACTCTAATTGGAAGGCAGAATGTATTCCAAGCATCCAAACAGTAACGAATGTCATCATAGAAAGTGGCAAAGGTTAATTTGGTGAGTGCCGGTAATCCCACCTCTTTTGGGATTATTTAGTAACATCCGTGCTCTGTTTTCCTTCTCAATTGTCTCCTGATTTACTGCTTCTATTTACTTTCCCTGACATACTTTCTTTCTCACAAGTGGAGGCTGATTAGTTTTTGTTATGATTATATGACTTGATCTCTGGAGAATTTCGGGGGAGCGGTGAAAGGTACATAATGAAAAGATATGTTGCTTCTACTGAGATTACAGAATTAAATGTAATGCAAAGTTTATGCAAAAAGAAATGCAATCAATGAACGAGTTGAAGGAAAGATGAGGAATAACGGCACCGTGGATGGTTATGACGTTACTCTAACTTAAAATATAGACTGGAATTAATTTTGTCTTCTTGGATAGCAGAACACTCTTCCGATTTCCTCTCCTTGTGTTGACTTAGAGAGATAAATAACGTCCTCACTTTCAAATGCATGTGTCACCAACCAAAACAATCTAAGGAGGAAATCTGTTAGGCAAATGAGTCTCCCCAGATTGTCATGGTTGCCTATTGAGACAAATGAGTTAGTAAATTTCAGAAGATTCACCACTCATGAGTATTAAAGTGCATGTTTGGTAAGAATTATAAAGTGCATTCAATCTTCACTCCATTACGTGAAGTAATATGACTGAATTCTAGAAGAACTTCAGGTCAAATGGAGTATTACAGGCAAGCTATAAAAATTAGTATTAAAAATATTTATTGTTAGCTTTATAGCACTGCTTAAAGTAAAGAATACAAAACCACCATTGAAATCTTGACCTTTTTTTTTGAAGCCTTGCTTAACCAAGGCAATCTGGACAATATCTTATTTCATTTTAATCCTTGTAAGATAATTAATATCATTGCACCCAACTTGAAAAGTTATGCCCTTCTATTATTTATCCTATGTAGTTTTATCTATTATTTAATTTTTTTAAATTTCATATTTATGTGCCTCATATTCCCAATTCCTCTCCAAGTTATATATTATAACTTCCTAGAGGGCTGAGAGCTTCCCTTACTTTTTATAAACCTCATAATATCTATCAAGCCTCCTTGAACATACTAGGCATTTAATATATATTTTATACAAAATCAATTGAACTGATGAGTTTTCTACATGATAGCTAACCTAACCTTTAGTATGCGTAAAAATAGCCTAAAAAAAAAAAGTACAAATTATCAAAAATTTTCATTGGCAGAAACCAATTCTAGCCCCAATTTGAATTTCTATGTCACTAGATTTGGGTTCAAATTTATGGTTTTGACATTGATGTTTGTAGGTGGCCTAGGGAGTACACGTGGAGAAATGCTGCGTAAAGAAACTCATTTATTCTTCACAACAAACGTGAGATAGGTACTATCATCTCATTCACAAAATTTTTGTTAATAATAAATTATGAGACAGATATTTGAATTTGGCATCAAGTACACAAAAATAAAGTATTCTTGAGAAGTTCAGATCCTAGTTCCAACTAGCCCAGGAAGAATAAGGAAAATATGATTTCCTTGCTGAAATTTCTCCCCCACTTTGACCCCTTTCTCAGCCAGGGCAGATTGCTTCTCTCTGAAGTTCCTATTTTCATCTTGACGCCATTTGTATCATATGTATGATCCTCTACAGAGAATGTAGCTAGTTCCTCACTATAATTTGGATAGAGAAATTATTTGTTACTTGGTTTCCTTAGGATATATTCTGTTTCTAGCTTTTTTGCTCTTTATATTTTGTGATCCTTCGAGGAATAGTTATAGATGTTGGAAAAGCTTAAAAAAAAAAAAAAAACCTTACAAACCAAATATATGCCAATATATTTGTAATCCTAGTTTCCTTCTCTCCATGCTTAATAATTCCATCAGTAGCAGCTATTTTGTTGGAAACGCCTTCCACAGCAATCCTCATAGGGGAGGTTAGAGTGCCTTGTCAAAAGACATACTAAATAACATATTCCCATAACTATTACAGATCAATCTTTTGGTAGGAAATAAAAAACAGGAACAAAAATAAGATTATAATTTCAAATTCACTTCTGGGGATCCCAGCTGTCTTTTTAAATCACCTCTCTTTTGCTGTCTGGTTCTTCACTTGCAGCCCTGTCCAGCCTCAATACAAGAGGCCAAAACCCAAAAACAAGGGTGTAAATGGTTAACAAAATACTCACTATCATAAAGAATAAGAACCAGCTCAAACCCTTCAGAAGCTTGTTGATTCACACCAGAGCACATAGCAATAAGACTAATTGCTCATTATACAGAACTATTGACACGATTCTGACTGTGTTTCAGAGTGAAGAATGTTTTATTTTTTTAAAGCATGAAATAATGGTCTCCCACATTCTAATTCTCTAATTTAAATCTATATACTCTTTTATCTAGAATGAAATGATATTTTCTTCTGAAATTCTTTTACTGTCTGTCTTTGTGCATTCAGGCTGCTATAACAGAATACCAGAGACTGGGTGGCTTATCAAGAACAGAAATTTATTTCTTACAGTTCTGGAGGCTGGGAAGTCCAAGATCAAGGCATCAGCAGATACGGTGTCTGATGAGAGCCTGCTTCCTGATTAATCTTCTTGTGTTCTTACCTGTAAGAAGGGGACAAAGGAAATCTCTGGGCTCTCTTTTATAAGGGCACTAATTTCATTCATGAAGGCTACAACCTCATGACCTAACCATATTCCAAAGGCCCACCTCCAAATATCATCACACTGGGAGTTAGAATTTCAACATATGAATTTGGGGAGGATACAAACATTTAGTCTATAGCTATGACTAATAGCTTGTATTCAAGTATTCTATTCTGAGACAAATAAAGTCAAATTATTTTTTAAGTCAATTTATTTTTAACTGTTAAACTTTCTAAATGAAAATAAATATTTGAAACACAATTGTACCTTAATAATAAGAGTCTTCAAATCTCACAATCAAAACACTGCAAAAAAAAAACCGAATTGGCTCTATTAAACCTTTTTTTTTTTGTTTCTGCCATTTACCATTTACAAGAGCTCTGTTGAAAATACCACAATAATCATTCTTGAAAATATAAATATAAAAAATAAATAATTTTTCAGCATAACTGAATTATATGAAGTAATACCAAGTTTGCCATTCTCACTGAAGCATATGATCCATTTCCCATGCCTACTGACAAAAATCTCATAAATCTTATACTGTCTTATCTGGTAGATGTTATTTTTAACCCAACTGCATCAGATTCAACAGTGGTTAAACAATGGTTAGCCTAATTTAATGCTGCATTTTAATGTCTTGTGTTAAAATTAAATACAAAATGGAGACCAGATTTGAAAGTTTCCTGGGCAGACAAAACCATTTAAGCAATATAAACAAAACAAAATCTAACTTTTTCATGGACATAAGCAAAACTTAAATGATTGCTTATAAATGTCTCTGAATATCATTAAAAAAATAAGTTATCTTCGTAAAATGGTGTGAGATAATCACTTTTAATCAATTCCCTGCCATTTGGAAATCCCCATTGTAAAGGTTAAATGATTTCCTCAATTTTCACCTTATGAACCATCCTATAACATCGTGCCCTTGAGCTTCATATCAGTTTTGAATTGAAAGCTCTCAGTTCATGAACTGTTATTATACGCACGATAAACTTTTGCTAAATACTATTTTATTGATGTGGCAGTTTTAATCTTGCTACTTCTGGATTTTTGACATTTGCAAGTCATGGTTGCAGAATTCAGTGGCTATGACAAATTCTTGACAAATCATGGAATTACATATTGATCTACTATATAACCATCATTATCTACTCTGTCCTCTTTCTTTCTTATAATGTTAAAAGAAAACTGGACTTAGAGTCAATTTGTTGGGTTTTTTTAAGATTTTATTTATTTATTTGACAGAGAAAGACACAGCGAGAAAGGGAACACAAGCAGGGGGAGTGGGAGAGGGAGAAGCAGGCTTCCTGCGGAGCAGGGACCGATGCAGGGCTCGATCCGAGGACCCTGAGATGACCTGAGCTGAAGGCAGACGCTTAACGACTGAGCCACCCAGGCGCCCCAGAGTCAATTTGGTTTTGAATAATATTCTTTCAATTAAAACAATCAGATATGTTTTATTTTCCCTTTGAAATATGAAAAATATATTAAAGCAAATCATTAATATTCGAAGTCTATTTGAGCACAAAGATAATTAATAAGCCTAGTTCTCTGTGCCAGAGGATAAAGGTTAGTTTGGGCCACATAAAAGAGCAAAACTTTCTACAAATTAGGAGTAGGAGAGTGTAAGAAATTCCTAGATCACAAAATGTATGAAGTGGCAAAAATCATCCTCCAGGAAGCTCAAACCAGAGAAACAGATCAAGGTCTCTTTGTTATTGAAACATGGGAACTTAACCCCCCAAATACAACAAATTGATGGGCTTATCAATTTAAAATCCAAATTACAGAAATAAAAACAAATGAACCCTAGCTTCTGACTTCTGGTAAATGGCAGAGTAGCTTGGTGAGGCTAATGTTCCATGGATAACAATCTCAAAATTAGGGCAAAATATTTTCTTTTAAATAAGGTGTTTAAAGGCATTGAAGAATAATCAAAAGGATATTATGCAGAACCTGGAGAAAAGTTGACAATTAAAAGATGAGAACTGTCCTGGAGAAATTGAGGCATTTTGCAGAGAGCACTATTAAACCCAACTAGTCAGAACAACAGAAAGTTGCAGTTCACTTCCTAATGGAGGAAAAAGAATGGGACTTAAGAAACTGGAAAATTAGGAGAGAAACCTAGAAGGAAGGCAGACACAGAAAGGAGGATCCACAAAATATTCATATAAACTCTGTTGAAATCCTTGACTTATTTACTGTTAAACTGTGAAAGTATGGGGATACCCTTGTGTGAGGCATAAAAGGCAGAGCTAGAAGCTGAAAGAACTGAGAAAGCTCAGTGCTGCCCCCAAGATTTCTCTTTTGATACATGGATTATTTGCAAATAATTTAATAATTATCTCCTATATTGTTGATTGCTTTTTTAATTGCACTGTGGTTAAAAAACATATTGTTGACTGTTGATAAATTCATTCCTTTAAAAGTTGTAGAGACTGGCTGAGTAATATTCCATTGTATACATATACTACATCTTCTTTATCCATTCATCAGTCGATGGATATTTGAACTCTTTCCATACAATGGAATATTACTCAGCCATCAAGAGGAATGAAATCTTGCCATTTACAATGATGTATGTGCGGCTAGAGTGTATTATGCTAAGCAAAATAAGTCAGTCAGAGAAAGACAAATACCATATGATTTCACTCATATGTGGAATTTAAGAAACAAAACAGATGAACATAGGAGAAGAAAAAAAAAAAAAGAGGGAAAAAACCATAAGACACTCTTAATTCTAGAAAGGGTTGATGGAGAGGAGGTGGGAGGGGGGTGGGCCAGATGGGTGATGGAGATTAAGGAGGGCACTTGTTGTGAAGAGCACTGGGTGTTTTATGTAAGTGATAAATCATTACATTCAATACCTGAAACCAATTATACCATATATGTTAATTAACTAGTATTTAAATAAAATTTGAAAGAAAAAAAGAAATCGTTGAAACTTTGAAAGAAAGTTGAGACTGTTCTATGGCCTAACATTTGGCTAGTTTTTGATAAACATTTCATAATTATTTAAAAATAATATATATTTTTACAGTTTTTTGGTATATTACTCAGTATAAATTAGGCCACACTTGTTTATCTTTTACTCTTTTACTATCTTTTACTCTTCTATATCACTATTAATCATTTTTGTTTGTCTGTTTTGTTTGTTGAAAGATGATATAGCTGTGATGAAAGGTGTGTATAGCTTTTATTTCTGTTAAAATTTGCTTTATATATTTTAAGCTGTATTAATAGGCATGTATATTTGGAGTAGTTTTATCTTACTGTTCAATTACCTATTCAAACATTTTGAGTTTTCCCTTATTTCTGGTAATACTATTTGCATTAAAAGATACATTTTTAATATTAAAGTAGCCATATTTTGACATTTTTTAATTTAGTGTTTACATATTACATGTTTTTAAATCCTCTTCTTCCAATTTTCCCCTAACCTTCTATTTCAGATGAATTTTTAGGAAAGGCAGATACTTTAGTTTGTTCCCTAGTTCTACCATATTGTTTTTTAATTTTATTACTTATTTTTTAGGTTGATTAAATTGCTGCTATATAAATGAATCTTTCTTCTTGCTACTTGCTTTCTATTGTTCATATTTCCTCTATGTTTATTTCTTTAGATACGTATTTTCATTGATTAATTTTTACTTTTAATTTTTTTTCTCCTGTATTAATTTATTGGCATTACTGTACTCTCTTTTAGGGCTTATTCTTGAGATTGCAAGATGAATTCTTGACCTGTCAAGTCTAACATAATTTAGAGCATTCGTCTCTCTCTGGAAAATACAAAACTATAGAACATTTTAAATTCATTTGTTTTCTCCTGATATTTACTCCTGAATTGTGGTTATATATGTACCACTGGAATTTGCCAGGATGCCTTGTCGACATGGCAAGCCCTGGACTCCACTTTTTTTTTTCTTTTTCTTTTTCTTTTTTTCTCTTTTTTTTACCATGCCATCCCCACCCTAACCTGCACAAACTTTCAAAAGGTCTGCTTAATTACTCAGTTTTCCAGCCACATCTCCAAGTACCACCGGGCACCTCTAGGAGAAAGCAACACCCAATAGTAGGATCACCTCCCAGGGCTTCCTGCTTTCTTAGACATTTGCACTGCAATTTTTCATCTCGGCAGTTCTTGCTCTCATCTACATCAGGAGCTCTTCCCTGACATCCGTATACCCACAGAAATTCCATGGGTGGGCTTTAGAGATTGGGTCACTTGGGTATAAAGAGGTTTAAGTCTTTATCTTCGATGCTTCAATTCCTCATGCCAAACTGGCTTGATCAGAAAAAGATAAGGAAGCCCACTATTTTTCTGTTTTAATTTTATCACCAAATACATTTTCACGAGCTGTAGCAGATACAGTGATTTCTGAGTTGCAGGGGTCTTGACAGCAAAAGCATGAAGTTGACAGAGCTGAAGAAGAAACAGCTTCCCTCTTTTTGCCATGAGACTGTACCCTGGAGTGTCAGCTTGCTTTCTTTCTCCTTCTTTTTTTTTTTTTTTAATAGAAAAGCTATGTTGAAGTAAATTGATCCTCCTCAGGCTTT
This sequence comes from Neomonachus schauinslandi, assembly GCF_002201575.2. Taxonomy (NCBI): domain Eukaryota; kingdom Metazoa; phylum Chordata; class Mammalia; order Carnivora; family Phocidae; genus Neomonachus; species Neomonachus schauinslandi. Next base: position 19,146,603 of record NC_058411.1, read on the forward strand.
GCCTTTGCAGGGCTAAGAAGCATTTTTCCTCCTTGTTAAAAAAAAAAACCTGCCAGACCTAAGGCCACTGCTGTGCTTGAGCAAGGTGGACGGTGCAATAGTCCATTTTAACTCATTTGTAAGGTGGCATTTGCATTTTGATTCCTGTGCACTGAAATGCATTAGGGAAGAGTGTTTATGCATGAATAAGATAAAAAAGGGAACTCCTCATGGAGTAAGAGTCATAGAAAGTATGTTTCTCCTTTCTGGCTCTGAAAAGCAGCGGCAGAAATATGCTCTGCAAAAGATAATCAGAAAGAATATTCCTTGCTAAGTAATAAGGCTTATAAATAGTTGAAACATTTAATATAATAAATTTCATACAATTGAAAATCATAGGCTCTTTTCATTAAGCAAAACATACTGACTCTTATTATAAAGCACATTGCAGGGAAAGAGATTATCTAGAGCACTCATTTGCATGTATTGGAAAAAAAGGACGGGGGAGGAGAAGGGAGAAGCTAGTTTTATATGCCAGTCTCTGTTCCTCTAAGCATAACCCAAGGTTTCAGAATTTAAGATTCTACTTGTCAACTTTATCCCAAGGAGAGCAAAGGAAAGCGTGATATTATACATTCAGAATTTTGTCCCTTCTGTTGCATTCTATCCTCCTGGAATGGAATCTATGTCTCTATCCCAGTAATAATACACAAGGTAAGTGTCACTCTCTTCTCACCAAAATAAATATTCTGCACCTAACTGTTTTGAATATAACATGCACCAGTTTTCTTTTTGGCATTACAACCATGTTCTGTCTATCCCTGCTGATATTCTGATATCCCTCGAAATATTTTAACACCATTAAAAAAGCAGTTGCCCCAGGTTGTACTTCCCTTTGCTTGAAGAGTCGATTTTAAGAGCTGAGATATTTCTTTTACAGGCATAGAACTTTACCTGAAATTCTTTCCCTTACTTAGCAAAGTATACTTGTTGATGGTGGCTGAAAGGAAAAATAATTCAGTGCCTGGAGACAAGACCTGTGGTGGGAAAGTCTGAGCCCTAGACTCTTAGTTCAATAGTATTAGCAACAATGGAAAAATATAAATTATATTCTTCATGTTCTATATGCTATTAAAAAATTCCAGTATACTGAGGAGATGAACATGTCATGTGTTAAAAGACAAAACATGTAGGAAGAGAAAGAAGAGGAGAGGAAGAGATAAAATAGGAAGAACAATGACAAGAAACCCTATTTAAAGTGCTTTGTACAAGGTACTTAACTAAGTTCCCTGTGCTAAGATATACATAATTACATTGAAAACTCATAGCTTGATTCAGATACACTTAGAATTGTAAGGATTATTGTGGATTATTGTGAGGACTGATTTTATCATGTTTCCAGATGAGAAGCCTATAGTTTAGACAGGATCGATGACTTGTCCAATGCTGTAGTTATAAGAGGATCCAAACCCAGATCTGACTGCAGAGTGTAATGAGTAACTACTATTATGTCCTCCCTCCCCTTTTAGAAATGCTAAGCCAAGAGGTTGATCTAATTGGGGTTCCAGTGAAAATCTACACGTATTTTATAAAATTCATTTTGTAGTAGATATAATAAGAAACTCAATTCTAATCCCTCCAGGTCAGAAATCAGGAGGGACATATCAGAGGGGGAGCCAAAAATAAATTTATTTGGAAAACAAGCTGCTTATTTCCACCAGGTAGAAGTCTCTTATGTGGTCTCTCTTTCTGTATCTCGGGTCTGCAGAGCAAACCAGAGCCAATCAGGAAGCAGATTAACTAGGTACACATTTAAATTAATAATTTTCTTCCAAATGTATTACAGTCACTTTAACAAGCAAAGCTAAATGGAACGCTTCAGTAAAAAGAAGGAACAAAGAGAACTGATATATATGGAGCAATCATCAAATTTTTTGTTGTTGTTGTTAGAGAAATGCAGTCATCAATTTTAAACAAAACAAACCTCAAAACCAATGAAGCTGCTTCCTTTCTTCGCAAAGAGCCCCACCCAGAGTATGAAACTAGCATTACCCCCGAAAGCTATTCTGGCCCACAAAACACAACTAGAAAAAAGATATTTCTACTTTTTTTTTTTTTTCCAGGTCTTAAGCGGGTCTTAGAGACGTTATTACATATGGCTTCTTCTCCACTCTTCTGTCATAACATCTGGATTTGGGAATCAGTCAATACACTAAAGTTAAGTAGGGAATGGAAGATTAGAAGACCAACTTTCTCCCTAAGAATAAATAATTCTTGCTTGTCAGATGAGAATAAAGATCCTTCAACCAGGAAAGAGAGAAATAATGCTCCAAACCTCAAAAAAATTATTTTTTTTCTTTCTCTTTAGGAATGATATTTTTTTCACCTACTTCTGCCAGACCCTACCTTTCCCAAGAGTGTCTTTTGTCTAGATTTTTCTCTCTCCGGGCACTCTTTATCAGCTCCAGCTGTCCAAGGTAAGCTTTTTTCTTTACTTCACAAAGAGTTTTCGGAAGAAAGAAACTTTAATTACAACCCTTTGGAGAGTCAACTGAATTATTTAGAATTGTTGCCTGGGTCCTCCAATTTTATCCAACCTTGGCTTTGGGGCTAGTGAATGGTAGTGGAAAATGCAGGTGCTTTTAAACAAATAAATCTTTATAAAAATCTCTTCTGTACCAGTAAAAAGCGGGTGGTCATGAGCAAGTCATATAAGCTACCCTCACTTAAAAAAAATAAATAAATGAGAACATCATTCCTGTGATAGAAGGCTATTAGGAGAGATAACATATAAGTTACACAGAGTATGGGATGCCTGGGTGTGGCTCAGTAGGTTAACCGTCTGCCTTCAGCTCAGGTCATGATCCCAGGGTCCTGGGATGGAGCCCTGCATCAGGCTCCCTGCTCAGAGGGGAGTCTGCTTCTCTCTCTGCCTCTGCCTGCCACTCCTCCTGCTTGTGCTTTCTCTTTCTCTCTCTATCTAATAAATAAATGAAATCTTAAAAAAAAAGATGCATAGAGTATGATCTTGGCATATTTGGGAAGAAAATTTTGAAACCTTTGGAAAGAAAGAAACTTTGAAATTTTGGGTATTAGACAGGAGTTTAGGTGCTGTGGAAAAGAAGAGGAGTAAGGGGTAAGGAAGATATGTTGTGCCTTCACAAGAAGAAAATACAGCAAGAGTAATGAGAGTGAGATCAATTGAGGGGTTAGAGAATGTTGACTGAGAGAAGCTTCTTAGGCCCTCTCCCCTCCCACACAAAAAGCCCCATTACCAGATTCCTCAAACTACATATCATCCTTCACTACCTCTCTTGTTACCTCAGCCCTTCAAAAAATTCTTGAGGCAGAAGATAAACAGGAAGTCCTGAGGGACAGGTAAGGGACCACATTTACTTCAGTTCCCAGGACTCTCTGCTTCCCCAACAGTTTCAAGCAAGCCACACCATATTTCATTTTATAATACTCATGGCGTAGTATCCAGTGAAGGAGGACCTTAGCATGTGTTTCCTGCACTTTACTTGGAAGTGAAGGGTGGAGTTAGAAGGATTGAGTATCCTAATAACACTCAACAACATGGTGGTGGATTCTGGGCCAGTTCAATGACAGGTGGACCTCCTTTGACAGGTAGCCTGCATCCCTTGACTAAATACCCTTTGTGAAAGGAAGATACATCATTCCATTACCTTTTATTCATATATATATATGAGTAATATATATATCAATTATATATATATATCAATTATATATATATATATATTTTTTTTTTAAGTAGGCCCCACACACATCATGGAGCCCAGCAGGGAGCTTGAACTCATGACCCTGAGATCAAAACCAGAGCTGAGGGGCTCCTGGGTGGCACAGTGGCTTAAGTGCTGGATTCCTGCTTTCCACTCAGGTCCTGATCTCAGAGTAGTGATCTCAGATTTGTGAGATCAAGCCTCATGAGGCGCTTGACACTCAGTGCGAAGTTTGCTTAAGACTCTCTCTCCGTCTCCTTCTGCCCCTCCCCTGCATGCACTCTCTCTCTCTCTCTTTCTAAAAATAAATAAATAAATCTTAAAAAAAAAAAAAAAAGACCCAAGCTGACATCAAGAGTTGGATGCTAACCAACTGAGCCACTCAGGGGCCCCTATTCATATTTTTTCAGAGAAGTATGCACTTAAGACATAACATCACAAATTGATGATAATAAAAGTGGTAAGAGTAGCAAAAATGATAATATCAATAATTTTAATAATAAAACAAATTAATCACTGCTAAATAACAACTAGGTGACATCCTCTGGGATGATGATGTTAAAAGCATTTTTTTAATTTAATTTTTATTTAAAAATATGTAAATTTTTGTTGTTCTTATTTTACAGATGAGATGACCAAGGCTTATAAGGATTAAGTGTAATGCCCAGAGTCACGCAATTATTTAAACTATTTAGTGGAATAGCTGAGATTCCAGAAGAGGGGCAGTTCCTTCAATACTGTCCCAACAGGTTGGGCAGAGACAGGATTTATGGAACTAACACCCTAAACACCGCAACAGTGCAAAGGGACGAGGACTATGCTAAGAGAGAGGTGGGGACCTAATGGATTCAGGCATTTTCTTTGATATGTGTGTACTCATGTATGTGTATTTCCTATAATTTGGAACCATGCAACCACAATAGTCCTAAAATGTAGGTATCATCAGTGCCAAGGTCACTGAGATCTACCTAAAGCTCAGAGAAATGAAATAATCTCTTCAAGATCACTTCCATTATAAGCATAAGAAATGAAATTCAAATTAAGTCCAGGTCTCCTGGAGTTTCTCCATATTTCATTCTTCCTATGGCTGATGGTAAGTTTATTTTGTAAAAGAAGAATTTAAAAATTCTTTTTTTAAGTGTTTATTTACTTATTTCAGTAATCTCTACACCCAATGTGAGGCTTGAACTCATGACCCTGAGATCAAGAGTCACATGCTCTAGACTGAGCCAGCCAGGTGCCCCCAAGATGAATTAATTTAAAAATATTTTGAATTTGGGCACCTGGGTGGCTCAGTCGGTTAAGCGTCTGCCTTCAGCTCAGGTCATGATCCCAGGGTCCTGGGATCTAGTCCCATGTTGGGCTCCTTGCTCCACAAGGAATCTGCTTCTCTCTCTGCTGCACCCCCCCCCACTCATTCTCTCAATTTCTCTCTCTCTCAAATAAATAAATAAAATCTTTAAAAAATACTTTGAATTACCTGAAAACATGTATATGTCAATTACTCTTCTTTGTGTATTTTATTCCATTTAGTCATTAGTTGGTAATAGCCAACCAAAGTTGTGAACGTGAAAGCACTTGTTTGTTTATTAAATGAACAGAGTATTAGATTGATAAAGTTGTCATAGACACTTTGGTGAAAAATGGAGAGACGTCTCAAGTTCACCCTTGTGAAGGTGGCTGTGTAGTGGTGTACTGAGAAATGCTCAACAAGTGGATCTCTGGAAGAGTGGAAGCCCTGATTGGTAGGTATATCAATTTTCAGGGTGTAAATACTCTCACCATGGCCAATTTCAAGCTATTAACATAATGGCATCAACATGGAGTCAGGAAGAAATGTATACAGTGCACTGATGAGCTATGGCAAACTAGTACAGAAAACCACTGAAGCCACACTTTAATCTAACACAACAGAAGTAATGAAGTGAAATGTTACCACCCGATAGTCAACACCAAGCAAATATTGCTACAAAAGGAAAAAGCCAAAATTTATCCTGTGGGTGTCTGGACATTGGACACTATTGACTTTATGTTGTATCCAATGTAGTTCAGATTTTGAACTTTCAACCTCCGTTTGTTCCTTCCATGGCTACGTTTCTAAGATGTTTTACAATTTCCTTCTCTATAAAATTCAAGAAATGGTACCAGTGCTAAATTGGACTTCTTACAAAAAGGTGAGTCACATTCATCAAAAATGACGGGCTATATTGAGCAGGCAAACTTATTCCTTTCTTTCATTGCCCCAATAAATCATTCATTTATGGAAAAGGACTTTAAGGACACCCTAATAATTTCACTTCCACAACTCCACTAATATCAAATCCTCAACATTGCAGATGTTAAGGGGAAACTGTGATAAATAATATCTGCAAAGCAAGGAATGGCTTCTAAACCACCCATAAGAACACTTGATCAAGCCAGGTATTACTGGGCTTCAGACAAATTGTTCTGACTCCACTGAAGAGCCTAATAATTTTGGATTGTTGAACCATCACAGGAGAAAAATGTAATTGGTGTGGAAATTAGTTTTAGCGACATCATTTTGAGTTTATGTTCAATATATTTTTTAGGCTGTTTTATGCAAGGCCCTATAGGTGACATAAGGGAAATAAAAAGAAAATAACATTTACTTCAATTTGACAAAATTTACACACAAAAAATAATAACAGAACATACCTATTAGAATGTGACCATGAGTTATGCCAGGAAAAATATATCCTAGGAGCTGGAGGAGTACACAGAAATACAGGATTTTATGATCTAATGTAATCTGAGAAAGATTCATAAAGATGACAGATGTAAGTCTGAGTTTGAAATTGTACCAGACATAGAGATGAAAAATCATCCCCAAGAAATGTGGGAAAAGGAGAGATGTTTGATGATTGCATCAGGAGAATAAATAAATACAGGGTGTTTGTTGAATTCATTCACATATTATAAATTTACCATGGATTATTCCAATTATGGTTTGGATTTTATATAGTATAAAGACTCTAGAAAGTGATAGGCAAGAAAAGCTGTCTACTCAGATCTACTCAAGAAAATGCTCCATACCCTCACCAACAAAGAGTATTTTCAATCTATTTATAGCCTGTCTAGCCATATGTAATAGTAGTTTTAATTTGAAATTCCTAGATGACTAATAAGATTGAATATATTTTCAAGTATTTATGTCCATTTGGATATCTTCTTTTGTGAAGTTCCTGTTTAATTCGTTTAGTTATTTTTTTTTTTTAACCAGGTTTTCTCTTCTTTACTAATGGATAGGAATTTGTTTTTAGATATTCTGGAGATGAATCTTTTATCAGTCACAGGCACTGCAAACGTCCCCCTCTATGGCTGGCCATTTCACTTCCCTTGAAGTGTATATTGTATATTGATAAACATAGTCCCTTAATTTCCAAATAATGTTTGTCAATTATTTCTTTATAATTAGGGGGATTTCAGTGTAATCATTGTCATCTTTGTATACCCACACTGTAATGAACATATTCTTTATATTGCCATCTGAAAGATTTACTTTTTAACTTTTACATTAACATCTAAAATCCACCTGAAATTAGTGTTAATACTGTGAATCTCTCTCTTTTGTTTATATCCAATTGATAAAGTGCAATTTATTGAAATTACTGCCTTTTTTCCCATCCTTCTGTTGTGCTACCTTAACTATAAATCAAGTATCTATCTATGTCTATATCTGAGTCTGCTTCTAAACCCTATTCTACTCTCTAGGATGATTTGACTAATCTTGCACCAATAACACACTGTCTTAATTACAGTGGCTTTGAAATTAGTCTTTTTTTTTTTTTAAGATTTTATTTATTTATTTGACAGAGAGAGACACAGCAAGAGAGGGAATACAAGCAGGGGGAATAGGAGAGGGAGAAGCAGGCTTCCCGCAGAGCAGGGAGCCCAATGCGGGGCTCGATCCCAGGACCCTGGGATCATGACCTGAGCCGAAGGCAGACGCTTAACGACTGAGCCACCCAGGCGCCCCTGAAATGAGTCTTGATATCTGAGATTTGTAGTCCTCTTACTTCAGTCTTTTTCTTCAAGATTGCATTGGCTGTTCTTGGCCCTTTGAATGTTTGTATGAATTTTACCGTCAGCTTATAAATTTCAACAAAAGAATTCCATAAGAATTAGGAATTTTCTTTTCCTTGGGATTTCAGTAAGCTTATGGATGAATTTGGAGATCATTGGTTTCTTTGCATCCTAAGTCTTCCATTCCATGAATATTTCTTCATTTCTTTAGATCATTATCAATTCTCCCTCAATAATGTCTTATGATTCACTCAGTAGGCTTATCTCTTCTTTTGTTACAGTTTTTTCTAGGTATTTGGATGATTTGATCAGTTCAGAATATTGAAGATTTAAATATTAAAGGCATTTAAAATCCTTGAAGGAGATTTAGGCAAATATCTTTATGACTAAAGGTCTAGAATGATTTCTTGTATGTGACAAAAATCACAAACTATAAATTAAACAGGGAAAACATTACAATATTAAAAGAAATACTATTCATAAAAAACACCAGAAATTGAGAAAAAAATTGAACCTCAAACAGTCAGAAGATATTGACAGTATACACAACCAAAACTGGAAAGAAAAACATATATCAATTAGGAAAGAACAATTATCTAAATTTTAAATGACCTAAATTCATGGAAGGAGCACTTAGCCAAAGAAGAAACACATATGACCTACACATATATGACAAAGCTTAGTAATGATTAATCATTATTATTATTTCTCATTAATAATAATTCAAATACAAATTATAGCCAAATTAGATAGAATCTAATGACTTGTTTATCAAAAAAATAAAATGTCTGACAAAACTTAGTGGTGGTGAAGATATATAACAGGGGAACATTCATGCACTGAATATACATTCACGCACTGAAGAGAGTGAGTGATAAAGAACTGTGAAGATTACAAAACAATTCACATTATATTTTAAGGTTAAATATAATCCATCAAGTACACTCTCAGACATGTGACTTAACAGAATGATTTATGTCCATTTGTTTATTTTTTAAAATTGAGCGTTGCTACATATTAGGTTGTGCAATTATTTTGGTGGGTCATACAAAACATTTTTGAAAATGAAATAGAATAGAGAAGAAAAGATCAATATTCTCCTAACATGTTAAGGGTAAAGGGTTCAGTCATGCACATATGTGTTGGAAGAGGCAATCCACCCTGGGCCTTGGTGGCCCTGCACATTGCTGCTACATGGGCCAAGAATGTAAAGCTCCACCCACTCTTTGTCCAGGCCACTACTCGGGGTGGTATTTGCAGTGAACAGCCTTGAGGGATGAGGTAATGTCTCCCCCCAGACAAAGTGCAGGCTTACTATGTAAGCGGAAGATCACCCAAGCTCAGTGTTTCCCTCCCATAACACAGCCCACTGCATGTTCAGGCATCCATCATGAACCCTTTGTGTCACACCTGTGGGACTTTGAGGTATGGGAAATTGATGCCAGAAAGCATGAGGCTCTGGCTACTGCTTTTGCCATGAGTAATGAGGTCCTTTGTCTCTGATTTGAGAGTTTTGTGTCTCCTGCCAGCATCCATGAAATAATAACAGGCTAGTTTATTAGCTTGCAAGTAAGATGATATCCCACACTCTGCACAATTTTCCCCAATGTTTTCCTGGCCACAATGTGAAACTTTTCTAACTGTGGATCACTATCAGAAAAGTTTGAAAGCCTTTTTACGAATCAAGAAACATGTAAAATATGATTTATAATAGTAGAATTTGTAATAGCCAAAATAAAACAAAACAAAAGCTGAAAGAAACACAAATGTTAATCATCACGATGATGGATAAATAAATTCTAGGATAGCCATTCAAAGCAATATACATAGGAGTAAAAATAAACAACCCACAGGAACATGCTACAAAATGGATCATAGAAACAATGTGGGGCAAATCAAGTCAATTATGGATGACTATCTGCAATATGACAACATTTTTAAGAATTTTTAAAGTAAAGATAATTAAGCAGTATATTAAGACTACATACATGTGTGGTAAAAATCATTATTTATAAAATAGAATAAAAATATAAACATAATATTCAGGATAGTGCTTAATCCTAGAAAAAAAGTCAGGCTTATGTGATTAGAATAAGCACATGAGTAGCTTAAATGAAGAATGTATACACAGGAGTTCATTAATGGTTCATAATGCAAAAATATAAAACATATATTAATTTCATGTGCAAAATATTACTTGGTAACTTTTTTTAAATGACCCAAATTCCAAAATTGGAAGAGGAGAATGGGCAAACTATGAACACTAATGATACCAAAAACTATTTGTTTCAATCTTTAATATAATTGCCACCAATGGAGAGTAAAATAATTTAATTTCAAACTGCATTAGTTTTTACTGCTTGGGGCACAGACTATGAAATTTTAAAAGATGTTCTTTAAGTAACCAGTTTTATATTAAATTCCATTTTATTTTATAGAAATGGAAAATTGAAAATAGCAGTAAATTCAGATTTAGAGATGAATATTTTGTTTGTAATTTAGGGATTCATATGGAACACCCCCACCACCACTTTCCTGTGTTGAAAAGAAGCTCAAATAGTATTGTACCCAGAGCTTAAGAAATCCAAACACAAGAATATAGAGAAAATGTTTGAGAAGCTGGAAGTTAAATGGATCACTCTCTATATGCATCATGCTGAGTGAAACATAAAATTAAATTAAATTCACAAACAGAAACATTCCAGCTTTCAAATGTTGCTAGGTCTTCACTACTCCAATGCTACAAGTAGAGATTTAAAAAGTGACATTGAGCTATGAAGGCATGAGTTCTCCTGATGATAAAGCAAAATTTCTAAATATAGACTCATATGACCAGTGAAGTATTTAAAAGGGGGAGGGGGAAAGGAAAAAAAGTCTTAAAAATCATTTCTCAAGCATTATACTCATTTTTACAGCATGCATTGGTTTATAAGTTAAGTGCATAGAGTACCATTTATTCTTCCTTTTGTAAAAAAGTGAAAAAATAAATAAAAGTAATATAAGGTAAATGTTCTTGTGCTAGTTTGCCCATGCCAACGTATAGGGTTTATTTCTAATTCTGTTTGTATGTATGATGCAAATGGAGTCTTATTAAATCTATGGCTTCTAGTCTCATGATTACCTCTTCACAATTTATTCCATATGCCATCCGGCATTTGTAATTCTTACTCCATTAAAAGCCTTTATTTTTCTAGCTTCTCAGTGATCCCATTACTTTCCAGGCAACCCGAGCCCAGTTGGTTTTGCAGGAATGTCATCTCAGCAAAAACCTCTCTGAACAAAGATGTTTGCCTGGTCCAGAAAGCTGTAGGGTCGTGGCTGGCTTCCTGCATCTTTGGGGTCAGCAGCAACCCACCTTCTCACTGCCCAAGCCTTCTCTTGGCCCTCCACATTATATATTTGGCCATTCTTGCTGTGGAGGAAGAAGCAACCATAGTTACTTTATAGCCAGCAATTAGACTCAAGGTTTTGGGAATTTACTTCCCCCTTAAAAAATAAAAGCAATAGTACCCTCAGAAAGGCATGGGGAAAAAAAATTGTTTTAAAGGAAATAACATGGAGTCAGTGTGAATGTGCTACAGTCCTAAATTGATGCTGGGTGTGGCTCCAATCTGCTGAGGAAATTTAAGGCTTCTCAAGGCCTGGACATACTGTGGCAGAAATACAACAAAAGCCACAAGAATGGAATTCCAGATGGTCACATTGACATTGCTCTGCATAGAAAAATCCACCATCTCTAAACTTGTTCGAATCCTCTTACTAATATGAGCATCATTCAAATGATTAAGCACGTGATTCCTACAGAAGGAAGCAGTGTATGGCATTAAGTGTTACCACAGCAGATAGAAACACATTTTCCTACCTATAATGTGTTAATAATATTTAAAAATACAACATGCTTTCAGTTCAGGTACAGGGTTTGTGATGAGACAGTAGATTCAGGACAGCCTGTGTTCTTTGAATTCTGCCTCACCCTCCTGCCAATGAAGGGTATCACTTGGATTTCTCAACCTAAATTTATTTATTTTAATTCCCTCCAGGAGGTAGTATCTGAGGTAGGTCACACTAAACACTCTTAATTCGCTGTCATACTCTGTGTGGCCTCACCTTTCTATCATCTGAGCATGCATCTAAAGGATGGTAGAATATGCCACCCCAAAATACATCGCTTCAGCATATTATTTTGAGATGTAGGCACTTGAGAAACAGCCTATGTAAGGAGAGGCTTTCTCTGAATTGCCCTTCTCTGCTTAAAGACAAATCCTCCAACAGGAACTCAGTTGTCTAAATCTTCCCCCCAGGAGCTTCATCTGCCAGGGAAGACTGACTCATCACAGGAGAAAAGACTGGAAGTCGACACCACACCAGACACACTTTGTCACAAACCGTCATACTTCCCAATCTGTTTTCCTAAGGGCATCAAAGACCACCTGTTCTTCCTCTTTCCTAAAAATCACTTCTACCCCCTTAAAAAGTCTACCCCCCCACTTCTCTTTCCGTATTATGATAGTATTTAATCCTGAATTCTATACCAACTCCAGGAGTTAACTCATTTTCCCTGAGTATCTTCCACGTATATATGAAATATTTGTTAGTAAACTCTATTTGTTTTTCTCTTGTTAATCTGTCTTTTATTACAGAGGTCTCAGCTAAGAATTCAGAAGAGTAGAAGAAAATTATCCACCCCCATCCCTATAACCACTTTCCCAAAGCAGAATGCCTGTCAGCCTCTGTGACGTCTTCCTGTGTGGCCTCATCGCTGCTCCTCAATGTTGATTTGCCTCTGTGTCCTCTTCATTGAAAGAGTAGATGTTGAGAAAGAGAGTTTTGGACTGAACTAGGCTGAAACCCCAATACAACCATTTATCGGTTATAATATGACCCACGGTCAGAGAGTGAATGTCTCCGAGACTTAATTTCCTCCTCAGTAAAACACTCGCCTCATCCTCTGGTTGTCAAGACCTACTGAGCTGATACAGGGAAAGCATCAGCCAGTGACCAGCACAGAGTACTAACTTAATTCACAGTAGTGATGATGGTGAAAATGAGGAGGAGGCAACAGGATGGTAAGATCAACAATTATAAGCATTATTGTATAATCCAATGAATTTAAATATCTCTCAATATCAGACTGTTTTCTATCCAGAATATGATCTAGGAAAATGATAAGATATACAAGCACAGGGTGCCTGGGTGGCTCAGTTGGTTAAGCGACTGCCTTCGGCTCAGGTCATGATCCTGGAGTCCCTGGATCGAGTCCGGCATCAGGCTTCCTGCTCGGCAGGGAGTCTGCTTCGTCCTCTGACCCTATCCCCTCTCAGGTGTTCTCTCTCTCTCAAATAAATAAATAAAATTAAAAAAAAAAAGATATACAAGCACAAGACTAGAAGATAGGAGGAATGAAACTTAGAATCATGAAATAAGTTCCAAGGACTTTTTCTAACCACAATGGTTCTTTTAAAGAAAACAATATATTTTTTAAGATTTTATTTATGTATTTGAGAGAGAGAGAGAGTGAGAGAGTACGAGCAGGGGGAGGGGCAGAAGGACGACCAGACTCCCTGCTGAGTGGGGATCCCAATGGAGGGCTTGATCCCAGGACCCTGAGATCATGACCTGAGCTGAAGTTAGATACTTAACCGACTGAGCCACCCAGGTGCCCCATCAAGGACTTTTTCTTGGTTCTTTTAAAGAAAACAATCCTAAGGGATGAAAACTACACATGTGCTAATGTGAGGCTATAGCAACACTGCCTTTATGATTTGTATTTGAAACATTTTAATTACCATTATACATGCTTTTGATGAAATGTGCCAGTACAGTTCTGAGAGTAGTTCATTCATTTTTTCATATTGCTTGTATTTTAATAGAAGTCAAAACATGCTCATAATTTTATTTTATCACCTCTCTGGATTGCAAAATATTTTCTTTCTTAGATTTTGAAGAATTAGTATTCAAAGCTTCTCATCTTTACTAGAGCATTTAAAGGATTTAAGTGTTTGTTTTATCCCTTTTCTGACAAAAATGTGTGTTTTGGGAATTTGGAGGATACAGAATGGACTTTTTTTTTAGTTTTAAATTGTCCTAAAAAAATCAGGGAAATCATGAAGAATAAGTAAAATTGAAAAGTGTGGAAGTCAGTAGGGGAGCATTTTATGGAAGAAATTGGTCAAGCAAAAGTACATAGACCAAAACTTAGAATACTGCATTAGCAAAAGGATATTTGACTGAGTGCAGTGGAAGCCAACTGAGTGGCTTATACAAAAAGGGAAAACTTAGTGGAAGAATACCTGGTACTACATCAAAGCCACTGCCAACAGTGTGTCTGGATTTCACCAGAACCTGGAACAAGAACATGAACATTGATGAGAAGGCAAGCAGTTACTGTTTCCTCTGCTTCTGTTTTAAGGAAAACAAGTGCTCTTCTCTGTTTCTCCTTGTGTCATCTTTTAATTTTCTCCTCTGCATATTCATATTCGTTTCCTCTGCTCTTCTTCTACATGGCCCATTGGGATTGTCTCAAAATGGTACCTCTGGTCATCTTTCAACTTGAGTTCCTGTTACTAATCAATGATCCTCTGTCCCAGTTTAGGAGAAAGAATAGAATTGACTCAGTTTCAATCATGATTTATCCAGTCATCTCTGACTTCAGGGAGGGATAATGTGGTGTATAGGTCTATCAGGCCCAGTATCTGTGAGATATGCAGTGTACAGTACAAGATATGTCTTTTACACATGGAAAGATAAAGAGGTATAAATTCACTCTGACTAGAGGGAACAATTTCTAAAGGAGAATGTTCATATAAGTCAGGTTATATTCATTAATATATACCAGATGATATAATCAGTAAGCCTTCAAATCTCAATGACTTGACCAAATAGAAATATGCTTCTGACTCATGTAAAGTTTAATTGATAGATGTGTTGGAATTGTAGACAGTTTGTCTGCTACAACACTTTCAACCATATTGTCTGTTGGAGGTTCTGCCTTCTTTAACATAAGGCTTCCAAGATTGTCCTGGGTTTTGACATCCAGCCAACAAAGAGGAGAAGATCATGGATAATCATGTGTTGGACTTTGTCATGGACTGGTCCTGAGTGGGACGCACATTACTATGGTTCAATTTCCATTTATTAGTATTCAGTTATATGTATACATCTTACTTTAAAGATGGCTAGAAAATGCAGTTTTAAAAAAATCCAAGAAAAAAAATATTTGGGACTTTGATTACCAGTCTCAAGAGGCTGGATATCATTCTTTTGTCAATGTGGAATTATTGAACATTTTTGAGTTAATAAGGTGAATTTGAGCAGTGGTTCAAGTGATGTAATTTGACTTCTCTGTATCAAATAGAAGTGGAGGATGAGTGATTTAAATTTCTAAAAATCAGGACAAAATGGTGAAATGCAAGGTTTTTATAAAAGTAACTTTGACAAATCATGGAAAATAATAAGACATAGAGACCAATGTCTTCTTTTTCCATTCAAGAACTTTTTGGGGGCACCTGGCTGGCTCAGTCAGTAGAGCAAATGACACTGGATCTTAGGGTTGTGAGTTTAAGCCCCACACTGGGCGTAGAGCTTACTTAAAAAAACATAAAAACAACAATAAAAAAACCCAATAAAACCTATTTATTGAATATTTACCCTGTGCCAGAGACTGGGTGATATACTAGTAGTACAGTGGTTTACTCTTCATGCATCTACAAACAAGTGTAGTCTAGTGGGATTGGGGGGGTGGCAGTGATTAAGTGTAAATTATTAAATTACTAATGCAGTATCTAATTAAATTGTGATCAATATTGTGAAAAGGATAGAAATCTATGAATGAGTGTAACAGACTAGGCAAGGGCTCTCAGAGTAAGTGAATTTTAAGCTGTGTGCATGTGCATGTGTGTGTCTGCATGCAAGTTTACATGACTCAGAAGAAGCATGTGATGTTACAGATTAGGAATTCCAAAAAAAACAAGGAAAAAGTTTACCCAAGAAGAGCATGTCTGGTGGATACAATGATGAGGTCAGATCTGGAGCTACCAATTTGGGAGATATCAGCTAACATCCAAGAAAACTATCCATTAGTTAATTATAAATGAGGGGCAGGAAATGATGGTAGGAATTCAAAGAAAGCCAGATTTACACATGCAGACAACTTTGATATGATGTTAGCTGTTTTGGTGCCACTTCTGACAGGATCCAGGCCTAACTTAGATCCTGCACAAGGATATTTCTTACAAAGTATTGGAATGCATATTTGCTTTTTGCTTTCAAAAATGTATGTTTCTTTTTCTTAATTTAGGTCTGATGCTGCATTGCAATTAAATGTGTATGTAGTTGGAGTTCCCTCTGGGTTATTAGTTCCTTGAGATTGTGCATATTTATTTATTCCTTTCCTCCCGTGCTTTGCACAGAACCCAAAACAGAGCAGGTGCTCAATAAATATTTGATGAATGAGAGAGAATAAAGAAATGAACGATGAATGGGTACTGCGCATGCAGAAATGCACAAGGTTTGTAGAGCAGAGAAAACAGAAGAAGGTGCAAAATCTTGGGGGAATGAGAAAGCCTCTGTGACATACAGCAAGAGAAAAGTGTGGGTGCAGAAAGTGGTGGGGACAAATCAAGACAGATGAATTAGGGCCACACAAGGCAAAGCCCCTAATGCCTAATAAAGCAATGTCGGCTTTATTCTGAAGGAAGTAAAAGTCATTATAATGCTCCAAAGATGTGTATAGCTAAAGAAAACGATGGAATGTAAGAGTGGAAGATAATTAGCGACTGAGGCAACAAAAAGCTATTTTCACATTTCAGTTTAAGAATAGTGATGATGAGGGGCTCCTGGGTGGCTCAGTAGGTTATGCGTCCAGCTCTTGATTTTGGCTTAGGTCATGATCTCAGGATCTTGAGATTGAGCCCCATGTCAGTCTCCGCACTCAGCAGGGAGTCTGCTTGAGATTGTCTCTCCTTCACCCTCTCCCTCTGCCCCTCCTCTCACTCACAAGCTCTCTCTCTCTTTCAAATAAGTAAATAAATCCTAAAAAAAAAAAAGGGATAGTGATGATGAACTAGAACATGTTCTGTATCTCTGTGTGAAAACAAAATTTCAGTTTCTAGAAGATTCTTTAAAAATCAGAATCTAATAAGGACAAAATTACTCCAGACGGCAAAAATGACTAATGCTATACCTGTGAAACTTTTCAGGTAAGTTTAGAAAGTGTAATTAAAAAAATATACATATGGTTATGAAATGCAGAAAGAGGCATCATGAAGTTTTGAAAGGAAATCTTGCAGAAAATTTTCCAGGGAACTGTGAGCAAACTCCCCCATCAGCTGTGGTGATACAGAATACGGGGTCCCACTGTGGAAATTTTATCTGGGAACTCTGGTGACAACAAATTCAACATCACAAAAACAGCCAAAGACCATACAACAAAGAATGGGTGTGCTATGTTCCAATAAAACATTATTTTCAAAAAATGCTGGTGGGCCAAATTTGGTTTCCAGGTCATAGCTGGCCAAACCCTGATCTGGTACCTGATTATTGTAAGAAACTGTGTGAACAAGGAAGGTCAATACCACAAAGAATAATAAAATCTCCACTAAAGTTATCTCAGAATCCAATTGCATATCATGCCATGATATTACTAATAGATTATTATCTGGGAATGTGGGGGGGGGAATGTCAAAGTGGCGCAACAGTTTGCTTGCAACTGAGGCTCATGCTGAAAATTATTTTTTGATGTTCAGAAGGTCAGTAGGTTTAGGGACCCAATGGTAGGAATCTTAGGGACCCAATACTAGGAAAATGAGTCCCTTCAGATTACACTAATCTGAAATATCTGCTTCAATGATCAGTCACTTATTTTATTAGAGTAGCAGGCTGTCTTCATCAGATCAGGCTGCCAAAAGAAAATACCATTGAATGGATGGTTTCAACAACAGAAATTTATCTCTCACAGCTCTGGAGACTGGGAAGTCCTAGACCAAGGTGCTGGCTCACATTCCTCCTAGTGAAGACCCAGTTCCTGGTCTGCAGATGGTTACCTTCTCCTGTAGCTTCGCATGGTGAGGAGAAAGTCAGCAGAGGCAAGCAGTCTCTTTTCTCCTCTTATAAAGACACCAATCTTATCATTAAGGCCCTACACTCACATCCTAATTACTTCCCAAAGTCTCCATCTCTAAATACCATCACATTGGTGATTAGGAGCTCAACATATGAATTTTGGGCTACACAAACTCAATAGCATAAGTCAAAGCCAACTTGGCAACTGAAGTCAAGTCATTGCAAAGTCTTCATAGTTCTTTTCTCAGTCACCATGTCACTCTTAACAGCTCCCTTCCCATCCCTAACTAAGATAGTATATTGACCATTTAACCTGTTGATGACTAAAGAGATGTTTTCAGCCTTTACCTCCGGCTTTATTTTCCTCTCATTGCTTCTTTTCACCTACATGCCACCCCTCTACCAAGACCCTTGATTCTGAAACTTCGTATGGCATTCAAGTTTCACTCCATAATGAAAATTTTTCAATAAACTTCTTTCTACTCTGTCATTTGAAGTCCTGTCCTTGCTCATTATGGAGCCCAGTCCAAGGTCCCAGAGTTTCAGCCTGAGCCAGACACCTTTGTCCTCAAAGGGAATTCAGATGTTTATGTATATATTTATAGCATTCATACAAAGAATAGTTTATAATAATCATAAGTAAATTATTACAATAAAATTATAGCAAGAATAAATACTTCCTTTGTATTTAATAAGTGTACACGAACCTTTTTGCCATTCTTTTAAAGGTAGCCTTGGTTTGTTTTTCTTATTTTATCCCTTATATTATGTATTTCTGCATATGCTCTTGTACACAAACACATGTTTATACATATTAGGGTTCCCAAGCACTCTCTATTTAAGGAGGAAAGTTTACTTTATTCGTGGATATTTTTAAGAGGCGTCTCCTCAACTACTCAGTACATTTTGACTTCTTTCTTATGAAATCTGAAGTTTTCTGAGAGTTCAGTCAAGGTCACATAACATTTAATTTTTAATTAGTTATTTAGACCCAAGATTGATATTTTTCAAAGTCAACGCCTAGCACTCCTGGAAGGTGTACCTGGGTTTTCTGAATCTCTTCCCCATCACTCTCTTTTATTATCCTGAAAAGAAAGTATTATTTTTGATTTTATGACAGCTCAGCTGCTTCTATCAAAGAACAATCTTTGTCATTCCTCACTATCTATCTTATTCTTTGCTGATCTCTTGCTCCCTCTGAACCAGAAATATTCCTTAGATTTATGGACATTTCTTGTACAATGTTCTTTTCATTTTGTTGCTTAGATCTTTACTCATTTTGGTTCTAGTTTCTTTAGCTCCATTTTGGATTTTTTCCAATCCCCCAGTCTTTGAAGTTTCAATCTATCTATTAGTCTTTTTTTTTTTTCTGTTTGTGCTTTTTATTCACCCATAGACTAGTCTAACCATTCATTTCTCTTCCTGAGCAGAGAGAATTTTCCCTTTGAATAAATGATGTTTTTCTTCAGTGTATTTTTTCACATACAGTCTTCCAATATTAAGTGATTAATTTGTTTTATTTACCGAGGGCCTATTGTGTGTCAGACAGTATATACAAACAAGGTTAATGAGTTATCACAACAACTATAAAATTGATATAATTCTACAGATGAGTGAAGAGAAGCTCAGATGAATTAAAGGGTCGACATTTATACAAGTCCTGGATCTATTCTCCAAATATTTACTGAGCTATTTCCAAACACCAGCCACTGGGTCAGATGTTGGGAGTGTAGCTGAGTAGGAGACTACTGTTATCCACGTCTTCATGGAGCATTATACAGGACATTGTCAATATATAAGTAAATGTGCAGCCCGACATAAAATAATATAAAATTTTAAACATAAAATAGGCATATAAGTTGTAATACACACAATGAAGGAAATGAATATGTGTTTTGATAAAACATAAGTGGGTGTGAAGTGGTTGGAATAGGCTTCACTGAAGAGACAACATGGTAGCAGAAATCTGAAAGGGTAGAAGGACTTAGTTATTAGAAGTGAGATGAGAAGAGTATTCCAAGCCCAAGAATGTGAATAAGGGAAGGATGCATGCCAGGAAAAGTTGTAGGTGTGTTCAAAAACACAATATATCCAATAATGTTAGGAGTTAAGCATCATGAGATGAGATTCAGAGGCGGGACTGTCATGCCCCAAAGCACTTATTCTCCCACCTCTCTCTGAGAAGTTGGAGTCATTTTCTTGGCACAGCAATAAAATAGCACTGACTCCATGGCATTTATTGGCATTTGTTGTTATATCAACATTGAAGTGTCTCAGGTCTCAGTCCTGGTTACTCTTACCTAATTATATTCACTCTCTTGGTAGACTCATTAAGTCTCAAATCTTTAAATACACATGTATCCCAATGACTTTCCAATGTTACCTATAGCCTGGACCTCTCCTCTGAACCCCATATCCCCATATGTACTAGACACCTCCACTTGGATGTTTGGTAAACATAACAAAACACAACTTTCTAGAAGTGAATTCCATCAGCAGATTTTTTATGGGATTAGATTTTATCCCCATTTACAAGCTAAGAAGTTAACTTGTACCATTTCATGGATGCTGTCAGAAGACACAAAACGTCTGGTTTGTGTTGTTTCCCTTGCCCCTAAGTCCCATGATGTGGAGGGGGCCAGAGAGATGCTACGCATGCAGTGGGTTTTCACTGTTGCCAAGGGACTCTGACTTAGCATAATCCATTGCTTTTATAACAAGCAGTAGGCAAGCTTGCTCTCAGTCCCTGAAGCAGGTATTACCTCATTTTTCAAGATTGGTCTCTATAAAACAACCCTCTGAGAAATGGCCCAGGTTAAGGGCATTCAAGGCCTGGCATTCTTGTCATACCTAGAGAGACAAGTAAGAATTCAAGAAACCTATGGAGGACTGTCTCAGCCAATACTTCCATAAAATGGATATGAGGTGATTGGCGTCGTGGAGGCATGTGGAAAAGGCCCCAGGTCTACAAGCTGCTACCATAGCCCTTGGCAGTAAGGGTAGTTTAGTGCCACTGGTACTCAGGTCAAAAATGTCAACAGTGAACTTGGTTGCACTTACCTCCTCCTCCTCAACCCTGGTAGGCCAATGGGTGCCTGAGAAAGGCCTAGGTACCTGGATCAAAGTCTGGGTAGCTCCCACTAGACTATCTCTAATGAACTTGTTTCTTTGATGTCCACTTCAGAAGGAGAAGGAGAAGGATAGTTACCAACACCTGGGCCACCATTCCAAAACCTCCCCACCCATCATTTGTTTGCTCTTCAGGTAACCTCTCATCATGGCTTGTCACTCATCTGGGGACAAATTTTTTCCCCAAACCACTCAGCTGTAATATCAGCTTCTGCACTCTCTTCTTCTGAGAAATGAAACTCTATAGGCCTCCTCATCTTTTGCCCCTCTTAAGATCATCTTGTGAATATGGTATTCTTTCTGTTGTCACTCCAGTTGGGATTTGATAACCCGTTTCTACTGTCAAATCATGTAAAAATGCTCAAGATATGGGGCCAGCGTGGCTCCTCCCATCTGACTATGGGCTGAGTTGTGGAGATTCCCTAGCTGTGCTGCTGCTCATGGGTCCCCTAGCCATAGCCTGACTCACATCTAGCGTTTTGTAGCTCCCCCACACTCAGAGACTCCACCACCATTATTGTCCCTGACCTCACCTTGTGAAATGGGCCTGATGGGTTCCTCTTGCCCCAGGATTCCCAGCACACTACAGACAGCTTCCTAATATATTTGTATTTTCTTATTTAGTCTGTTTATAGTTCCTATCCCCCACTAGAATCAAAGGTCTCTGAAGGAAAATAGTTTTGTATCTTATATTCACTTATATCTCTAGCACTTAGGACAGTGCCTTAAACATAATCAATCCTCTTATTATCATTTATAGAATGAATGGATATATGTCACTCTTCATTTGTTCATCTGCTGCCTTCACCCCTCGAATGTGTTCTCTGTTGGAGCAGGGAACGGGATGATATTTTTCACTGCTGTATTCCTTATGTCTAAAATAGGAGCCAATCATAGACTTTTCATAAATGTACCCTGAATAATGTCATACCTAGAGAGATTCAATAAGTGTATTGAATGGCCAAATGAAGTGAGTCTTAACTAATGAAATGTGATGGTTAACTTCCACTTAGGCAATTTACTAATCACTTAAAAAATTAAGTTTATTTTGGATGATGTGACTCATTTATTGATTCAGCAAGGATTTATTATTTGCAAGCCTGTATTAAGAGTTCATCCCTCACCAGGCTCAGTGGAATTTGTTAAAAAACAAATTCAAAGAATGCCCATTGAGTGTTTCAGAGACTGCTGTCTCTTTGCCAAAACCTGCTTTCTCTTCTTCTCAGGCTCACACAGCTCTCCAGGAGGCAATGAGATAGACACCAGGAGGGTTTTCTCACCAGGGGAGGCAGGCTGAAGGGACATGTGACACTTCCAGGCCTAGCCTATAAAATCTTCCCGTGTGCCACCTCATTCCCTTGTTTCCCTCTGACTATCAGGAAGGGGGCAACCTCCAGGGCAGTTTTGGAAGCCGCACATGGAAGACATCAGAACCTCATTCAAATTTGGGCCCGGAACGATTTGCCTGGCCAAACTACTACATCCCTCTCAGAATTGCTCTTAGAATTTAATTTTGGTTCGGGCCAGTAGAAATTTCAGGGGTCATTTAAAAAAAAAAAAATTTAGCATACCTTAATTCATGGAAGGAATAGTTTTGTTTGCTTTTAAAAAGCAAATACTTTCAGGAATATTTTTTTTTTTCTTTCTAAATAAAACGGTAGCAACTCAATATTCAGTATCTCTTGTTTCCCAGGGTCACACTAAGGGTGAACGCATTAAGGATAAGAAAATTTATTCTGTTGGATTTTCCCCCCACAAGTTATTTGAAGGATTCTCACAGAAATGCTTCCTACAATTTCACTCAAGTTTGTTTTGGAAGAATCCCCAGAGGTTGCGTCTCCTGTGCGTGGGAAGTTGCATTAGCTCTCTCACATGTTGACTCTCCCTTCCTCTTGTTCTGATAACCACAGGCAGTATTTCTTGGAGGGGCCTCTACAGTCCCCAGTCTAGTGAGGATTCTACCCAGCAGCCTCTGGCACTTGCATTGAAGACCTCCCACCAGGCAGAGCCAGGTGCTTCCAAAACTCCAGAGACAAAGATGTCAACATGCAGAGTGTGCTCCGAGCCTCAGGGGAACAAGCAATTGCAGGGACGACTCACTCCCTTTTCTGTTATTCTGCACTTACAGAGTGAAAACAATTTATTAATCTTTCCCTAACATTGTTTCCTACCTTTAATCCTTCAAGACCGGGTCCCAAATGTGATTCCTCTTCCTTTGGGGGTGCCACTAGGGAAAATTAAACCCAGTACTCTACTCTGAATCCCCTTTTACACTGATAATTGAGGCTGTGATGCTAGGCTAAGCTTTTCTGTCTGGTCCTCTTTGTCCTTCAGAGAATTCTGTCTTTATTTCTTCATGCAAATAAATTCCTGGCCAAACAAGCACACAAGTACACCAGAAAAAAAGCAAAAGTTTGACCATCAAAACTGAATTGAGCTCAAGGCTCAGGTTTAGTCTCATTACATAAATTAGCCATTGATTTACGGCCAGCATGCTGCTTGTCACTAGAACATACACCAAATAATAGATGAAAAGAAATTTATAAAGAAATGAGGAGTGAACTTTGGGGTTTTTAACCTTGGTTTAGTTGTCTTAGATCAGTTGTGTGGATATGAGTGTGTGTAAGTGTGTATGTGTGCGTATGTGTGTGTGCAGGTATGTTTTGTCAACCTTATTGGAATAATACTATTTACTTCCATTTACTTTACAGAATTAAAAAAACATATTATTCATTTAATCATGACTACACAGACACCTCTTGTTTATGTTTTCATTTTAATAAAAATAACATGGCAAAATAAAATTTCTCTTAACCCCTTTTGGATGTAGATTCAAGGTGATAAATAAGGGGAGAATATAGATTTTTAATCAACCATGTGGCCTCAGATAAAGGTAGTAGTGAAGTTTATAGAGAACAGAAGCAGAAACCACAAATATGCTCATTTAAGCTCCCTGTTATTAATATGTAGCCTCTCTGAATTTAGTTTCCTAATTCTTAAATAAGGGCATTATTTTTTTTGCAGTGGCATTATGAGGCTTAGATATAATGTATGCAAAGTGACAATCTTATTAGGTACTCAGTAAATAAAAATTTCTTTTCTTGAATAGAGAACAAATTTGGACTCTGGTTTGAGCAAATGATTTAACCCTCTAGTTGCTAATTGACTCCTCTTAAAATGGGGAGAACATTACCACCTATCTTGTGACGTTGAGCTAAGGCATGCATCCCACTACACTGGACTCATAATTAACTAGATTAGGTAATCATTATTATTGCCAAAAATTAGATTACTTTTCCAAACCTAAGTTAAAAATCTGTAGCTTATAACTTGAAGATTGTTCCTAAATGTTTTTCCTTTTTAAAATTTTTAAACTAAGCTCTAAATATTGAAGTGCCTGTATCCTCATAATATTATTTTTTTAACTTTCTGTTTTGGAATAATTTAAGATTTATAGAAAAGTTACAAAATAATAAAATTTCAATATTTTATTTACTTAAATTCCCCTGAAGTCAACATTTTACATAATCATGATACATTAGCAAAAATGGAAAATTAAGGGGCGCCTTGGTGGCTCAGTTGTTAAGTGTTTGCCTTCGGTTTAGGTCATGGTCCCAGGGTCCTGGGATCGAGCCCCACATAGGGCTCCCTGCTCAGCGGGGAGTCTGCTTCTCCCTCTCCCTCTGTGATCTCTCTTGCTCTCACTCTCTCTCAAATAAATAAATTTTTAAAAACAAAAAAAATGGAAAATTAACATTGATATACTCCCATTAACTAATCAATCTACAGACCTGATTTGAATTTCATGAGTTGTTACAAGAATATTTTCTTTTTTTTTCTCTATCCAATCCAAGACCACACATTGCATTTAACTGACATGTCTCCTTAACCTCTTTCAATCTGTAAGAGTTTCTCTCTCTTTCTCTCTCTCTCTTTCTCTCTCTTTTATAACCTTATTACTTATGAAGACTTCCTTCTTTAGGGAGTTACAGTGCAACCATGCAAATATCCTATTCATCATAATTTTGCTCACTAATTTTAGTTATCATTGATGATCTTTGCCTTTGGCTATTATACTGTGGTGTTTGCCCAAAGACGATTTTCTATTTCCCTCATTTCTTGTACATTACTTTATTATAATTCTACTGTAAACTGTAAAGAACGTAAAACCTGACACCACAAAACTAGAAGAAAACACAGGGAAGAAGCTCCTTGACAATGGTCTTGGCAAGGATTTTTTAGACATGACAACAAAGCACAAGCAAAAGAAACAAAAATCAACAAGAGGGACTACATTAAACTAAAAGTTTCTGTGCAGTAAAAGAAATAATTAACAAAATGAAAAGGAAACTTAGTTTCAAAATATTTGTCTATATCTGGGGTATGTGAAACATTACCTTGAACCTTATTTTCAGAACTTTCTTTTTTAAGATTTTATTTTTTGTGTGTGAGAGAGAGAGAGAGCACAAGGCAGGGGGAGCGGCAGGCTGAGGGGGAAGCAGGCCCCCCCCGCTAAACAGGGAGCCCCATGCGGGGCTCAATCCCAGGACCCTGGGATCATGACCTGAGCTGAAGGCAGACACTTAACTGACTGAGCCACCCAGGCATCCCTGTTTTCAGAACTTTCTTGAAAGTACATCCCACATCTGTACTATTCCATTTCTTTTCCCTCAGATCTCCATTCTGCCTTCACCATCTCCCTGTCAGTAACTGATCTTAATAGTTTCTGGTTATCATTTCCATATTACTTTTCTATAAATAAGAATATGCATATATAACATATTATATTTCTATCATTTTTACATGAAGTATATTCTAGATAATTTGTTGCATTTTGCTTTATTTGTTTAACAATATATTCCTGAAATTACTCCCTATTTGATCATGGAAATCTACCTCCTTTTTACAGTTCCATTGTACTCAGTTATGTGTCACATATACTTCATTTATGTACTGTCTTAAGTATAAGTATTTAGGTTGTATCCAATATTTTATGATTATTAACAATGCAGAAATGAATAACCTTGTGCATATATATTTTCATACAGTCATAAATGAGGTCCATTTTTAGACTGTTTTTTCTTTATTTCTATTTTTATAGAAATTTTTTTCTGAACCATCATTTCATTTTTTCTGAACCATCAATGTAAATACTTTAAATATGATTCAAGGTCATTGTGACTAATTATGAAGACTCACAACTTACTTTTTAAATTTTTAATCAAAATTTGTTTAAGAAACATAACCAACACCTATTCACATAACTCTCTGTTAAAGCATTCAATAAACTCATTGTTTTAGTCTTTTCAGGCTGCTATAACAAAGTACCACAGACTGAGGGGCTTATAAATGACAGGAATTTCTTTTCTCACAGTTCTGGAAGTTAAAAGTCTGAGATTAGGGTGCCAGCACGTTGGGTAAAGACCTTTTTTCAGGTCACAGACTTTTCATTGTGTTCTTAATATGGTGAAAGAGGAAAGGATTTCTCTGGGGTCTCTTTTATAAAAGCATTAATCCTATTCCTGAGGACTGTACCCTCATACTCTAAGCAACCCCCTCCCAAAAGCCCCACCTCCTAATACTGTCCTAGGGCATTAGGATTTCAACATACGAATTTGGGGGACATGCACATTCAACCAATGGTAGGCACAATGCCAATTAGCTCAAGAAGACAGCAAGATTATCTTAAACTTCTCTCATCCCTGTGGGCACATGGAACTTTATTCATCTAATGCAAATTTATTTACATCACTATGTTTTCCATCCCTTATGCTTCAATAGAATATCACATTCCTTAGTTCTTACAAGATATGAACTAGTAAATAGATTTGTATGCTTTTGATGAGCAGTTTACCTTCCCAAAGGTTGTAATAAATACACTACTATACCTTAGGGGGAAAAAAAAAGGTCAACAGTGGTACAGAGAGTTTAATCAATGCCAGAGTTACACAGCTAGTAAGTGCAGTCAAATTTGAAACCTGACAGTCTGCTTTCTAAATCGACAATATATTGAGCAAAAGTCATGAATACTGATGGATTTTAAATGACAGGGATAAGCATTTTTTGTGTCTGTATTTCATAAGAGCTTACTACACACCAACTACCGGGCCAAAATGAAACCCACCCACTCCCATAACCCTCATGACGTCTCTCTGAGAAGGGCACATGAGTATTACCACTGTTTCAAACCACCCAATTCATAAGTGTGAGAAAAATGGCAGTCCCAGGGACATCGTATTCCACAGACTCTATTCTGAGCCCCTACCTGGCCATGGTGATTTCTAAGGCATTACATACATTGATTAAAATCTATAGTCATCTTCCTTTACTTTTTTATTTCAGCAGTTGGTAGTAGACACAGCATTTTACATGTTCTTTGTAAGTCTGAGAGAAAGGCTGTCCTGTCCAGGTAACTTGTTTTTACTCAAAGGAACACTGAATTTCAGAGAGGTGTAGGGAAGTCCTCATGATCACAGGGCGACATATGATACAAGGGTTGAAACCCTGGGTGAAGGATTCCAAATATTTCAGAATCTGGGGTTCGCCTTCCAAAGTTCAAATGTATTGCATTATAGATACGTAAGGAGTCTTATACCATCTTTTAAAAAGAAGAATATTCTTACGTGTGCTTTTGTTATTGGAAATAAAGACACCTGCAGGACATTAGTAGTTCTTTAAACACCTCAAGTAAGAATCAAGAGATCCATTCCTGGTCTTGGTTTCACTAATTACCTGCTATACAACATTTGGAAATCCATTTACACTCTAGTAACTGTTAATTGGAGGCTTGTCTAGCACACACACTTTTTCAGAGATCTACACTGAACTGACAGGCCCATAAAGAGCAGTTGTTCAGACTGCAGCCCATTACCTTTCAAGAAAACTCCTGGGGCCGGGGGGAAAAATCCATATAAGGATTAACTCTCTCATCCAAAAGATACCTAAGGATATGGACCTCAAAAGCACTTTGATTTGCATATTTTTTCTCATAGCATTTGGCCTTATATTTGGCTGATTCTGAATCTCTACTTGGAGGGGGAAAAAAAGTGCTAAAATTCGGCTCTTAATTTATTCAGCTAGTCACATACGCTGTCTTTCATCTTGCTAACTTATAATAAGTGGATGTCCTAATCTCATTGTTCATACCCTTTCCTTGCTGGCAGGATTTAAAAAAAGAAGAAGAAAAGCAGAATGAGCAATTTGTAGAGAAGAATATGATAAAGTTCTCTGGTCCCCCTAGAAGGAACTTTTTTTGTTAACAAGACCTTACATTGTCCCACTGAATGATGCAAAATTTGTTTGGTTGTACCCTGCAGGGCTCCCAGGCCCGGAAGCCAGGGGCAGCAGACATACTGGGTTGGCACAAAGTAGCAGAAATGTCATTTTTTAATTATGTGGTTCTGAGGGGAATCTATTATCCACCGCTGAGATGCTGAAATCAGACAATTTATCTCCAAGGCAGCTCTGTCTACAATCTAGACTATATATCTCTTGTCACTGCAGGAAATAGAACGAGGGGATGTTTTTATTTCTGGTGCCTTATGTTTATAAATTTATTCTTTTAAGTTTCGCCAGTGGAAGGGAATAACGTCCTAAAGTATTGCTCTGCCCGCTTCTCCTTCCTGAAGGGTGTTCAAGTCACCCCAGCTCTTTTTCCGCCTCCAGAGCTGGTATCCAACCTTGTAGGCCTCATATTCAGTAAGTCTTTGCGTGGCCTCCAACTCATGTTCCAAATGTCCGTTGCCAAGGTAAATAGAAACAAATCTTTAAGAAAGACCCAGCGAATCAGAGGCTTCCACCTAAATTAGTATAAATACAAATTGCTCTTTTGCATTTCAAGAGAGATGCTGGAAACTATTTGAAACATATCCTTTCATTTAAATGTAAACTAATACTTATACCTACCAGCTTGTTCATAAGGACTCTTCATTATTTCTGATTTTTTTCCCTTAAGGTATCGAAGCAAATAAAAGAATTATGTTCATATTTGTCTACCCCTCCCCCTTTCCTTAAAAAATCGGCCAAATTCATCATGCTCACTGCTCTGTGTGCATCAGGGCTCCAAGCAATTCACATCTATTAACCATCAGGTACAAGCTAAGTGCTTTTAAAATAAATGCGTGCAGTTTATTTTAAACTAACTTATGCTTTCTATATTCTGCAACAGCATCGGGAAATGTGATCCAAACCTGGCATGGCAGAATGATAATAGCTGGACTGCCCTCTAGTGCACTGATATTGGTATAGCAGCGTAGGTCTAGGAAGACAAATGGAGAGGATTTTTTGTTTGTTGCAGGAGGGCACCAATGTGCGAGCGTGTGTGCATGTGTGTGTATGTGTGTAAACTTTCAGAATCAAAAGAAAGTGCAATGTCATCTTCTAAGCTACAGAAGGGGCTTTATTCTGAAATACAAAGTTTTCAAAGACTGTCGGTTGGTCTCCTAATGCCAGAAGCATACATCACTAAGGTATTTTCGGCTAGCCTTCTTTGGCAGCATGAGCAAGGGGAAAATGCGATGATCTTTACTATAGACTTCCTTGCTGTAAATATTAGAATATAAACATTTCCAATCAAAATGTTCATCCACCCTGGTTATTCTTTTATAAACTTACGCAACTCAGTTGAAAAGAAGAAACATGTTTCAACAGTGTCATTCATATTCATGTATTTAATAAAATAAGTCAAACAGAAAGAAAATCATACTTAAAAGGATTTGCCCAGAGATAAAATACATAGTTACTCATCATTTACAAATAACCATTACTACTAAGCAATATTAGATTCATTTGGGGATTTTATTCTGAATGTATCAAAGCAAGCCATCTTCGAAAGCTCTTCCAGACTGTGACCAAGAATACTCGGGAATTTTGACATACAGGATAAACACACACACACACACACACACACACACACACACACGAACCTTTGGGGTAACTGGAATTTATATTTTCCAGCTTCTGTGGGATTTGAATCATAATATAAATACATGAACATCACAGAATCTCATCCCAGACCTGCCTTTAATTTATGGAAATCACCCTAACTTTGTAGCTTCTTATACATACCACACTCCTCAGGTGGATCTGTGATATTTCCATCTTATCAGTTCCCAGTTCCTGGACTCTAAGACACATCACTGAACAATACATGTTTTTCCTAATTAACTGAGCAGCATGATAGCCAATTCCAGAGCCAGACTTCATGTGTTTAAATCCTGTATCAGACAAAAGCTCTGCTACTTCGGGTTAAGTTACATGACGTTCTGAGCTTCAGTTTCCCATCTCTGAAATGCAGAATGTAAGAGCATCTACCTCACAGTGTTGCATGAAGATTAAGTGAGCTAGGACATATATGTCAATCAGCATAATACCTATCAAATGTGAATATATCCATTCAAAAACTGTTAGCCATATAAACTGTTTACACTTCAAAGCACGAAGTGAGATGACCAGTTATCATTTCCAGTTGAGATCAAGTCCCCAGAGCTGACAGCAAGAGAGAGAGCTTGTAGAAATTGGAGTCACCTGTATGAAGAGGCACACTATTAACATTCCCTGAAATGCTCACCATTGCATTTATTAAAGACAGCAAAGCAGGGCGGCTGCCGAATGTCTTATTGAAGGCACACGAGTGGCTGGAGGTCCTCTGGGAAAACCCTCTGTAATATATTAATGGATAGGAAAAAAGCCCTCGGGGGCGCCTGGGTGGCTCAGTTGGTTAAGCATCTGCCTTCAGCTCAGATCATGATCCCTGAGCCCCGGGATGGAGGCCCCCTGTCCCAGTCTGGCTCCCTGCTCAGTGGGGAGTCTGCTTGTCCCTCTCTTTCTGCCCCTCCCCCTACTTGTGCATTCTCTCTCTCTCTCTCTCAAATAAATAGATAAAATCTTTAAAAAGAGAGAGAGAAAGTCCTCAAAGCAATTGACTGGCTCTGTCTGAATCCCCACAAGGGTTCTCTCCTTGAACTCAGAACTGTCATGTGGAGAAGAAAGGGTCTTCTCTGTTTCTTCCAGTATATCCAAAGGGAATCAAACACCCCAACTTATTAGGGTGTTAATGTTAAAAGACCATTTTATAGTCTAGGAAAAGAAAGAGGTGTTATTGCTCATATTATTGTCAGCTACTTTCGTTTTATGTAGTTAGCTACTAAATCTTAGGAGAAAACCTCAATTCTCAGGCTATCGGGGTCCTGATTTGAGAATAAATTTAAATCTCTCCCATTTAGAGATTTCACATTTGATTCTATTACTTGATCATGTCTTAACTGGTGACATAAAACCTGGTTCAGAAACCTGACTCCATCTACCAATCCAAATACATATAGTAGATTATATATATATATATATATATATATATATATGTATTTTTATATGTTTTATATATATATGTATGTGTAAAAATACATATATATAAATACATATATACTTATATATAAAATACATGTATATTTTATAAATATATTTATATAAAAATACACATATAATACATATTTATTTATATAAAATACATATATATGATATCTATTACATGTATCATAACCTTAAGAGGAAAAATAGATGAACTTCTTTCAAAAATTAATTGAAAAATGATACAAAAATATCCATGGCATTAATAAATTTAATTAAAAAGATAAAATAATAAAATTTTGAGAGATAGTTTTGATGATGAAATCGCTACACTGAAATAAGTTGTATATGAGAGATTCTATCAAATTCGATACTAAAAATAAAACTATTTTTCCTCACCAAAATTCATAGCAAGGCAATTTTCTTAGCTTTCATCTACTTAAGTGGGATATCATCTACTTATTTCAGAGGTACTCAACTATTTACAACTATTTATTAGTACCTCCACAATTAGATTATTTCTTTCAAATTCTAATTTAAATTTCTCCACCTATTTCATAGTTGAATATATAAACGTGAAGAGGCGTGCGCACGCACACACACAGACACACACACAGCTGAATGGTTGTCTAGGCTTGATTTTTAGGCTAGAGTGCAGTGTACTAAATCTTGCTAAATATTTTGTTCTATTTTTGCTCTGTGTGACCAGCAGGTATTTTTACCATTTTCATGAATATTCTCACAGACAGTCTGGTTTTCTATATTCCATCCTATTAAAAGACACTTTAACAAAGTATCAAAGAAAATGTAACCTTTCTTAAAGACTCTTTGGTATTTTGTCCTTTTTTTATCCTTTAAGACAAATTGTGACTTTCTACAAATCTGTTTCTAGTATAAAATTTTCGTATTGGATAGAAAAATAGAAGAGGCATTCTTATAGCGCTTTACTATTACGTGACGGAACTTTTACCCCAAATGACATAAAGTACCTTTTGTTTTCTTATTTAAAAAAAAATGGCTAGAATGAAAATATTCTCCTTCTTTTGTTTTTCAGCAAAAACATTTGCCACCTCTTCCCCGCAAAACCATTCAACTTAGTTTTTTGTTCATTCTGTTTACTTTTAATTTATTAAGAAAAAATATCTTTTTCAGTACAATGATATCATTATTTAGCAGTAGCAAAATTTTGCCTAAATATTCCAGGTTTTCATAAGCCTGAACAGATTCATCCAAGATTAGGATGAGAATAGCAAAGCAGCAGGTAGTCGATCTTGGTTTTAGAAAATAGAATTATGAAATAAAATTAAATCTGTCCATTAGTGTTATATATATATATATATCTAGTAAGGGAATATTTGATGAACATCTTTTTAAATGCCATGTAAAAATCAAAACACAAACAATGAAGATCCAGCAATGTTTTGCATTTATGTCTTTTGGTTAATAATTTGTCTCCTAAAAAGGAGATAGCAGGCCCAAAATGGAGTTACTTGTGCTAAAACCCACATCAGCAAACCAAGACTTAATACCTTACCTAATTGCAGTTTCAACCTTTTCTAGGAATGCAAACTTATCTTGTCAGTCTGGAATTTTCTCAGCACTAGTGATGTCATCTGTCTAAGAGCCCCCTTTACCTCCCAAAGGAAGGTGACTTTTCCTTAAATAATCTTTTTTCTTGTTATTGACTTCCTTGCCCTACCACTTTAAAAGACTCTCCTTTTCTGTAGCTGTTTGGAGTTCCTTTCTATTGCCAGATGGGATGCTGCCTGATTTATAAATCACTGAATAAAGCCAATTTAATCTTTAAATTTACTCAGTTGAATTTTGTTGTTTAACAAGTCTGAAATATATAGAGACTTTAAATAAATGATTGTGAACATGGAAACTGGTAAGCTGGGGATATAGGCATATTATAAAACCTTCTATTCCTCAAGATGGTTACCTCCTTCACTTCTATTAAAAATGATAGAGAGAAGTTTACTGAAAACAGGAATATTGCCTACCTACATTGTTATTTTAAAAGAACTAGCAAAACAAGATTTCATATTTTCTGCTGCCATGATTATTTCAAACAAGTATATAATTTTATAGCATTACAGTAAAACAAAAATGCTTATGTTTAATTAAAATCTTAATTAAAACATGTGTATTAACGCCATTCTTTCTATCTTTATTTAGAAATATGTTTATTTAATCACAAGCTCTATAATTTTTTGAACCATGATTTTGATCCTAATTTGTATTTTTCCTTTGTAATTTTTGAATGGAAATTCCACATATTTTTCCCATTAAAATTTAGTCACATCAGGCTATCTACAACATATACGCATAAGGAACAATGAGAAGAGTACACTTATCACGATAAGCACTGAGTAATGTATAGAATTGTTGAATCATTATATTGTACGCCTGAAACTAATATAACATTATATGTTAACTATACTAGAATTAAAATTAAAAACTTAATTTAAAAAAAAAGAACAATGGGAGGAAAGCAGGAAAAGATAAAATAAATTGTCGGTTGTAGGCAATCCATACATTTTCTTTTAAAGAAATATCACTTTGGCTTCTTCAGGACAATTCTTCTGAGGGTGAGTGGTTTGTTAAGCTGAAGATAAAAAGAAGGAAAAATAAAATTTGGGCCATTTTTACATTGAAAAAACTGTAGAGGAGCAAAATGAAACTGAGTTTAAGGTCTACCAGCTCCCCTGTGTCACCTGCCACCCAGCCACACGTTTAGCCATTTAGTAATGGCCAGAGAGGCAATGAGAAAAGAAATCTATTCTGAAGGTTTTACTGCAACAATTGATTCTAGCTTTCCTAACCTAAACCTAGTTTGGTAAGGGGTAGACCTGAGGAAAATATTTCCTTTTTATCCTGTTGAATAAATACTAATTTTGGAATGCATTGAAGATTTTTGAAATGTTCAGCTCAAAATATGTGGCAAAATACATTTTGCATGAGATCATCCCTGACAAAGCTGGTGCAAGTCCAGAAGAGGTTAGGATATGAAATACAGACTATTGTATTTTGAATCTCCAAAACCTTATTGGGTCATGTGTGGAAAACTGCCCTCTTTCTCATTTCTGTTAATGAACTGTTCATTCTCTAAGTAAAAAAGAAAAAAAAAGTAAGTTAGAAATTTCTCCATGCTGCATTATAATGTTATAGTATGTTGTTTTAGAGAAATGAAAGTAAATTAAAATGTGAACCTAATATGTCAGGCAATAAAAGGATGATGATTAGAAGGCAGACAAGCCTCCCACGTCAATGAACACTACAATCAAAGTAGATTGACATCAGACATGATTCAGTAGTCAACTTTTTACATCTTCTGGCACTTTGAATAAGTGGATTCATCACATTCATCCAATCTTTTATTCAACAAGTGATTACTGAAGATCCACTATGTGTTAGCACTCTCCTAGGTGCAACAAATACAGTAATAAAAAAAGAGACAACGTGTTTGCCTTAATAGATTTATATTCTAGTGAGAAAGTTAAAATACACATAAATAAATAGATTTTAGTTCTAATACTAACTACAAGGCAATAAAGCGCAATAATGAAATAGTGACTAGTACTTTGTGTGTAGAGAACCACTCTAGTGTGGTTAGAGAAAATGTTCCTAAAGGGGAAAACTTGAACAGAGATCTAATTGATGAAAAGAATGTATTCTTACCAAGATCCAAAGGAAGTGGCTTTTTGAAGGTGGAAGAAGGACCAGCAAGTTCAAAAGCCCTTACGTGGCAATACATCAGTCATGTTCAAAGAATGAAAAAAAAAGGTCAGAGTGTCAGGAACTAGGAAGAGATAAATGGATTGTATGGGATCAGGTCAGAGAGGTAGGGAGGATCCAGATTGCATAGGCTTTGTGGGTCATTGCAAGGGTTTGGGATTTTGTTCAAAGTGTAATTGGAAGCCATTAGAAATCTCACTTGCATGTTATTTAAAGAATGAATAGAATATGCATGGTGAATGGGGTGAGAGTGAAGAAAATCTACAATCTGGGAGGTTGTGAAATGATGTAGCCAAGATATGGTGGTGCGGTCCAGTGTCTTATCTTTGAAGATGATGAGCAGATCTCTGATATGGGATTTACATTGGAGGTAGAAAAGGCACAGTTTTCTAATAGCTTGTATGTGAGATGTAATGGAAAAAGAAAAAAAATCTATCCTTTCTAGTGTCCTGATTTGAGCAGATGGATAAGTGGTGTCATTTACTACGATGGGAAAGATGGGTGGAGATAATGTTAAAGGAAGAAAAATAGGAGTTTTGCTTTATGTATATTAATTTTGGGGTGCCTCCTGGTCATGAAAGCCTGCTGTTGAATAGGGAGTTGGATAAATGCATCAGTGTGGAGGTAAGGAGAGAGTTTGGGACAGAGACTAATATATAGGAATATTTTGTAGGGAGAGGACATTTAAAGCCATTTGACTTTATTAGATCAGCTGAAGAAAGCTTGTAGTTAGAGATAAGAGAAGAGAAGACCTAGGCTATGGAGTGCTCTCTTGTACAGATTAGGGCAAAAGACAAGAAGTCAACAAAAAAGACTAGAAAAGAGTAGTCTACAAAGAAGGAGAAATACCATGAGAATGTGGTATCAATAAATCTAGAGAATGAAGAGGATGATGCTTCCTTCTTCCAAATTCTCTCAGAAGTAATACAAGGAAAGAAAGTCAACCACTGAATATGGCAAGATAAACCTTCATTTCAACTCTTTCAGTGAAGTTTAATGGAAAAAAAAAAATCCAAATTGGAGTAAGTTGAGAATGGAACAAAGGAGACTTATAAGAAGATATTGACAATAGTTGGAAGAGTTTTGCTGTGAAGGAGAACAGAGAAATGGGGCAGCACCTGGAGGGTGGCAGTGTCAACAAGTTTTGTTTTCTCCCTATACTTTTCTTTGATACATTTTTAATAAACTATAACCAATATGCAACCTCACTATTATAGCACTCTTTACATTTATGCTATTATATTTACATAAGTATATTTACCGATGTAAGTATGTATTATTAACTCATTGCTTTCACATTTATGACATTTATTATGATTAGCCCTGATTTCTTTTTGATTCCTATTAAGATTCATATTTCTCAGGTGAATAGAATTTTATTAATCCCTCTGCTCCAGTGTCTAGATAGTTGTTGGTATGGAATAGGCACTAAAAAGTTCTTGTTAAATGAGTAAATAAATAAATAATTAGTAGAGTTCCAGAATAATGCACCCACTAAAATTTAGAAACACCTTGTTATGACTAGCTAGCATGTACCCATGGTACCACGGTAACACCATAGCAACTCCAATCCATATTAGTCAAAAGACTCCTGAAGTGAAAAAGAATGACACCACTAAGGATCAACAGTGAATTCACTTTACACGGAAGGATCAAGAAGGATCATGATTGCAACCTTATCCAAAGAACAACACTGGAATATCACCAACACTGCTGTATCTTCTGTCTGATGGATGCATTAGAGTTGGAATCATAATCACAATGGTTCCATTCACATAATGACCTGTATGAAAATGTCTGGAAAAGAAAGAACTTCAGTTCATTTTCCTCTGATACTGCATTTCCCAAACCCCAAACTTTCAACAGTTGTCTTCACCAAGTTGTAACAGCATTGATGCCTCTAAGTCAACATATTAAACAGGCCTTGTCTTTTCTACCTTCTCTGGGTACCCAGGCTTATTTGATTGATAGATAGATAGATAGATAGATAGATAGATAGATAGATAGATAGACAGATAGATAGATATAGAGATACAGAGATATAGAAATATATGGCTCCCAATCTAATGATTTGTTCAATTCAGTCAGGCTTTTCCATCTAATATTGGATCTCTAACCTCTTTTTCATTCCTATGTCAACATATTAATCAAGGCTCTTATTCTCACTCAAGTGGTATGTGATCTCAATAATAGCCAAAGTCAATGTATCTCTAAGTCATTTATATCTCTCTAAAGGTAGTTCTTTTCACAAAATATCTTTTGTTATTTCCAGCTACCTAGTTAATAAAGTTCAAAACCCTTGGTTTGTCACTTAAAGTCCATTGTCATTAAAGTCCATTTTAGTCTTTACCAATTTGAAGAATCAATATTTATTCAAATAAGGAAGAAAACATTGGAGAATTTCTTCCCAAGACTTCCCCTACCCTTCTATTCAATGGAGCTCATGAATAAAAATAATTTAATGGAATCCTGGGCACTGTTTCCTTGGGAGTAGAAGTAGAGTTATGAGAATTATGTTTCAGGATCTTTCATGTGCACAACCTTCTAAGACTCTGAAAGAGAAGGAGTTTTGTATTTATCACTTTGTATTCTTTTGTATTTAAAAGAACTTACCAAATCATACAAGCTTCAGGCTCATTGATTTGGATCAGCCTTAATGTTTGGCCTGCTACCCAAACCAAAGTTATTTTTGTCCTACAAAGTCTCATAGGCCTCCTTAAAGTATATATGATATTCAATCTTATGTCACAGCTATACGTTTATCTCTATTTTATCTTCCAAAGATAATACTCCTTGAAGTAATATTCCATGTTTATTGCCTAATTTGTTGACTCACACAGAGGTGAATCTATCTGTTCAAATGAATCAAAGATTATCATCTGAGCTCTGTTCCTATAACTTTATTTCTTTAGGATATAATGCAGATACTTCCAAGAGGAATAACCACCTTGACACCTTTTATATAAGGATAGAAATGTATTTAAATGCAAAAGCCTAGGTTGAATCAAATCTAATTTACTTTTTAAAAGGTCCCTGAATTGTGTTATGAAAATTAATATCCCATGAAAATTAAAAGTTCCAAGCATCTGAATGTTCTTCACTTGTTTGCATTAATCTCTATTTTAATGGGAGGACTGGTTTGCAGTTTTACTTCTTCTTCTTAGTATCAATACTCATTTTTCATGTACTGTGTAATGTAAGATTTTAAAACATGTCACCCAGATTCATATTGAATCTGAGATCACAACAAGGATCATAGTTTTCCCCTATAATGTCCAGTCATCACTGATATTTTGTCATATCTCATCCTCTTTCAAGTGTAATGAATCATCCTTCAGATTTTTATCTTATTAAAAAAACTGCTGCAAAGCAGAGTGCATGCTCTAGCTAGCACTTGAGCTTGTTATTTTAGCACCTGATGTAAAACAAGTAAACACTATGTAAATCCAAATCATTTCACCTGTCTTATTTTGCCAAAAGCTTCACCTATCTCAACCATGAAAAGATAGATGCTTTCTATTGAAATTGCATTGAAAAAACTAATTTGTGTAAAATATAATTTCTACTATTTAAACTAAAAGCTAATTTTGAACTCCTTTTAAAATGTCAATGGTTTCTATATTTGCAGTCTACTTTTTATTGCTGCATTATTTTTATCTATATTTTGAGTTCATTTTGCAAGGACATAATTCTAGAATATCCAGTTGGTTAAAAATAGATAAAACTCCTTGGTCTCACTAAGGATGATTGGGAAAAATCATAACTTGAAAAATTCCTAGATTTCATCTCTATCCAATAAGAAGTGTCTTATTCCTCCAGGATAGCCAGCTTTGTTTAACTCTAAAGTGATTGCCAGAATGAAATTAGATTCATTTTATTTGACAAAGTAAGAACATAAAGTGACAACTAAATTTAAAGGCAGCACAACTTCACTCATATAAAAAATGCTTGTATTAGCTTTACTATTAAGGATATCTCATTGGGGCTTTAGAGATGAAGAGATGTTAGAATCTATGCAAACATGTCCGAGACAAATGTGCATTTTGTATATTTTCACTCGGACATTTGTAGGAAGGTTTCTAATTTTTCAACTTCATTACATAGGGCAATGTATTCTCGATGGTGCACATCCTCAACTACATTTAAGCAGTTCCACTGAAACAATTTAACTTTGTAAATTAAGCTTGTTATTCATATCCCATGGTCCATCATTTTCAAGTTCATACTTGGCAATGCAGATATTTAAAAAGAATGACTCTCAAGAATTATTTTCTTCTGAGTTTCCTAGGCAGGGCTCTTCTTTAAACATTTAACCTCACATATTGTTAGCCATTTGTTTCTTACCCAAGGTTTTCTACACCTTCCTATCCATCTTCCCCTTAATGCATTCTCTTTGCTCGGTCTCTGCCTCTGCCTTTCTTTTTGTGTGCACACGCGTGCGCTCACACACACGTGCTCATGCACAAAGATGATAAAGAAGCTTCCAGTAAATAAAAAATTCCTCACCATGCACTCTTCTTGAATCTATCAGTGACAGGATTATATATACAAATGGCTTAACATTACCAATAATATAATAAGGACATTTAAAAAAGCAAAATTGGGCAAACTCAGAACCAGTCTTTCTGAGGAATGAAACAAAAACATCCTGTTACTTTGTTTTCTATTTTCTTTATTCCTTCTCAACTTTCCACTGGCAAAGCTTACACTTTACACCACTCAAAATAGACTTCTGTAGTTCTATTGTAAAATGAAATTGGTCAACATTAGTTACTGGCTTGTTCATCCTAAATATTTAAATGATTAAAAAGCTAATATTATATTAGTCATCACCAGAATCAATTTGTATGTGAATTCGTGGGGAAACATGAAAATGACTGGTTCCATTTGAAAGTCTTCCCTGCTACCCTGAAAAAACCATTTTGCATTAACCTCAGAGTCACCACCATCATCTGCATCATCCTTTACATAAGGATGAGAATTTGAATTTTGTAGTCCTTTTTAGCAGTAAAAGAAATAATTTGTTTCTCAACAAACATAGAGGTAGTATCTCTTTCAGTCACTGATGTCTATTTTTGGAAAACTAGTAACTAAATCTTTAACACATTAGCATGTGAAGTCTAACTGTAAAATTATTAAAGACTTTACCCAACTAAGTAGTTATTATCTTCTGTTACTGTGGTAACCAATGGTACCTTTTGAACCAGAGGAGAGAGATTATAATAGCAATTAATGCTTGAAACTAGTTATTCCTAGAATGGCTAATCCTTGGCTATTGCAACCTAGTGGGTCCCTGGGACTGTTAATTAATAGTTAGTCATTAACTGCACTGCATTTCCCCGGCAAAAAGTTTCTTGCTTCTTTTCTTGAATTTGCTTTATTGTGCATATCATTTGCCCGGTAACAAACACTACTTGAAAACAGTGTTGCATGGCATTTATTTCTTCGTATAAAAATTCAGAAAATCTAATGCAAAACCTTATACATTTAAACCACTGGCATAAATGGAAGTAAACACAAATTTCCAAAATCAAGATAAAAGAAAAACCCCTGAAGTGATCCAGTTGTTTTGCTAATGCATATCATGATGCTACCAGGCCACGCTGA
This sequence comes from Neomonachus schauinslandi, assembly GCF_002201575.2. NCBI lineage: Eukaryota > Metazoa > Chordata > Mammalia > Carnivora > Phocidae > Neomonachus > Neomonachus schauinslandi. Next base: position 19,187,243 of record NC_058411.1, read on the forward strand.
CCTTTCCTGCTCTGATCTGCAGTTGTTTTTATGAAAAGGTCAAACCTGCCCCTGCTATAGACCAGTTACACATTGCGAGAAACACATGATAGGCATTGACAATTGTGATGGTTAATTTTAACACTAGGGTGTTTCTAGAAGAGATTAGCATTTGATCAGGTAGACTGAATAAAGAGATTCACCCTAATCAATGTGGGTGGGCATCATCTAATCCATTAAGGGCCTAAAGGCAACAAAAAGGCAAAGGAAAGATGAATTTCCTCTTTCTCTTCTTGAACTGAGATGTCCATCTTTTCCTACTCTTGGAGAGCTCCTAGAACTCATACTTTCAGACTCTGTGACTAACAGCCGCAGCCCCCTTGTTCTCAGGACTTTGACCTTGGACCGTGAGTTACACCACCATCACCCCTGGGTCTCCAGCCTTCAGACTCCTACAGGAACTACGCTACTGGCTTTCCTGTTTCTCCAGAGTGCAGACAACAGTTATATGACTTCACAGCCTCCAAAAATCCATGAGCTAATTCCTATAATAAATATCTTTATATGAGTATCATCTCTCTATCTATTTCTATATCCTGTTGGTTCTGTTTCTCTAGAAAACATTGACTAATATAACCATTTAAGAAGTATTTCCAATGTGGTTTAGATCAATGAGGGTAGAAGTTCCCCACTACTTACTAAAGTTGAAACCTTCTTCCTTTGAATATTGTTCTTCCTAGGAAATACAGCATTGATTGGAAGAAGTGTAATTTTATTGCAGTATACCTAATATTGGGGATTAAATAGATAGACAAACTCCCCCAGGCATTTACAGAAGGCTGGGCTGTGTGCTCACTGATGTTTCACAATTTCCTGTTGACTTTTCTAAAAAAAAAAAAAAAAAAAAGTTTGGCCATCTAATTTTCAGGTTGAACTCCAAGCAAGAGATTGTTCTAAACAGCACACAATTCTTACCCTTACCAAAAAATGAAAATAATAATAATAATAATAAAGTAAGGAAAAGCAGGGAGGGCAGGGAGTGTTAAGCTATTTATTTTGTTGTATTCAGGAGAGAACACAGTTGAACAACAAAAATATAAAACAGTTCTCAGCACTGCCTATACTAAATTTTCCAGGGAGGATTTTATTTAAAAATATGTATTCCTAGGCATCAATTCCAAAGTTTCAATTTTAGGGGTCTAAGGTGAGGGTCTGAAACACCATGATTTTTCGCAGTTCCACAAATTATTCTGAAGTACACCCATGGGTAACAACCACTGGATTAGAAAGTGAGAGGTGAGGAGTTGAAGCCCTGTATTGATAAGTACAGTTGCCATGACTTTATGGAATTTATTGCAGGATCCCATATAACTGTCATAATAAGAGTTTTTAACAAGTTTACAACTTGTTTAACAAGAGGCTGACAATAAAATTCCCAGTAAAATAAAAATGTAATTCCAAAAATGCAGCATTGAATACTAGGGCCTCAGAAGGAAAAACAGAGGTGGGAAGAAAGAGAAAGAGGGAGTCTGGAAGATCAGTCTATACTCATGACAGTTTCACCCTTTTACTTGGTTAGGCCACAGTCACCGGTAAATCAACCAAACACTAATGTAGATTGTGCTGTGGAAGTTTTTTCTAGCTGTGATTAATGTTCATAATCAGTTGACTTTAAGTAAAGATGATTATTCTAGATAATCTAGGTGGGCATGATTCCATCAGTTGAAAGGCTTTAAGAAGAGAAATGAGACTTCCCAGAAGAAGAAGAAATTCCACTTGTGAAACGCAGCTTTAACCTGACCTTCCATGGAGCCCGCCCTGAAGTTTTCAGACTTGCCCACAATCACACGTCCAATACCTTGCAGGATAGCTCTTAATATATATCTCCTACTGGGTCTCTGGATGAACCCTGACTGATACACTACTATAAGACTTCACTCAGCTCTACCCACAAAGAGCTGTTTGTCACTCATTCTAAAGGAACCCATTTCCATCAGGACCTCACTCAGGAGGAGGTCCCTCAGGGACCCCATTCACACTGTATATGAGGTTGTTCTCCAAGGGGTGATATTTTTCATGGAATACCATGTGAATCAAGATACCTGTAGTTGCGCAAATCTATGGTATTGATCAGTCCTCCTTGCAGTTTGTCTTATATAACTGTCTATAGACAATAAAGTAAAAATATTCCTCACCTGGAAGGAGGAATATATTCATTTTCAACTGATCACTTCTTTGTCTTAATGATGTTACAAATAAAAGATTTCTATATCTTGTCATATCCTAGGTGTCAAACCTATAGCCCTGTGTACTGGTTTTAAAAAAATATTTGTTAGTGAGATGGTTTTTACACTAGAAGATTTGATGACATCAATAAACAGATCATATAGTGGCACGAGCCAAGCTACTCATGCTGTTTGACAAAGTCCAAGTATGGGGGATGATATTGAAAACAGGAGACTCCACAGCTGGATCCTGCTATTCTCTTTCATTTTGTTTATGGCAATCTTTATAACTGTGGGAATATTTCTGGGGTTTCATGATAAAGTGACTACTCATCTTAGTTACGCCTATCTAAGCAATCATAATGAAACTAATTCCACGAAGAATTAGTTTCTATAGAACAAAATAACAAGATGGTCATGTTCTGTCTAGCACCTTTCTCTCTGCGTACTGTTTTTTAGTTTTAGTGAAAGCCAATAAGCAGAAATCAATAAAGATCATGTTAATCATTACAAAGGAAAAATGAAAGAAGGCTATGGCTGTAATCCAGAAAATGATCTCAGATTTGTAAAAACAAAAATATCCTAACATATAAATAAAGTTCCTCCGAGGCTGTCAGGAGGAGATGCTTGCAACCTGACCCTGTGTCTGTGTCTCCTCATTCGCCGACGCCGGCCTTTCCTACGAGAGACCCACCCTGGCTGGAGCTGGACTCCGGCAATATAGAACATATAAAATCATCTCTTTAAATTTATCAGAGAATATCCAGAAGGGTCTTTAATTATTTGTAATATGTAATAACTCAGGCTTTTATAATTCTTTTTTCTCTTCATTTCCAGCAATAGAGGTTTGGGCAGATCTTTTTCTTCCAAGCCAAACTTCTTTTTTTTTTTTCCCCAAACTGTTTTAATTAAACATTTCTTCAGGAAAATTTTTACTTAAACCCAAAAGCAATCCTCTAATATGAAAGAAAAAAGGGCTATAAATCAGATATGTCCCTAACGGCATGATGAACTTAATACGAACATTTCAATTCACTCATTTCTTTAAGAAATAGTACTGAGCACCTATGATTGACAGGATATTGTTCTAGGTATTATACACAGACCAAAATCCCTACCCTCATTCGGGAAACATTGCCACAAGTTAATAAGACCAATGAGTCAGTCTTATGGTTAATGGAGGGCCCAAAGCATTGTGGAGAAAAATTTAGCAGGGAAGGAGCATGAGAAGGGCAAGGGCAAGAGTAGGGTAAGAATAGAGAGGTAGTGTACAATTTTGTTTGAGATTAATTAATTAATTTATTTATTTATTTATTTATTTATTTGAGAGAGAAAGAGAGCACCCGAGCATGGGGAAGGGCAGAGGGAGAGGGAAAGAGAGAATCTCAAGCAGAGTCCACGCTGAGCAGGAAGCAAGACACGGAGCTGGATCCCAGGACACTGAGATCACAACCTGAGCCAAATCAAGAGTGAGACATTTAACCAACTGAGCCACCCAGGTGCCCCAGTAGTGTACAATTAAAAAACAAACAAACAAAAGACATGACTGAGCAGGTGACTTGAAAAAGACATAAAGGAAATGAAGATGTGCACCATGCAGAAAGGTGCAAGGAAAGAGCTTCGAAAGAGGAAATCACCTAAGGCAGAGAGTGTCAGGAGCGCTGGAGGGAAGAGTGGCTGGGGAGGTGATTGCAAGAGCAAATGTTAGGAGATGAAGATGGAGGACAGAAGGTGTATCTGCCATGCAGTGCACTATTGTAAGTCACCTTTAGGTCTTCACCGTGTCTTCAACCATGAATATGATGCGGAACCCTCAGAGGGATTTGAGCTAAGGGGTATCAAGATCAGGTTTAGACGTTAGAAGCAGCATGTTGGTGACTTTCCTTAGAAGAAAGGACAGGAGGGCAAGAGTGCAAGAATGGTGCAGATGGGAGGCAGTGCAATACCCCAGGAGGTGGCTTGTGTCAAGGTAAAGGTAGAAGTGACTGTGGTGAGACGTGGTGAGATGTATGTTGAAGTAAAGCCATTAGGATTTCCTGAAGGACAGAAAATGAGCTGTGAAGGAAAGCAGGTCAAGGAAGCCTTCCAAAAGGAATGTTCTCTTTATAGAGTATCATTGTGTGAAGAGATGTGTTTTGAAGACTGAAGTCATCTGTACCGTTGATGTACTAAACTCGTTATCAGCAAATTTCCCTCTTGTAAATAATACAAACCTGCTAATGAGTTTCAATTCTATCAATGAGTTCCAGGGAACTAAACTTACTTGTAACACCTGACAAGGAAATTTGCTATTAACAAAAAAAAAGCTGTGAAAGAAAACAGATTTAACAAATACCAGCCCCCCGTGTTTATTAAATAGGCTAAAAACAAGGGCCCATTGGAGCTGGCTTGCACCAACTGGAGAGAACGATTGTGTGCATTTCTTCCCAATTCGGTGTTCATATAATGCCTTGAAACTGGCCATGCTGGGGATATTCACACCATGGAATAGCTATCAAGTGCTACAAACTCGGGTTTTTCCTTTTCCCTTCCTACCAAACTGGTTGTTAAGCATTTACCAGCACAAGGCTGCTAGCAACAACAGATTTTAACACTGAGTTAAAATAAATAAATAAAGGGCAGTGTTTGCCTTTTGCTTTCTAAAGTTAAAGTTATGTATCATCCTTTTGTGTTCCACTGGGGCTTTAACTAATATAAATAAAGATTTTTAAAGCCTTTTTCATTAATTTTTCCACAAAGTGTTCAGGAGAGCACCAGGCAGAACTCTCGTAAGATGCAACGAAGTGTGTCATCTTTCAAATCTGAGTGACCCAGACATGGACTCTTCTGTCAGATCTTATAACAGTTTTTATATTAATCACAGTTTTCTCCTCTCTAAGATGGGGACAGCACTGATGTCACAGCGGGATTGTGGAAATCGAGGAAATTGGTAAAATCCCAACGGGACCACTGGCACTCCTTCCGTGATAGTTCCATCCATTCCTCTTTGCCTTAAACACCTTCCACGTGAACAACACACATTTCACTAGGAGTGAGTTGACTCTAGAATAAATTAACCGTTCTTCTCATGATGAATGGTATCATCTTATTTTCTTTGACTTCCATTTATTTTTGAAACAAACTGTAATGAGGTCTAAGGGTCGTGTAATAAACTGTACCATTTAAAGGGTAGAATTCCGTGAGTTTGTCGGACACACACTTCTACAAGCGCTGTGTGTTTTAAAACATATTTTCCTGATTTATCGACACTTCTGTCACTACTGCATGTTCCTGTTTGTTTTTAGTAACTCTTCTTGTCTTGCAATTTAATTTTTCCTGAGATAAATATGACCCCTCCGACTTTCTTCGGCTTACTGCCTACATAGCGTATCTTTTCTCAGCCTGTTACTTTCTATTTTTTGGATTTTATATTCAAAAAGCATACAGTTGGCTCTTGATTTTGTGAAGAGTCCAAAAATTACTGCGTTCTGATTGGGTGCTGTCAAGAGCTTAGCCCCACTACTCCATGGTATTGCTGGCTCTGGCCCATTTTGATTGTCCAGGCAGCCATCAGGACCTTAGCCTGACACCAGCCCCCGAGGCAAGTGCGCCTCCTAGAGAGCAGTCACGGAGTCACAAGCCTACGTTTGTAGGTTCTTGATAGGATTTCTCCAAAAGCTCCTGCGATCAACAATCTCCCCTGCCTCCCTGAGCCTGGATGCCTTATGTGCCCCTTAAACAAGACCCTATGGGGATGACCAAAACTCCGTTCTTTTGGATTAAATTGGCCAATCCAGCCCTAGCCTGGGAACTCCAAGCATTCTACCCACAGACTCTAATAAAGGCATGTGCCCCACGTCCTGCCGCCCTCCATTCAGCCTTCACCTTCCCTTATGGCTCCTGGAGGCACAGCACGTACTTTCTCCAGGACACCTCAGTAACAACTTCTCAACTTCAGTCTCTCTTGTGGTCCATTTTTAACTGTGGCTCACCATCTGGGACCCGGCGCTCCACTTAACAAATATTAATTTAACAAAGTCATAACAGGCAGGTGTTAGTCTATTTATATTTAATAGAAAAACTGTTTGATAGGCCATTTTGCTCATTGTTTTCTATTTTCTCTCTCTTTTTTCTTTTGTCCCTACCTGCTTTATTTTCTGTTAATCAAATGGTTCTTTCATATTCCATGTATTTCCTATTTTTTGCATTCCAGTAATATTTCTTTACATCATTTTTTTGGATTGTAATTAAAATATATATATTTTAAAAGTCAAGGAATTAAAGTATGTAACTTTGACTTATTCCAGTCTATGTAGGGATAATAATTTCACTTCTATCTGCTACCTACTTTATACCTTATGTCACCACTACCACATATATGTTATTAATTCTCAATAGTATCTTTTTGCTTTCAACAGATAATGATCTTTAAGGGAAATTAAGAAAAGACAGGGTAAACATTTGGTTAACAAAATATTATGTTATCCACATATTTACCATTTGCTCATCATGCTTTCTGAAATTCAAGGTCCCATCTGGCGTCACACTCCACTGTTAACATTTCCTGAGGGTCTATCTGCCGGCTCCAGACTCTCTCCATTTTTGTTAATCTGAAATTTACCAGTTATAGAATTCTCAGTTCACAGTTGTTGGGTTTTTTTTTATTTCATGATTTGAATATATTATTTTAATATTCGACCTTCATAGTTTTCCTTCTATTTGTAACTCTTCAAGAGTGAACGCTCTTCTGGCTTCTATCATCTTTTGGATACTTTCCAGTTCCTTTAAATACCTGGCTTTCAAAATTAATCCCGTTCTTATTATTTGTGGGAGGGTTTGAACAACCACTTCACTCTGCCACATTACCAAAATATCAGGTAGTCTCATCTTGAATAATTTCATATTTAGTGCTAACTTGCAGATGATACTTTAGATGTAAGAAAAAGTATAAAACCTGAGAAACCTGTAAGAAAATGCATAAAACCAAGAAAAAGCTTGGTTCGCATTTTAGTTGTAAAAATAATCTGCCTCATAGCACATATTTTTAAGCCTAGACAGAGCCTTAAGACTATGATACCATGCTCTGCTGCTTTTAATTTCTTTTTAAAGCCAAAAGATATTTATTTTATATGTGCTTTTCAAGCTAAGTATGTATTTCATTGCAGAAGTCAGGAAGTAGGGAAGGCAGATGAAGCTTTAGGCAGAGAGAAAAGTCTATATTTGAGGATATTTGCTGAAGATATTTTAAACTGTTCCTTCCTATAGAATTAGAACGTTCTTCTTGTTATGTTTGAAGTTCAAAGGTCAACACTGGATTGGTACCTTGGTAAACCTTTCATTTGGAAATTGAAGTGCACACCTATTGGTAAAATGGCATTTTATAAGTTTGGGGAGGGATGAGTAAAATAATGTTTGAATGAAGATGACAGTGGAAAGAAGCAAAGGTGATCTGTTCCAGAAAGGCTCTGAAATGCTCAGATAAAAGACCTTCCTCTAAGTACATCAAAACAAAACCTGATAGTGGTAAGAGGTAGTAGCTTGAAGTTACTGTAATTTTGGTTGGGAAATGACACTGTTATCTCAGAAAACCAAATGGCAAGGGAAACCAAAGTTTAAAGATGAAGAGTTAAAGACAAAACAAGAAGGACAAGCATTTTTATTCTTGATAAAATGAGTCAGGTTACATTCCTATCTTTGACTTCTACCTTATAACATCTTAATCCCCCTCTTATTTTTAACCGGTTTCTCTTTTTTTGCATTCTTTGTTTTCATCACTTTCTTTAATATTGGTTCTCTCCCCAAATGTCTAGTGATTGTCACTCTTTATTCATATTTCAAAGCAAAGCATTTAAAAGCTCTCTGTGAGCTCAGATTGCTGTGGGCTGGGTTTGGGGTCTGATGAATTTCCTGCAATGTGAAGAGGCAATGAGCCAGCCTTTTGGAGGCCTAACAATGTGTGCTGGGGAGCTCATCTGACTTGGTTAATAAGCATCATGGCTAATCCTCTTCAGTGTGTTGTAATACTGTTCTGATGACCCTGGGCCTCCCTCCACTAGCCCGATATTCCCAGGTGCAGACCAAATTTCTCTAAGAAAAGCTCAGGTGTCCTATGGTGTTAGAGAATGGATTGTTGTAAACTGGTCCTGGGTCCGTGAGGAGACCAGAAGTAAAACTGTTCCACAGGGTTTAAAGATTTTATTTATTTATTTATTTGACAGAGGGAGAGGGAGAGAGCACAAGCAGAGGGAATGGCAGAGGAAGAGGGAGAAGCAGGGCTCCATCCCAGGACCTTGGAATCATGATCTGAGCCAAAGGGAGGCAACTTGGCTGAAGGCAGATGTTTAACCGACTGAACCACCTAGGTGCCCCTGTTCCACAAGGTTTAAACCAAGCTGCATCGTCTAAGATTATCTCTGACTTCAGTGGGTTGTTCAACCTGAGCTTCTATGCCCCATAAGGAGATTCAGCATTTTTTTTTTAATTATCCCCGTTAAAAAGCATTTATGATCCAGCTCACTGTTCTACTGAACCCGTTGCTTTCTGACTTCCAAAATGTCGTGAAGACACTCTCTGCTGCTGTCTTTTCCCTTTTTCTATGTCCTTGCTCATTTATTTGGAATAATCTCTTAAGCTCACTTTGGTGGGTATAGACTTAATGCATATATTTTGTCTGATGAATTGGAAGTATCAAATAATAAACAAAGCACAAGTTTCAAGATTGTTTTCATTATTCTTTTACAGATTGTGATGCTTTAAGTGAAAATAATATGTGGAAGTTTTGTGTTATTGTTTAACTTTCCTAATTGCTTGTAGTACTGATTTTGAAAAAGGTTCTTTCTTACTATAGAGATATGCCATCACAAATGCTTTGCAGAGCAAATTTGTAGTTACTATCATCAACCTTTCCTGTTCTAATCTAACTTGAAGGAAAATTACAAATGATCACTTTTTCTCATTACCTGAAGTAGTAGGTGAAAAGGAGTCTAGGATCTGGCTTCTTTCAGCCTTTATCCCCATTCCCTCAATGATTGTTGAATAATCCCCTCAATAATTATTGAATTCATATCATGATATAGTATTATGCCAGGCACTAAAGAGATGTAAAATGTCTACCAATGAGCTCCTGACTCTCCAGAAACTTACCATGACATTATGTAGAAATACACACACGTATACGTACATAAAACGAAATATACACACCACAAAATAACTATATAAAATATGTCATAATATAGTCTATAATATCTTAACATTGATAGAACCAAACATAAACATTGTAATTCCATAAAATACATCATTTTGGGCTAAAATTGCCAAAAAAATTCTAAAAAAGAAGTGAAAATTTTAGGAGGAATCTTGCATCATTTATACAAGTTTCAAAAAGGACGGTTTAAAGGTGAAAATAGAAACAAAGACATAAGTATGGAATAGAAAGACCCATTTTTAGGTTCCTTTCATTCTTTAACTCTACAAACATTTGTTGACTTACCATATGCTAGTCATTATTCTAAGTGGGGACACACATCATCTGAAGGTGAGGCGATTGATCTGATTTAATCAGAGGCTTTAGGGAGATTATAGGGAACTGAGGTTGACAAGGCAGTCAGCTTCCTCATGCTTCAGTATTTCTTTTCTTGTTTATTCTACAAACATTCTGTGTATGAAAGACCCGTATCTTTACCTTCACTACTTTTTTTTTTTAATTTATTTTTTTATTTAAATTCAAGTCAACATATACTGTAGCATTGGTTTCGGGAGTGTACCTTCATTGCTTTTTTTTTGAGAGAGAAAGAGGAAGAGAGAGAACATACGCACGTGCAAGGGGGCAGAGGGGCAGAGGGAGACAGAGAGAGAGAAAATCTTACACAGGCTCCACTCTCAGCACAGAGCCCAACGTGGGGCTCAATCTCACAACCCTGAGATCATAACCTGAGCCAAAATCAAGAGTCTGACGCTTAACCAACTGAGCCACCCAGGCGCCCCCTTTCACTACTCCTAATGAATGCCCCTTCGTTCCTTCTGTACTCCACCCTCTTGTATTTATTCAAGCCTTACTTTGCTGCCCCATACGTCTCCTCTCTTATTTAATTCAAATAAAGGAGCTACATATCTAGCTGTGCAAAGTAAGCGCAGTTATTCTAATGCTATATTCTAATCACTATAAGCTATGCCTTCATAACACTGTATTCTTAGTCTCCGTGCAGCTTCCTCGAATATGGTTAGTAATTTAGGTTGTGGCTGTTAGGTTGTGAATAACTGAGATGGTCATTTCCCTTTTGCTTCTAAAATGCCTGGCCTCAGGTAGATATTCACTGGCTGCTACAACTGCATAGACGTCTGAAGACGTTTCTCTGCCTGGAGTGTGATCTGTACTAGTTAACGACAGCATTACTGAGTGGCGATGCTGTAACTGAGCTGGAAGATTCTTCACTCCGCTGGAGGTGATGGAGAAGGTCACAGTTAACTACACTTCATGCTTTCAGGCACACTATTACATACCGTTTTTGCATTCTTTGAAATAGGGATCTTTTGTGTTAATAGGTAAACTGGGTGAAGCTCTGCAGGAAGAGTTCTACAATTCACAGATTAACAATTCCTACTTCAGCACTGATCCATGAGAAATCCCTGTAGCCTCATCAACCTTCCTTAGCAAAGAAACACAGATGCGCCAAGGGGACCGGGACGGGCACCCAGTATAAGCAGACCTGTAGATAAATGAAAGTGGGCAGAAGAAATAAAAAATGAACACTGAGCATTTGGGCTGTTTTTGTTCACTCTGTTCTTCACTTAGTAAAGGTATTTTCAGAGAAACTTCCGCCTCTCATAATCTATGAGATTTCCTTTGGAAGAGACCACTTGCTTTGACTTTTTGTTGAGTTACTGGGGCTAGTGAACATGTTTAAGTGTTTGCTATTTTGCCTTGCTTGCCCCCAGGCTAAAAGCGAACATGGTGGATTGTGAGGAATCAGAGAACTCCGTCCCCCACCCAGTGCTCTGCTCTTCTCCAAGATGACCCTTGTGTCTGTCAGTTTCCACCACGTGGGTCTGCCTATCTCCTAAACTGTGCCCTTGTCTGCACTTCCTCCCACTTTTCATCTGAATCACATTTAACATCTGCCCTTTGACGATCAGACCTGGCTATTAGCCTCTCGTGGGTGCTTCCTTCACCAGACTCCCTGGCACTGAGCTCACATTGTGACTGGCATTAATATTGATGGTATTCGTGCTTCTGTCCCCTGCTCTCCTCATACAGCAGTCTGCCCCCCTTCCGATCCTCTCCCCTCATAGCAGTGATCGCCACCATGGCTGCTTGTCACAGCCCTCCTTGGTCATTAAGCTGCAAATGCGCAGGCATGGCACCTGCAGCTACGTCTGTATCTATTACCTAAAACCTTGACACAAGCCAGAACCAAATCACTTGGCTGATGGCAGCCTTACCTGCTGTTCGTGCTTTCAGCTTCAGGATGGAATTCACCGTAGCAGTGTGCAGAGAATTCCAAATACATGAATTAGGAGAAGGAGCGTATTTCATAGAGATTAAGACCATAGTCCTTGAAGTCAGATGTGGTTTTCATTCCACGATCTGCTGGGGAGCCTTGGAAATTTCACACACCTCAATATATCTCTGTTTTCTCATCATTATAAAAGGAATAAGAGCCCCTACTCACAGGTTTTGGAGTCAGAACTAAAGAAGGCAAAGTCTACAGAATTCATCACACAGTTGCTTGGTGGTTGTGGACCAATGAATGCTAGCTTTGCTTTTTCATAGTAATAGGTTTTGGCAAAAGTGCTATTCCATCCTTGAACTGAAAAGAATGTATATAAATGCATGTATTATTGATCTGAATCTTCTGCACTATATCTATCTGATATTTACTTTATTATCTGCAAATTATTCAATATGTTAAATTTATTAAGCATGGTTGGGATGCTAAATTATACCAGATAGAAAAGTTCTACCACTATTGACATTTTATACTTTTTTTAACTGGGGTGCTTATTTGTTGCCACAAGTAATGTAACATTTGTCACACCCCACCAATATATTCTTGATATTGTTGCCAGAGTGAGTCACATCACAAGTCAGAACACGTCCTTTTCCTACATTAAAGCCTTTCTTTGTTAGCTCCCTGTAGCTTTTAGAATAAATCTGATCTCTTTAATATGGTCCGTGTGTGCTCCATGACAGGCCTTCAGCTGTCTTCTCTCCTCAATGTCCACATTCAAACCAGGCAGAAGTATTTGAAGCTCCTGGAGTCCACCAGGTTCTCTCTCAGCCCTGAGCCTTTGTAGTTATCACTCTCTGTAACACCATAGGAATAACTTCTATTCAACAAGTTTAGACATTGACTGCCCTGGGAAGTCTTCTCTGACCCCACTCCACCCCATTCTCCATATCCTCCTGAGTACTCCCACTTTACGTGGAGCGCTTCTTACAGGAGGGGTACTGTCTGATTCCTTTGAAGACTGCCTTTGAGATCTACAATATCGAATTATTTCTCTTTATAGTTACAGAAATTAGCCCAATAGCTAGCACTTGGTATTATTTATTAATAGTTTCTTAATTAATGAAATGTAGCTTTTTACAATGAAATTTTAAAATAAGATGTTATTTTATAGAATTAATTTTCATGTAGAAGTCTTAGGCCTTAAGCCTATTGCAAAATAACCGATGTGGAAAAAAAAAAATCTCCCTCTCTTTTTTGACTTTGATTTTAAAAAGAGTTAATGATTTATGTTATGGTAAAGTTTGAAAAATCCTTTAAGCTTTGAGTTGCTGATTTTGCGGTTGTATAAAGATGTTTTTGGTTTGGACCTTGTTAGTCATTAAACACATATTGATGTTTGAAAAATTAAGATATTAGCATTTTAGTTCCCCAAGGAGAAACAACAGGGATAGCATTACTCAAATCACAATAGAAGGCATAAAATTCAATGCATTCTGCCCAAAGCAGGTGTTGAAATATCTGCTTCTTGCAGCCAAGAATCTGCTTTTATCTATTGCTAAAAATGTGTTTTATGCTAGTAGCAATTTATATAACATAGTCTTAGGAAAGTCGTTAAGGAAAAAAACGGCAGCAAGAAATAATGTCATAACAGTCTACAATAACTTTTTTATGTGTCAATAAAGGTAAACTTCAATGCTTGCCACGGTGAATGCAGGAAAAATACCTTTAATGTGAAGTGTGTTTAGTTTTTCTCATGTATTGTAATACTTATAATCCCCAATGAGGCACCATCTTGTTTTTACCCACTCAACTACTGACTTTCCTTCTGACTTACTTATCCTTTTATAATCGGCAATTCTGATACCTATATATCATGTCAATGAAGATGTCAATATCCTTGGGGCACCTGGGTGGCTCAGTCGTTAAGCGTCTGCCTTCAGCTCAGGTCATGATCCCAGGGTCCTGGGATAGAGACCCACATCGGGCTCCCTGCTCAGCAGGAAGCCTGCTTCTCCCTCTCCCACTCCCTCTGCTTGTGTTCCCTCTCTCGTTGTGTCTCTCTCTGTCAAATAAATAAGTAAAATCTTAAAAAAAAAAAATGTCAATATCCTATTTATTTTTTGCTTCCTCATCATTTGTTTAGAAAGTGGTTGAGTTTTACATTAAATTTAAAGCTCCTTTTAGCAAGTTATAGTTGGAATAGGGAAGAAAACAAAGAAAGAGTATGGGGTCACTTCCACCAGCTGGCCTAGATTTCACACTAATGGTAGACTGCATGCAAAACAATGAAGGTGCCTGTGTGGTGACACAGGTGAAGGTTAGGTGTGGTGCTCACGGGTGCAGTCACTCTGAGTCAGTCCTCTGGACTACCAGATTGTGAAATAACTTTTGATATGGGTGAATCACAGAGGCGAAGCTCCTTTTTTTGGAGCACCCAGTGTTTTCTTTTAGATGTTGCAAATTCCCTTCCCTAATACAGCATGTGCTTCAGGGAGGTTTAAATTATAGTCCTTTTAATGTTGCTTTATAAGTATAATTTGGAGCATATCTATGACAGGTAACAGAAGCTCACTTGAGCACATTTAAGAAAATAAAATAAAATAAAATAAAATAAAATAAAATAGGACAAGATCTGTTGTCTTCAGAATCGGAAGGAGGGGATTGGTCTAAGAACTCAAGAACACCCCTCTGTCTCCATTGCTTTGGTAGCTCCTAAGTTATTCTCTCTAATATAAAAGGCTCAATAAAGAGTAAGTCAATTAACAGCCACAAAAGTAGCTGAGATGTACCGGTTACTTATAATGTGTCATTTAATATGCCAAGTAACTTAAATACACCATCTTGTTAATTTATTTTATAGCATTATGAGGTTGATTGTTACACTGGTTATATATTTCAGTAAATTGAAGTTTAGATTAGTTAGTAACACACTTGAGACAAGAGTTTGTTTAGTTTACAAGTTAGGAAATGCCTATCACCACTTTCAAAATGTACCTTTCCATGCTCTAGTAAACATGAGATCAAAACTGGAAAACTTTTCCAATTCCAGATTTCTGGGGGGTACTTGATGTGTTCCACTTTGGTCAGGAACCATCTCTGAGTCCACTTGCCTGCGTCTCATGACCCTCTCCATCTGTATTATCTCTTTCTGGTACTCTAAATTTAAGTGTTTTTAACTTTTGACTCTGTCTTCGGTGATTTGAGATCTTGACCAAATTTCCCTTCTCTTTGTGTCTCTATACTGTATTTGAGAGGTGTTTTGTTACTCCAATTCTAATCTACTCATTCTTTCTTTAGTTTTTTTTTTTTCAAATTAGTTATTAAATCTCTCCATTGAATTCTTAATTTTAATGACTACAATTTCATTTCTAAATGTTCTACTTTTAGAGCCACTTCTACAAGTGGATCTTTTTCTAGCCTGCCTATCCATTTTACACAATATTTTAATTCTTAGCAATTTTTTTTCATGAGCTTAGTCATTTTTGATTCCCTTTTTATAATACACTAGACATACGTAATTTATATTCTGTATTTGATCATTCCAACATATCAGACTGGGCAGGGGTATAATTATTCATTATTAATATTCTTTCTATAGTTCCTTATTTTCTCTGATGTAATATTATTTAATTTTGAGTTCATGATCTATGAAAATTTTTCTTCAAGTATTCCTTTGAGCTTTGCTATAAGGTACTTCCTGCAGAGAGATTGTGATCTGCCACTCCACTGCATTCCTTGGAGCACTGACAATCCTAAACCAATTTTAAATATCAACTTGGCTATTTGGGCCATACAAGCAATGTGAATAGTGCCTTAAAAACCCTCATGAGGGTCATCTTCTAGTTAGGAATTTTCAGCAAAGACACTCTCCTCTCTGAATAATACAGAAGCATGAAAATTGTGTACAGACTCTCTAACAGGGTGAGGCAGGAGGGTATCACTCTGTGGTCTGATGTTTAAACAGAGATGTTTGTCACAACTTCCTACCTTTTAAGGGGCCTCAACTTTTTCCCTTGTTCTGTGTTCACAGTCCATAAAACCTACCCCATTGGCCACCGGGGATTGGCAGTAACTAAAATAAGTTCCCATTAATCTCCCTGGTCTCATGATTCAGGGTCAATTTAGCTTCTGGGAATTCTCTTACTTTCCAAATTGGTTATGTTCATCATTGTATGTATTTTGTGTTGGGTGTAGGAGGGCACTTTAGTATCGTCCATTTTAGAGTAAACATTAAAGTATTTTGTTGTGTTTTGGGGGGCCAGTTGATCCAATCATCTACTTAAAGTGAGAGAATTGAACAACAGTTAAGGGGCAAAGAAGTTCACCACAGTACTGTTTATAAGAGAGAAAAAAAAATGAGGCTACAACCAATAATAAAGACGTGGGCAAATAAATGATGGCTCAGACAACCAGGGATTTTCAATCTGTTTTTAAACATAAAATCCAAGAAGATATTTATTTATAGAGGTCAGCAGTATATATTATATATAAATGTGTTTTATTTATTTATTTATTTATTTATTTATTTATTTATTTATTTTTGAGAAAGAGTACATGCATGTGTGGGTGAGGGGGTGGTGGGAAGGGCAGAAGGAGAGGAAGAGAGAGAATCTTAAGTAGGTTTCATGCCCAACGTGGAGCCCGACATGGGGCTCAATCTCACGACCCTGAGATCATGACCTGAGCCAAAATCAAGAGTCAGACATTTAACTGACCGAGCCATCCAGATACCCTATATATTCTTATCTCAATTTAGAACACACACACACACACACACACACACACACACAGAAGGAAGCACATCAAGATGTAAACAACAATTTTGTTTGGCTGATGAGAATATGATTGATTTGACTCTGGCTGTGACCTCTTCAACATGTCTGAAATTATGAAAGTTATTAAACTTCTCTGAGGCTCAGGATTTTGCCAGCAAATTCAGGATCCTTATACTAACATCAGAGGTCTTATTTATAAGGAGAAACTAAGATCACACATGTAAATACCTTAGTAAACAGTAGAATTACGATGACAATTTTTACACATGTCTTTTAAAACTTCTAATAATGTAAAGATATGTTAATTATAATTACAATAATAAAAAGTAATATTACTATTATTCAGAAAAAGAAACAAAGAAAATATTGCCTTTCAATATACTAACATGTCTGGAAAGTATAAAATTAATTTTGGCCTCAAAAAGCTTTTCGATTTCAGTCCCATTACTTGTGGCCATGAGGAGAAACTTGTTTGTGTGTGATCCTAAAAAAAAGTCCATGAATGTGAGATAAGAACATATCTGTTTTGAGATTTCATTGTGAATGTGAATTCTAGCCCTGTATTTTAAATGCTGCTTACATCTGGAAGTGTGTTTTGCACTTGTAATCTCTGGAAACTAATGATCACAGAGGAAACAACTAAACAGCAAATTGCTATGGATTATTTTTGATTTGTATGGACTTAAGTAACAGAGGTCATCAGATTCTTTTGTTTCTTCAATTATCTCCCTCATTTTTATCAGCTATGCTAAAGCTTCATTGACAATTTCAACTTTATCATAGAGGAAATAAATTAAAAAATAATATAAAGAATCCAACTAATTCACTTTCAATGCATTTTTTTATGAGATAATATTGCTGATACCCTGCTTTCTTCTCGCCCCTTTTGTGTAATACATTTCGGTCTATTTTTCACCTTGATTTGTATGTCTGAAAAGATCAGCAGAACAATGTGAATTAGAAGTTAGCCTTTCGTACTGATTCTTCCAAACACAGCAACACAAACACTGCCAACATATAACCTAAAGGGTGCAGTTCAGGATTGCTCCTAATGTAATTAACTACAGCAATTTTGTCTGCTTCTAAGACCCAACACCGTGTATCGCATACTTTTAACTTTGTCTAACTCCACCGCAATCAAAAACAAGCATTCTCAGTATGTGGGAAAAAAATAACTAGTTCCTCATTGGAATTTCTGAACTTGAGAATAAGACAAAGGAATCAGCAGATAGAGAAAATGATGCTTGCATTAGTGGAAAGCTAGCGGGAGATGTGGCTTATTTGAAAGCAAAAATGGGCTTCCAAGTTCTCCACATCTTTCTCTCCTTTTTAGATTCTGTAAAAGGCCACTTGTGAGAGTTTGACTTCATAGAGCAAAAACAGTTCATAATTACACGTGTTGCTGCCTCTGATGATATAGGCAAGAGAGAAGAGAGAGAGGAATAATCTCTCATGCTCAGCAACTTTATTAGATGGATCCAACCAATTCCATCAATAGTTGCGCCCAACAACCAGGTAAGCCTCTTCCCCTCAACTCAGGAGGGGCACCAGAAGTATTAGGAAAAACTCCTCCTCATGGACAGCAGAGGAGTAAGGAGTGTGCATCCGAACACAGAAAGAGCATCTGGGAAGGAGTTGTGTTACCAATGATAACTTGTTTGTTCTCATTTGCCTGATCCAAGGAAATCGCCAGTAAGCATTCCAGAAGAAATTTCAACATGAAAATGAAAGATCAACCACTTTCCTTACTAAAGGAAAGAGTAAAAAATCTCACCACAATCTATTCTCAAAGATTTGTTCGTAAATTAACAAAATTCTTAAGATAGTGTCTAGCCAAATACAATAATAATAATTAAAGATTAATACATACTTGTTGGATAAATTAGTGAATTTCCAAGAAAGCTTAACTCCTTTCCTGAGTACATTTATGCTGAAGTTTTGTGGCATATAATTGAGAAAAAAGATCCACAGAATTTTCTTTCATACGTTTTTAGAAAAATGGATTTCTAAACAGTAGATAAATTAAAATGAAAATAACTGAGTTTGATTTTTAGGGCCATGAGATATATGTGCAGAACACATCAGCTTGTCATTACCACTAAGAAGCCTAACTCAGACACCTTTAAGAAGTGTGATCAGGTGTGTGCAAGAATGCTTAGAAGAAAGAGCTCAGAACAGAGATTGGGTTTGAAGCCTATCTCTTTTGTCATCTAGTTTTGTTACTTTTGACAAATGTCTTCAAATATTTCTAACTTAATCCTGGTCTGCAAAATTATTCCCAGAAAGGACATTTGTTAGTCTTGCTGCTTGAAACAGTTTATACAGATAAACTACTAAGTTTTCTTTGAAGAACTTCCCGCCCACCCTCTTGCTCCCAGAACTGCTCAGAGTTCTAGAGGGATTGTTTGGGTTGTATTTCCCACATTACTATATGTGTACCAGAGTGGGTCAGTGATGTAGAAACATACTTTCTTCCATTTTATTCCATCCCAACACCACCACTATGTTTGGGGTGACAAACAACAGAAACTGACTCTAGGTAATGTAAGGGAAGAAAAACAAATGGGGAATTTTTTTAGCAGTATTAGAAATTTGCAGGATACCTCACAGCTTGAAACAAAAACAAAACTGAACAACCAGAGATTGGTCATTCCTGAGTCTGAGATTCCAGAAAAACTAAGTATTAAAATTAAAAGAAAGTCTCATCAAGGGAAGTTTTGGGGGGAAAAGCCAAGTCCTTTTTTTATCATATGAAACTCCACTTGAGATTCAAAATCCAGGAAGAAAAATAATTTACAAATCATCGAATTTTTATACAGAGTTCCCACACCAACCAAACCAAAGGAATCCTGGGGGTGTAGGTTATGTCAGGAGGAAGATTCTTTGACTAACTTCTAGATGTTTGTGTTGGAGCTGCAGCATTTATATGACTCTTTTTGTTTAGACCCATCTCGATTTGCATCTGTCATCCCATTTTAAATACTAACAGTATCTCTTTAACCATCAAAATTGTACCTGTTTTGGTGACATAGTATGTGTTCACCCAGTTGTCTGGCGAAGCTAGCTCCTCCCATCTGGCACAAATTCATTATGTGCAGCTCTTTCCAATGCCACGTTCAGTGACAGCATGTGGGTAGTTTGAAATTAGTAATAGCAGGTGGTTTGCAGCATGAAAATTGGCAAACACTCCAAATCAGGTCTTCTAAAACCCCAAAAACATGGCCCCCAAGGGATGAAATAGCAGGATACCACTGCATTTATCCAAAGTATGTTGGGCCGATTAAGATTATACACACACACACACACACACACACACACACACATACATATATACATAACGTATTCTTCATCCATTTTACTATGGAGATATGCATATCTCCATAGACGTATATAATATATATATAATGGAATATTACTCAGCCATAAAAAAGAACAAGATCTTTCCACTTGTGACAACATGGATGGATCTAGAGGGTATAATGTTAACTGAAATAAGTCAGTCAGAGAAAGACAAATACCATATGATTCCCCTCGCATGTGGAATTTAAGAAACAAAACAAAGAAAAAAGAGACAAACAAAAAACCTGACTCTTAACTACAGAGAACAAAACTCTGGTGGTGCCAGAGGGGAGGTGGGCAGGGGATGGGTGATATAAATAGAAGGGACAAGATTACACTCACCATGATGAGCACTGAACAATGTATAAAAATGTGGAATCATTATATTGTACACCTGAAACTAATATAACAGTGTATGTTTATTATTCTTCAAGTTTAAAAAAAAAAAATTATGAGCTTTGTTCTGTCTCCCTAGCAAACACTTCCCTTTTAACAACATCAACAATGTGAAATAAAATTGCCCTAGAAGTTAACCGGTGGAGGGACAGATAAAGATGTCCCCAGAGGCTCACCTCTTTTGTTTTCTGGAACCTAGCAAAGAAGAGACTTCGTGGATCTGAGTTAGCTCAGGGAGGACCAGGAAGATGGACTGGGCTCTGGGGGGCTTCCTTTCCTACCTGCCCCTTTCTTGGACCAGGAAGCACTAGAGGCCCCAGCTCTCCCCTGCCTTCACGTTGTTATAAATGGTAAGAATTTTAGAGACATGGGAAATCTCTCCGCTGCAATGCTTCTGTCCAGCTCTGACTGGCCTAAACCTGTTCTCCGTGGGCTTAGGATCGCTCTAGAGCCGTGTGTGCTCTGGGACTTCTCTGCTTGGTATTTCTTTCCCAAGCTGCACACTTCAGGGTGCTAACGGTGTGTTGCATCTGTGTTCCTTTGCCTGACATCATTCCTTGAAAAATAATGTCTAATAAAGCAAATATTGGATTAACTCTAGTATTCTAATAGGAAGGTTAGCTATCTCCGTGTCCCAGACTTGGAGACAGTACTTCAGCTATTCAAGTGAATTACATTCGACTGTAGCAGATCAGAAAGCATAGTGCACTCACTCTTCTGTGGAAGGGAAATAGTTACAATTGTAATTGCTCTCAAACAGTAAGTGCCTAATATGGGCCTTGCATCCACCAGGCAATTTATATACATCCTCTCATTTCAGTTTCATATGTGTGTGTGTGTGTCCACACACATATAACCTCCTAATAAATGAAAGCAAAAAATTCCAGAGTCTTCCATGCAAAAACATTTTAAGAAGGGGCGCCTGGGTGGCTCAGTCGGTTAAGCGACTGCCTTCGGATCAGGTCATGATCCTGGAGTCCCGGGATCGAGTCCCGCATCGGGCTCCCTGCTCGGCAGGGAGTCTGCTTCTCCCTCTGACCCTCCTCCCTCTCATGCTCTCTGTCTCTTTCATTCTCTCTCTCGCAAATAAATAAAATCTTAAAAAAAAAAAAAAACATTTTAAGAAGTGCACTCAGGGCTGGGGTTCCAGAACCATAGTAAGGGACCTCAGCCAAAGTCACGTACCTACTAATTTGTATCATGAAACATATTGAGCAAAATTGTCAAAAACCTTGACAAGATTTTGCTTTTCTCTGATTTCTTTTTGAGTAATGACGGTGTGTAATATATTAGATCTAGTGTGCTCCAACAAGAACAGTCTGGGCCTGAGATTCAGAAAATCTGTATTTGAGGTCCAGATCTGTCACAACTCATCAGGTGATATCAAAAGATCTTGACCAATTTATTTAAACTATTTTCCCATCTGCAAAATGATAATCATTAAAATCTCCACAATTCCAGAGGATATTTGTGAAGATAAAAATAGATAATTATTCTGAAACACTTATGCACATGGTGTTTTCTCTACATCTGGACAGTAATATTAATTTAGATCATAAGAAGCAAACATTAATAAAAACACAGGTATTTTTTAGCTACCTATATACTTCAGCTCAGCCTTGAAGTCTGAATTCAATTTACACTTTCCTTTATTGTAAAATATATTCCAAATAATTCTCCTTACTTCCTGTTGTTAAATGGTGACTTTTCATTCTTTTTTTAAAAACCATTCTGTATTCTCTTTATCCCCTAAAGCCCTGAAAAGCTGAAAATTTTGCAGCAAAGCTATATTGAAGTATTTTTCTTGCATCTCACATTTTCTAAATTCCTTCAACTGACTTGATTATTATTGATAGCATCATCCTGACCTGAATTCTCATATTTTCATTTTATGTATTATTTCCCCCAAACCAATGGTAAAGGGAGAAGATCCTGAGGCAGAAGCTCTTTCTTCACCCACTCATGCTGGCTGCTCAGCCTACTTCTGTCCGCTTAGATTGGGGAGGCCTGTGACCTAATTATACACTTATTTTTCTTGGACTATGAATTCCCTGAGCTCTCCTGAGCTAGGGGAAGAACAGAATAATATTATAATGGCATCCAGAGAGAAAAGAGTTTGTGCCAGAAAAAGGCCCTATTTTTATATCAACAAAGTGAGCAAAGAAGTAAAACGTTGAACAAGGAAATCAAAGCTACAGTGAATTCAAATGCTGGCTACTTTTTTTTGTTTCCATTTCTATGTTCATGGCATGAACATAATAGATGATAGATACATAGATACATAGATACATAGATAGATGATAGACATTTCTCTGAAATTCTTAATGGCAGAGATATGCATTGCATCCTAAGTATTTTAGTAAGCAAGTAACATTATTTAGAGGTATCTTAAAGGAGATTGTCAAACCAAATCCTTTTCATCCAATTCAGATTTCAAAATTTGGGGTATTTAAAATTAGCTTTTCTAATTGTAGGAGTTTCTTTTTTCATTATTTTATTTTATTTTTGTGTACTTTAACTGTATAGCTAAGAATTACTGAAGCATGCAGAAATTTCTTTCAGCATTTTAAATTGATCCAACAGATTCTGAGAATAAAAAATTAATTATGCAGGGAGCATTTTATAAGAATGTATTGAAACATTTACACTTGTCTACTGTCTTCCTTTAGCAAAATGATGGATGGATGGAAGACTAGAAAAAGAAATCACTGAGATGTATAGACTGTAAGGGATTGTAAACATATATTTAGTCAAAAGTAATTTTTTCAAATACCTTTAAATACTTAATTAATGAAAATGTTTCATATTTTACTATTGCCATTTTTTAATTTCCAAAAGCCTAATATTAACCTAATAAGTTTAGTTTTTAATTGCTTGATGATAAGTTATATTTCAGATTATTTAATAGTTATTTGCAACTTAATTCTTTAAAATTTCTTTTAAATTATGACTTGCTATTTCCAGTCTTAATCTAATGATTCGATCTGTCAAAATTTCCAACCCTCATGAAATAGTTTTTAGAAAACATCACATAAGTGTTAACATGTTTTTTTGAAAATATAATTCAAAAAAGAAATAAACTGTATTATATTTCTACTCAAATCTCATATTTTAGGAGTTAACACAGAAGAAATATGGTGCATGACTATAGATTTATATATTGTTGGGATTACCTCTACTTTGCCGTAGATTTTGTTTGTGTCACATATGTAATCCAGGGTTATTCTGTGTAATAAAAGTTAAAAATACATTGGCCAAGTTTCAAATTCTAAGACTTACATATCAGACCGTAGTGGATAGCTCCTCACTGCCTTCAGAGAGAGTACTCCAGGGAAGCTACAATGTATTCCTGCCCACTATATAATTTTTTTCAGTTGAGATTTTATTTCATTTGTTATTTTCTATTTAAATTCAATTAATTAACATAGAGTGTATTATTAGTTTCAGAGGTAGAATTCAGTAATTCATCAGTCTTATATAATACTCAGTGCTCATTACATCATATGCCCTCCTTAATGTCCATCACCCAGTTACCCCATCCCCCGACCCCCCCAGCAACCCTCAGTTTGTTTCCTATGATTAAGAGTTTTTTATGGTTTTTCTCCCTCTCTGATTTCGTCCTGTTTTATTTCCTGCCCCCCTTCCCCTATGATCCTCTGTTTTAAAATTCTCCTTCCTTTCTGTAGTATACTAAAAAAAAAAAAAAAAAAAAAAAAAAAAAATTGGTCTTTAACCCCACCCCTGGCACAGAGCTCCTAAAACTCATGGAATTTACTGACCTTTGCATGTTAATGAGATAACTGTGGGGAAGGGTGGGGGGATAGTGGGGGAGTCAGATAACTTCAGGCTGAGGGCAGGTCACCAGAAAAACCAAGTCTTAATTAGAGAACTGGGATTTTCTGCCCTACATTCTCACCTCCAGGGGAGGGAAGAGGGGCTGGGGATTGAGTTCAGTTACCAGTAGCCAGTAAGGTAATCAGTCATGCCTATGTAATAAAACCTCTATAAAACCCCTACCTGTTGGGGCTTGAGGAGCTTCCAGGTTGGTGAACACACTAATGTGCTAGGAAAGTGGCATGCCCAGAACAGGACATGGAAGCTCTGGGCAATTCCCACACCATACCTTGTCCTATGCACCTCTTCCATTTGACTGTTTCTTAGCTGTATCCATTAAAATTAACTGGTTAACTTGAGTGAAGTGATTTCCTGAGTAGAGTGATTTTCTATGAGTCATTCTAGCAAATTATCAAAAACAGGAAGGAATTATAGGAACCCCAGAAGTTATAACTGATTGATATTTGAAAAGTATGGGTGGGCCCTGGGACTTAACGCATGTCTCAAGTGGGGGCAGTCTTTGGGGACTAAACCTTTAATCTGTGAGGTCTGGGATGACTCCAGATAGTGTCAGAATTGAATTCACTGAATTGTTGGATACCTTGTTGGTGTTGGAAAATTGGAGAATTGGTTGTTGGTGTGGGAAAAACCACAGACACCCTCGGATGTTACCTTTAGAGGACAGTGTATACATTTTATATTCCACCTAGTAATTTTCACAGCTTGAAGATGCAACCAAGGCAGAAAAATGTGTATATTGTGAGCATTTTGCATCTTTCAGGGCTTCCAGAAGTGCACAAGAACAACATCAGTAAACCACATCCTGACACACTGGGCATTTTGTCAAGAAGGTCACAGATTAAGTGCTACTTTTATCCTGGTGTTCATATTTATTATGTACCAGAAGACAAAACTACAAGTCCTAACCATGTGCCTACATGACACAAACATCAGCTTGATCCAATACATGCTGCATCTGAACCAACCCTTTCCTTGAGAGTGTATGAAGAGGATCTTCACTGAACTATAGTGTAACATTTGTGAATAACACGATACTGTCATTCGAAGGATGTAAGGAGGAAAGACCTGTAGTTATTTGATAACCCAAATGTCACTAGTCCATGTGTCAAAATAAGGACTCATTAATATGAGAGTCATCATTTTGCTGGCTTGCAATAATCATCTGCTGATGATCCAGGGAGAGATTCCAGACCCAGAAAATTTCTCCCTTCTTCCAAGCATTTCTTTGAATTCCCCCAGATGTGTTTTTGAGGGGCTTTGCATTGTTTTGCCAGCCACTACTGTTACTCCTCAGTGCTCCTTTCCTGGACGCCAGGGTATCTCTTGATGCTCCATATATCCAGCATTCCCGGGTTGGCCCCAAGTTTGGTGGTCACAGCAGGTACATTTATTGCTCCAGTATTGGCTATTCTGTGTAATATCTTCTCCAGCTTTTCCTCTGGACTCACTGAGCACCCAAGTCATCAAAGGTTTATGATATTCCTTAGAAGAGACAAGAAGAGTCTGTCTTTCCTTTCATGTTGTAGTGTGGCCTCATGAGTCACAAAAGCAGAAAGCTTGGATTACAGTATATTCCCCAACTTAATCAGTGTTCAGCATGCTTACTTACAATCATCTCTTCTCAAAGGCCTGTCTGTACAGCCTCAAGGATAGAAAAAGAATGTATTTCAATCATAGTCATTGAACTATGTTCAGAAACACTCTGT
The DNA here is from genome assembly GCF_002201575.2 of Neomonachus schauinslandi. Lineage (NCBI taxonomy): Eukaryota > Metazoa > Chordata > Mammalia > Carnivora > Phocidae > Neomonachus > Neomonachus schauinslandi. The sequence goes on from NC_058411.1 coordinate 19,212,946, forward strand.
GTACCCTTTCAGCATCAAGACTATCTACGTTACATTCATGACAGCTGGCTATTACTTACTTCAGGATTAATTTTCTTACAAAGATAGGTCAGGCGCCCTGCAAACAGACACTCAGTGGCTCACCACAGTGGTTTCTAAACACACTGAGGTGAAGATAAACCTCTAATATTAGACAGAACTGGAACTCTGTTACAAGATTGCTTTAGCTTTCAAAAAATGGAAATCTATGGAATCTTACTTCACTAGTTCACCAGATAGCACCTGTCTACTCTAAACTCAACCTAGACTTAAGCTAAGGTAGGAGGAGGCTGAAAGTATATTCAGGGCACTTTTGTATAAATACAAAAATTAGTATTTATACAGATTAATTAGTATTTATACAAAATAAAGTTTGTATTAAGTTATTTATATTTATTATTCTTCAAAAACCCAAACAAACAAAAAAAACCAGAAAACTTTTTTTTTTCTGATAGTGTATCTCACTTAAAGAACATACTGAATTGCATTTACTAATAATAAATAAGGAATTACATATATTCCAGGTCTTTTGCCAAGACAGCTAGTGAGACCTCCTTCACCAAATATATGTCCCAGCTCAACATTCCTTCAGTCCTTAGGTTTTAGGGACCAAACGTTTCAAGGTCAGTGTGATCATTATTCTCTCTTATGTACAACCAATGTTTATTTTTAATTTGAGACTGGTAAATAAAGCTTTAATGGGATTTTAATGGCATGTTGGACACACTTCAGTGTCCAGAGATGTGGCATCACATTCAGGAATGTCATTATCTAGATTAATTATCAATAGCAGACAGATATCATTAGAGCAATGTGAAAATGAGAGAGGTTGTAAATGAAATCTGCTAGGCAGAAAGGCCAGAGGGAAACTACCTCTGATTAGCGACTATTTACTATATGTATAATTTTTTTCTGTAATTTGTGTATTTTTTGTTGTTGTTGCTGAGAATCTGCCTAAATAACTCCAGAGAGGAATAGTAACTAGTTAGTTTAATTTTTAACATCAAATTATTTTTAAAAAGCCAGACATGTGTCTGGGTAGACCCTGGTCACGAGAAGAAGAAAGAATACACTCTGCTCAGTGTATCTATCTTCTTTTTTTTCTGAATTTTGTTATGCTCACACACAAAAAAAGTTGAAGTATATTATGTTCTGGTCTTTGCATATTGCCAAAATCCACTAACTGGTTGATTCAGTTTCAATATATTTAAAAAAATAATCAAAATGTTCAAGGAAAAAAACATCTTGAATCAGAAAATATTTTATCCACCTATCAGGGTCTCCATACTCGACAACACTAAATAATTTAGGCAGTATTTTTGTGTTTAATTATTCATCTTCGTTTTAAATAATATAGTTACATGTATATTTCTGTGGCATTTAAACAGTTGTATATAATATAGCTTGAGGGGAAAAATCCTAGAATAACATAATTATGCCTATTTTAGAGGTTTGAATACCAACTTACCTACACAATTTTGTCAAATCCAAATGCCTTGATTATAAAATACATCATTATTTTATGTACCACATTGAAAAAAAATGCCTAAACCACAACTCTTTGTTTCAGAGTTACACTGTAGAATCATGCAATGTCTTTGAAGACATTTTAGATGGCAATTACTCTCAACATCTGTAGTTTTTATAATGTACATAAACATAACACTGTTGAAGAGATGATATTGAGAATTGCTATGACCAAGTTTAATCACTGGCAGGCAATGACAAAGTATGTCTCCCTTTATGTCTGACAAAAAGTGATCATAAAATGAATCTTGATTTCAGAGATATAAAAAAAGCAAAACAAACAAACAAACAAAACAAACCCTGCACCTTAGAATTGGTGAAACATGGTATTTCAAATCTCAGATTATTCCCTTTGTGTGAGCAAACAACTTTAATGTTTCTAAATCTTAGATTTCACATTCTTGAATTGGATGTAACAAGGGTACCCCCCTACCACATATTGTTATGAAGATGGATTAAAATAATCTTTAAAAGCAGATGGCAAAGTTTGTTTGTTTGTTTTTGACAAAAATGGTGACATAAGAGGCTCGTGAATTTCCCCCTTCCCATGCATACACCGAATACACAGCTACATGTGGAGCAATTCTCTTTGAGAAAAATCCAGAAACCAGCTGCATAATTCCAAAACAGTGAATGACAGAGAAAATACCCACATCAAAATGGGTAGGAAAGACCGACAAACACTTGTCATAAGTCTAACCTCTAGCACTGCATCGTACAATCAGGAAAAAACCTCCAATTCCCAGCTCCTCACTGAGGAGCAAAGGACTTAGAGAGCACATCCACGGTCCAACTTTAACACCCCATCCAAAGGATGGGTCCCCAAGACACTTAACTCTGAAAACCAATGGGTCTTGCAGTGGGTCCCACAGTACTATAGAAAACATGGGCAGTTCTTAACAGGTGCACAAGGCTTGCTATGGCTATTGCCCCAAGGTTCAATACACAAGGAGCAGGAAAAGACCCCATCTCCCAGTCTTTCCCTGGAAGAAGTTTGACTGTATACTTTATTAGTGGGTGCTGAGGGTCCACCTTCTAATTAGCATACATCTAGATGCCGACTGCTAGTCTCCTTGGAGTCCAGAACTGGTGGATACTTACCCCACCTTCTCCCTTTGGCTTGCTCCAAAAATAAAACCAAATTGTCACTATCTCCCTGGAGGAGCTTGTTGACACATCCAGTGTCCCAATTTTACAGCTGCCATTTGAATCCCCCAATCACCTCGCTCTGAGAGCCAATGAGGCTTATATTTATGAGTGGTACTAAGCAGTTTTTAAATAGCACAGAAGCACCTCCATGGCTCTATTGAAGAAGGAGCAGGCTCACTGCAGAGGGAGCAGGCAAAAATGCCTATATCCCAGTTTCTCTCTGGAGCGGGTTTGAATGCGTACTTTCCCAGCTGCCACCTGCCAGTCTTGCTTCTGATCAGCCTGCATCTAGCTACTGACTGCAATCCTCCTTTTTGGGATACCAGTCGGTCTCCACACACCCTCAACTAACAGGAGCTATTAAGGATAAAGATGGCAACGAGGACAGTCACAAAGGTTTGAGAGGCAACAAGGTGCTTGGGAAGAGGAAACCTCCTGGAAATCCCTTGAAAGTGACTGAAACTACATTAAAAGGAATGTTCACCATGATCAAGTGGGATTTATTCCTAGGATGCAAGGATGGTTCAACATACGCAAATCAATCAATGGGATACACTACATTAACAGAATGAAGAATAAAAATCATATGATTATCCCAATAGATGCAGAAAAAACATTTAACAAAATTTTACATCCTTTCATGATAAAAACTCTCAACAAACTGTATATAAAGAAACATATTTCAATATAACAAAAGTCAAATATGATAAGCCCACAGCTGACATCAAACTCAATGGTGAAAACCTAAAATCTTTTCCCCTGAGATCAGAAACAAGAAAAATGTGCCCACTCTCACCACTTTTATGCAACATAATACTGGAAGTCCTATCAGAGCAATTAGTCAAGAGGGAGAGATAAAAATCATCCAAGCTGAAAAGATAGAAGTAAAATTGTCTCTTTGCAAGTGTCATGGTATTATATATAGATAACCCTAAAGACTCTACCCAAAAACTTTAGAGCTAATAAATGAGTTCAGTAAAATTGATACAAAATCAATATACAAAAAATCAGTTGCATTTCTATGCAATATTAACAAACTTTTGGAAAGATAAATTAAGAGAACAATCCTATTTACAACAGCATGAAAAATAAAATACTTCAAAATATATTTAACCAAGGGGTGTAAGATCTACACACAGAAAGCTTTAAGAGGACCCAAATAAATGGAAAGATATTCCATGTTCATGGATTAGAAGAATTAATATTATTAAAATGTCCATACAATCCAAAGTGATCTACAGATTCAATGAAATCCCAATAAAAATTCCAATGGCATTTCCACAAAAAAAAATCCTACGTTGTATATGAATAGCCAAAGCAACACTAAAAATTAATAAGCTGGGAACATCACACTTCATGATTTTGAAGTATATTACAAAGCTATAGTAATTAAAATAGATGATATAAGGACAAATGCATATATTCATGGAACATAACCCAAAATAACCTATGCACATATAGTCAATTAATTCTTGACAGTGGAGCCAAGAATATACAATGGGAAAGGACAGTCTCTTCAATAAAAGGTGCTGGGAAAACTGGAGAGCTACATGCAAAAGAATGAAACTCGACCGCTATCTTACACCATATACAAAAATCAACTCCATGGATGAAAGACTTGAATGTAGGTCCTGAAACTATAAAACTCCTAAGAGGGAATTTTCTTGACACTGATCTTGGCAATTTTTTTTTTTTTTTGATTTGACATCCAAAGCAAAGGCAACAAAAGCAACAACAAATAATTGGGATTACTTCAAACTAAAAAAGTTTCTGCACAGCAAAAGAAACCACCATTAAAATGAAAAGTCAGCCTATACCATGGGAGAACATATTTGCAAACATATATCCAATAAGGGTTAAAAGCCAAAATACACAAGGAACTCATACAACTCAATGTCAAAAAAACAAATAACCCAATTAAAAAATGGACAAAGGACCTCTATAGAAATTTTTCCAAAGAAGGCATACAAATAGCAAACAGGTACATGAAAAGGTGGTGACCATCACTAATCATCAGGGAAATGCAAAGCAAAACCATAGTGAGATATCATCTCACATCTGCTAGGATGTCTATTATCAAAAAGACAAGCAATAATGAATCCTGGCCAGGATGCAGAGAAAAAGGAACCCTGGTATACTGTTGGTGAGGATGTAAAGTGCTATAGCCATAGTGGAAACAGTATGGAGATTTCAAAAAATTAAAAATAGAGCTACCATATGATCCAGCAATGTCACTTCTGGGTATATATCCAAAAGAAACAAAATCAGTACCTTGAAGAAACACTGTTACGCCCATGTTCATTCCAGCATTTTTCACAATAGCCAAGGTATGGAAACAACTTAAATATCCATTGGTGGACGAATGGAATAAGAATATGCGTGTGTGAGGGCGCCTGGGTGGCTCAGTTGGTTAAGCGACTGCCTTCGGCTCAGGTCATGATCCTGGAGTCCCGGGATCGAGTCCCGCATCAGGCTCCCTGCTCAGCAGGGAGTCTGCTTCTCCCTCTGACCCTCCCCCCTCTCATGCGCTCTCTCTCTCTCTCTCTATCTCATTCTCTCTCTCAAATAAATAAATAAAATCTTTAAAAAAAAAAGAATATGCGTGTATGAGTGTGTGTGTATATTCAGCCTTAATAAAGAAGGAAATTATACCACTTGTGACAACACAGATGAAACCGGAGGGCATTATCCTAAGTAAAATAATCCAGACAGAAAAAGACATTATCAATTATATATGAGATTTTTTCAAAAAGTAGAACTCATAGAAAGAGTAAAATGTTGTTGCCATGGGCTGGGGGCCAGGGGAATAAGAGGCTGGTGAAAGAATACAAAATTTCATTTATAAGATGAATAAGGTCTGAGGAGCTAATGTATAACATGGTGACCATAGCTGATAACACTGTATTATATACTTGAAATTTATTGAGAGTAGAACTTAAGTATTCTCACCAAAAAAGAAAAAAAGGTAACTATGTGAAGTGATAGATCGGTTAATAATTTAAAGGTAGCAATCCTTTCACAATGGATACATTGTGAATATCAATTCATCGCATTGTTCACTTTAAATATATTACGACGTTGTCAATTATACCTCAATAGCTGGAGGAAAAAAAAAAAAAGCAGATGGCAAAACTGCTAGCTCAATTTGAATATGTGCTCAGTAAATACCAGTTTTGAGCAGCATCAGCAAGTACTCTGCTCCAGAGTTTGTCTGCCTGTGTTCCAATTCTGCTCAGCAACTTTCCAGCTTGTGACCTTAGACAAATTGCTTAACCTCACTGTGCTCAATAATGTTATCTCATAATAGTATTTGAGGATGAAAGCCCTCTCCTATGATTTGAGTAAAACCCGTGCCTGGATAAAGCAGTTGTATTCCTTAGCTGTTTTACTGCTAACTGGAGAAAGTTTCTCTTATGTAGGATATCTATCTGGAAGGCCCTCCATCGTAGAATATTGCTAGACTTCACAATCCTTACAGAATAGATCTAGCCTTTGGTTAATGACTCTGACTATCTTAAGGACAAAGACTGTATTTTAATTTGTGCAATTTAGTGGGGAATTCAAGTATGTAGCATTGGTTGCAAATACATGTACAATTTATATTTGCTCCTCTACCCTTCATTTTCTTTTATACCCAGTGGTAGTGGTAGGATGGATAGAATGATAAACTATTATGAGTTGCTTTTAATTTAGAGAATAAATGACAATTATTTGATAAAGCAAAGTACACTTGGATAATATAAATTATAAAGTCATACTGGATTGTGTAATTAAATCCTAAGAGCACTTTCTGAAGAGTTTCCCTTTTGTAGTTTGTGTTCTGCTGTGTAAAAGCACATGATGAAATGCCCAAAAAATTCACTATTTAAGTTCAAGGCTACAGATCATTGAATATAGTGCTAAGAAAATTAAATGTGTGCCCAACTAGCAAAATGCTGTAAGTGAATTTGAAGCCCTCTAAAGAACACATCAGTCAGCAACATGCCATCAACTCAGCTCAAGTTTACCACCTCAGCCCTTTATAAGAAAGAATTATTGAAAATCCCAAGGTTAAGAAATGGTAGCCCTACTTTGGTAAAAGAGCAGATCTACTGGGTTTATGAAGCTAACTCATTTAACAAAGTATCTTTTGAGTATCAAGGGTTCCAAAATGCATGTAAAACTGATCCCAGATTCATTCCATCTTCATGGAACTTGGGCTTCAGAGAGTCCATGACCTTATGAAATTGTTAAGAAAATGATTTGTGAATATATATAATTTTGTTTTGAGGGCACTTAAGATTTCATCAGACCCTGTGAAGGGACCTGGAACACAAAAAATAAAATAAGTGCTTGCTTATAATTTCTATTTCAGTGAAATAATAATTATTGCCAACTTAAGTACTTGTCTTGCATAACTTTATAATGTTATTTTAATTCCCATTACATGGATGAGAAAATTAAAAAAACAGAAAAGTGAATTGTCCAAAATCCAACAGCAAGTAAGTAGTAGATCCAATAGCTGAGCCAGGCAGTTTTTTCCCCAGGGCTAATGCAGTGAACCTCTATAAACTGTCATGACAAACAGGTCTGATATGGAAAAAAAGATCTCCAAGCAGAGAATTAGAAAACTCTGGGTCAAATTTCAGCTCTAGATCTTCTATTAATGGCAAGAAGAGTTAGGTTTTGAGTCTATCAAGTGTTTTGTTTTGTTTTGTTTTTAGAGCCTACTCTATAGGGTTGTTGGATTTAGCAAGTAAAAATACAGAAAATCCAGTTAAATTTGAATTTCAAATGAACAATGAAGTATGTTTTAGTAAAAATATGTCCCAAATATTTTGTGGAACACACCTATACTAAAAATATATACTCACTATCTTTCTTTTTTTATTATTTTTTAATTTTTTTAAAGATTTTATTCATTTATTTGACAGAGAGAGACACAGCGAGAGAGGGAACACAAGCAGGGGGAGTGGGAGAGGGAGAAGCAGGCTTCCCACAGAGCAGGGAGCCCGATGTGGGGCTCGATCCCAGGACCCTGGGATCACGACCTGAGCCGAAGGCAGATGCCTAACGACTGAGCCACCCAGGTGCCCCTATATTCACTATCTTTCTGAAATTTAAATTTAACTGAAAGTCCTGTATTTTGTCAGGCAACCCTACTATTATGTAGAATAAGGGGACACAAAGCATCAGAAAACAGATTTTCTGTTTCTTCCAAGAATTTATAATAATAGTTTAAAAGAGACAAGAAATACAAACACATGAAACATTTTAAGGAAATACTGACCATTGAAGTGGGTTGGTGAGACTTGAAGTCTTTCTCCCCTACTTACAATCTTCTTCTCATTATAGATGCATTTTACAAATCTGGTACATATACTTTCTTAGTGAAAAGTAGGACAATGCCTATCTCCCATTGTCTAATTTGTTGACTGAAAAAATATGAAGAGACTCAAAAGCCTATTTAAAGTGGATCTATCAGAATTCCTCTGCAAATTTAAAAGGATCAAAGATCACTCTGAAAAAAAAAATTGTCATAAAATTCAGAAAGGCACAGAGGGATGATCTCCAAAGCCAGATTCAGTGGCTATCATGCAGCAGGTGCTTTGCATGAGGAATTTAAAGTCTAGTGTGTGTATATGTACATATATGTATATGCATATATGTACATATACATATGTACATATATCTAAAACAATTAGAAGTTGTCTGGAACTCGAATTCTACAGTACTATCATGTCTCATAGAGATTCCCTTGTTCATCTTTTAAAATTAGTGGCTGGTAGGGGAGCCTGGGTGGTGCAGTCGGTTAAGCGACTGACTTTTGGTTTTGGCTCAGGTCATGATCTCAGAGCTGTGAGATTGAGCTCCACATTGAGCTCCACACTCAACACTGAGTCTGCTTAAATTTCTCTCTGCCTCTGCCTCTGTCCCTCACCCCCCCAAGTGTACTCTCTTCTCTCTCTCTCTCTCAAATAAATCTTTTAAAAAAAATTAGTGGTTGGTACACTGGTGTTTATCTGCATGAATATGATGAAATTATATGTCTATATAGATTCATATGAGCATTAGTTGGTAGATTTGCGGTTAGCTGGAAGAGATGGTGCATCATCCTCAAAGCAGAGATGCAGTTCTAACTCCAATAATAGAGGCTGACGCCCAAGGAAGGACAAACATATTTCAGGGTGAAGGAAATCTGAAACAGTTTTGAAAGGGTCTTAGTTTTAACAAGTATACATTTGTCTTCTGAAAAGTGTGTAAACAGACAGTTGTAAATGGGTAGAGAAAAAAGTAGGATTTGAGGCAAGATTTCAAATTGCCATTACAAAAGCACAGATAATAAAAACTGGCATTCTGCAAAGTTTCAAATCACTCTTTTTAAAATTTTAACACTTCAGTAAATTATCTGCATCAGTTAGGATATGGGAAGATATGCTGCTGTAAAAATCTCTAAAACTCAGTGACTTAATACAGCAAAGGATTATTTCTCACTTGTATGTATTGCTGGCCTGTTAGGTTCTCTTCTGATTATAGTTATTCAGGATTTTAGACAGATAATGCAGCCACCATCTTGATTGTGACCAGTAGCCATGCAAGAAGGAAAAAGATAATTCTGCACTGAGCATTATAGGCTTTGTTGTGAAATTACAACTATCATTTCTTTCAAAATTCATTGACCAGAACTAGTATGAAAGATTCATGAAATCACGAGGAAGCCAGATATGAGTATAATCCCATCAGGAGCTAGAAGTTGGAAAGTGGAAAATGTTTGGCTAACAGTATTAAGAAAACCATGGTATCCATTATTACTCCCACATTTTGGATATTGTCACAGATACTAAACAGTTCAGAATTGAAATCTGCCATGGGTGGAGCTAGTTCATGGAAGGAACATGAATCAAGAATGTCTGTATTTGCTTTAAGATCACAGCTATGTTTTAGGTGAGATGTGTAGGAAAGAACATTAAGGTGACTTAAAGTTGAAAAAATTGGATTCTGTTTTCCAAAAACACGTATCATAATCGATTTTGTTCCAGGAACCATTCTAGGCTTAGGGATACAGCATGAACACAAAGGCACAATCTCTGTTTCATGCAATTTAGTCCAGCAATGTTAAAACATTGCTTCTCAGTCACAAAATCTAGATATTCTAAATAACATATATGTATGAGAAACCTCCAATGTGGAAAGAAAGGTATATGAAATATGTCAAATTTTGGCAACATCTGAGGAATAAAGGAAACTGAATCTAAAAATAGAAAAGAGAACGTGAAGAAAAAAATAATCCCTTGAGTATTTTTTCATTCAAACATTAGCACTAGACAATGATATTCATTTAAATATGTTCAAGGGATTTACTGTATCTCAGTTAAAAAAAGGAAAAAAAAAAAGCAATGCTTACTGAATCAGCGAAATTCAATACAGAACATGCCTCCTGAACAGTGGCTTGTTTTGTGTAAATTGCATACACTCCCCAATAAGCTGTTAAAAAATGCAACATGATTAGGGCACCTGGGTGGCTCAGTCGTTAAGCGTCTGCCTTGGTCATGATCTCAGGGTCCTGGGATCGAGACCCGCATAGGGCTCCCTGATTGGCGGGAAGCCTGCTTCTCCCTCTCCCACTCCCCTGCTTGTGTTCCCTCTCTTGCTGTGTCTCTGTCTGTCAAATAAATACATAAATCTTTAAAAAAAATGCAACATGATTATGTGGAAGTGGATAAATTTGGGATACATGTTTGAATTCTATCTTATTTCCACTATCTAGCATCTAATTACCATAGGATGTTCTAGATCCCCATCTCCATTGGTAAAATCACTATGATTAACAGCTCTCCTACTCCTGGAAGTCAATTTTGGTTCAGCAGTAAAAATGGTCCCATATATGATCCTATCTGGTAGATGCCAAAATATTTCCCAACTAAAGAGTTTCCCTACATGGATAATAGCAACATTTTTGTTGTTAATCATTGCTACATCTTCATAGTAATTATCTTGTAAATTGTAAAAATTTATGAAAAAAAGTACCGAAAAGAATAACAAACTAATCTTATCTCCTTTCTGTGACTTTTTCATAATTGTTGACTAAAAAGAGACCAGTAAATACTAAATAGGAGTCTTAAAAATAGGGGGAAAGTAGCTTCAAAAATGGGGATCTGAATAAAAAGGCCCTTTAATGTACAGTTCTGCTTATTGCCCTGGCCTGATTCTAAGTATAGCTAATGCATTCAGGCCACAATACCACAGTAAAAATAGTCCAGCTTAAAAAGGGGGAAGCAGTTTTTGGGGAGAGGAGTCCTTGGCGATGCTCCAAGAATGACAACAATCTACTTGTCTATACTATGTAAATCAGATTGCTGATAGGAAAGATCATTATTCACTCTCCAGGCAGGTTGAAAGTTATCACAAAATGAAAATCTTACATTGAGCAAATTATAAAGAGGGAAAAAAATCTTGTTGGAGGTTTCTGGCCACTAAAATAAATAAATAAAGTAAAGCTCTAAAGAAGTAAGTAGTCAAATTTTCCTGGGGACGGGAGAAAGCCATCTGTTTTAAAAACCAGCTTTATACAATGAAGGCATTCATCATTTGCAGAAACAGAGACAAAAAGAGAAACATTAGTGGGGAAAAAAATAAAGGGAGGAATCCTGTGGAGGAAAGAAGTTAGTTACACAGGAAGGAAGAGAAAGCATGAGAACAGAGTAAAAAGTCTGCGGGTTAGGCACTGGGGTCCCAGATATATTTTACTCCCAGCTCAAGAATGGTTGGTCTTCAAAAATTTGATGTGGGAGCTATACAGTATGTTTAGGAGAGTAAGGGAATCCCTTGTAAGGCTGTGCACTGTCATTTTATTCAACTGAGCTTAATGCTTTCAAGTCAAATACAATCTGTGAGATGTCAAGACTCAGGGTCAGGTCATTAAGAACTCTAGGTGTATGGCAGGACAATTTATGGATACATAAATTCATGTTTCGTGTTCAGTGTTATAAAAGAATCAGAAAGACTGAAACCTTAATGCTATCCATATGTTTTGGGAGGAAAAAAGTTGTCACCCTTCTTCTCAAAACACCCTAATTTTTTGCCTCCTCACAGATATACATTATGTAGGGCCAGGGCCAATAGATTTCTAGGGTCCACACAAATTTCCAGAACTCATGTAGGATTAGACAATGAGCATCTCAACAGTAATTATGTGGACTGAAGATCTGAGGACCGTCCCCCCACCAATGTCTTCTTCTGGATCAATTGCTTAGCATATTTGCAGAGTCCATGAAGGGAAGGGAAACTTAATAATGCCTAAGATTAAAAAGTATTGCCATCCAGTCAGAATACAGACTAAGAATCAAATTTAATTTTAATTAAATGAAATAATATGATATTTTCCCTACCCACCTGAGCTTCTGGAATTCATAGCTACTACTATCAAAGGATTCCACAAAAGCTCTCATTCCTTTTTTAATAGGTAAAGTTAAAAGGCTACCTCTGCTCTCTCAAGATCTAGGCTTCAGTCTGGGAGAAAGGGAGTCCTTTTGTTTATCAAAAGACTCTATAATCTATGATGATGATGATGATACTAGAAAATGCCCATTGAGCATGTAGAGATGACAAAGCTAATGAACATGGCCTGTAATTCACTCTTCTCCTGATTCCTAGAAGAATGCTTCCAAGTAACCTAATATCATCTCTTTGTGAACATGATAACTAGAACTCTAGGAAATATACACTAATGGCATTTTCTAGAAGGAAAGCAGAGGAATGGCTACATAAATGTTGGTGTTTTTATAGAACAGAATCATATTTAATAGTAAAAGTTAATTTTATACAGCTAAAGGTAAAAATATAGGTCAATCTCAGAAATGTTAAAGAAAGCAAGTTTCAGAAGAATATATAAATGCACACACTATATACTATATGAGTATGCTTATGATATATATGTAAGTGGGTATATGTTTATGGTATCATTTTCAAGGAAGACTAAAAATATTTAGAATATATGCATGTGTGATTAAATCATTTTAAAAATAATGCAATAAATGCAAAACAAAATTTAAGTTAGTGAATATCTTCAAGAAAATGTGATAGGTAAAACATATAACTAAATGCAAGATTTTGATAATATTTTTATTTCTTGGCTTGGTTGGTTCTTTTAAAAAATTGTGTTTATAAAGTAAATATCTACTCCTTTGTAAGCCTCAATTATTAAATTGAAGAATGCCATAAAAATCATTTGCAACAGATTGAACTAAGATTTATGAGAGAGCAAAACTCAAAGTACTATGGTAACAACTCCAAGCAGAGACCAGAAGGAATCATAAAAGTGTTTACTGGAAGGGCAGATGCTTGGGCTTATTCACCACTGGCAGAGTTGTTGTTTGATGGAAGAAGGGTTGATGAGCTGCGGTGATATTCCAGGAAGAAGCAGCAACATTTGCAAAGAAGTGGAGGGAAAGGAAACAAGGACTGTCAGGAATTGTGAACAGATCATGTGTGGTAGAGAGTATGAGGTGAGCGTTGGGAGAAAGGAGGGTGGAGGGGTAGCAGGGGCCATATCATAAAGGGATTCCTTTATCACACTTTCACTTCTCATCTAGAGAGATTCATTTAACAAATATAAGCAAGGGAATGGAGACAATAAATTTACTCATGAATCCAGACAAAGTTCAAGATTGAAATATATAATACTGAAATAAAGCTCTTTCAACATCAAGAACGGAAGAAAGAAGCAGACTGAAATGTCCCATAATTGAAGTGACATGACTAAAAACGGTGCATGAATGTGAAACAATAGCATTCGATCATATAAAATTCCTGTTCGTGAGCTGAACAAGCTGCTACTGACCTCAGCTTAGTATGAAGGATCTAGTGAGAGAGTAGGTTCTAGGTCAATGGGTGGCGACCCAATTACTTAAGCACAGCGGCCATGGGATCAGTTAGGTTATCACTCCCTCTCAAAAAGTAAGCTCAGCATTTTGGAAAGCAAGGGTCTTCCCACGTGACCTGGTACATGAAAGATTAATGGGAAAAGGGGAAGCAAGGCATTGACTCAAACAGAGCTCCAACTTCTTACAGCTTTAAAGTACATATAAGGACTCAGACTTCAATGAATAATTGAAATGAGAACCTAGTTCACCAGCCAGAATACTCTGTGTTGGTACTCCTTAAAAATAAAAAGTAACGGAACAAACCAAATGCAAATGTGGGTATACAGAACATGTGCTTTCACACAAAGAAAAGAGTATCTTCTAGCCATAAAATAATCTATTAAATCAGCCTTGAAGTTCTTCCTAAATGTAAGAAGTTAACTTTTCACAATTGATTGCAGAGAAACTTTTCATTTAGTATTTTATTTTATTATGTTAATCACCATACATTACATCATTAGTTTTTGATGTAGTGTTCCATGATTCATTGTTTGCGTATAACACCCAGTGTTCCATTCAGTACATGCCCTCTTTAATACCCATCGCCAGGTTAACCCACCCCCCCACACCCCTCCCCTCTAGAACCCTCAGTTTGAAAAAAAAAAAAAAAAAGAATCCTCAGTTTGTTTCTCAGAGTCCACAGTCTCTCATGGTTCGTCTCCCCCTCCAATTCCCCCCCTTCATTTTTCCCTTTCTACTATCTTTTTTTTTTAAACATATAATGTATTATTTGTTTCAGAGGTACAGGTCTGTGATTCAACAGTCTTACACAATTCTCAGCGCTCACCATAGCACAGACCCTCCCCAATGTCTATCACCCAGTCACCCCATCCCTCCCACTCCCCACCACTCCAGCAACCCTCAGTTTGTTTTCTGAGATTAAGAATTCCTCGTATCAGTGAGATCATATGATACATGTCTTTCTCTGATTTACTTATTTCGCTTAGCATAATACTCTCTAGTTCCATCCACATTGTTGCAAATGGCAAGATTTCGGGGTTTTTTGATGGCTGCATAATATTCCATACTTTTAATCAAAATTATTTGTTTCTTTTCTAATTTATGATTCAAAACTAATAGTATAAATATCAGAATTGTCAAATTTTACCAACAATTTACCAATTAGATTTCTGTCTAATAAACATGAGTTCAATTCCTAGGTACCATTCTCACATTTCATATCAGGATTTGGACAAAGTACTCCATGCTAAAGAAACAACTTATTAACAACATCAGTTACAACACTAGGGAGGCATCAGGCAGTGAAACAGCAAACACACCGATTATTTCAACAGAAAAACCCTATATAGCAAATTGATTTAACAGACATTGAAAAGCAAAGAGAACTTGGGAAAGACAGTAATGATAGCAAACTCTCCAGCACTGAGGTTAAAAGGGGAGCATCTGGAATTCTTAGAACTTGAAAGGCAGGAAGGATTCCATGAAGCTGGGCTTAGCTCTCTGAGGAAGGGGGACATAATTGGTGCCGGTTCCTCTGAAGGGGCTCCATGCAACTGGTTCTGGGATGGGCGGAAAAAACTGGAAACTGGACCAATTTCTACTGCTGGGTAGAAAACTCTTCAGTAACTCTCAGAGAATCAGAAAATAAACCAGGAGGGTCCACATTACTTCATTGTACTGCTTTCCAGTCCCATCTAGTGGCCCTACTGGTAAAAGCTAAGAAGGAGCCAGTCTATAAGAAAGAAATGTAACTTGCAGATTCCCAGCCCCAGCACCACAGAGCTGAGTATAGAAAGGAGGGTTTGTAGCTGAGAGAAAACAGTTTCATAAACACCATGGAGGAGTGAGTCGATGCATTATTAGGGCTTCCCTCACTGGAACTCGTAGAATAAGCAACTGACGGATACTGAACTAGGTCCCATTTCTTCTGCTTGTTGAGACGTGGGGCTTCCTTCCTTGTTTGAGTGAAAACAGGAATATCAAGTATGTAGAGTCTGGTAATACAAGGAGGAGAAATTAAATCCTAAAGCCCACTGGCATTTTGTAATTTGGAACCATTCATGTAAAGAATGGTAAACGAATAGGCAAAGTTTGGATTTAAAATTATGAATCATTAAATGAAATAATGCCGAGAAGATCAAAATTCTAAAATAATCAAAGTGTATATTACAAATTAGCTGCTGGTGGGCTTCCTCTTTGTCAATCAACCAACAACTAATATTTAATTGAGTTGGCAAATTATTGCTGAAAGTTTGCTAGAGGGACCATGTGTTAAGGTAAATTATGAAATCGCTGTTTTTATGGGTCAGAAATGATCATGTATCAGCAATTTCACTTGGTTCAACCTAATATCTCAGTTTAACTATGGGCCATCAATGTTGGATCAAATGTAAACCTATTCATAGAAAGTGAGGTGGTTTCCCTGGCATCTGAAGAAGCTTGAGTTGTTATTCATGCTATAAAATATTCTTCCTAAACACTTTATCTTCTCCCATAGCCACATGTTGAATTATTTTACCAATATTAAAAAGGAATAACCTTGGAAAGTCCCAGGTATAGTGGTGAAGAACTCTGATGATGGAGTCATACAGATTTTGTGCATACAACTTCTTTTTTTATTATCTAGCCGTTGTACTTGGGCAAGTTATTTAAGTTATTCAAGTTTCAATTTCCTCATCTGTAAAGTAGAAAAAAGCATTATCTACCAATCAGGACTGTGTCAAGACTGAAAAAAAACATGGACTATTTAACATGTTGTAACAAGGCCTATCATATTGTAAATTTCAATAAATGGTATTTTGTCTACATTTTTTTTATATTTTGTGTGATTCTTTTTAAAAAGGATATAACTAAATAACAATGTCCATAACATAGAATTATTATGAGTATCAAAATGAGTTTACAAATGTAAAGTGTATAAAATAGTGCCCAGCACATAGTAAATGGTATGTGAGGATTTTTTCTTATAAAAATAATATGTGGCAATGCTTAATGTCAATGCTATTACTGTGGTTCACAATAATTATTATTGCTGCAATTATTGTTATTTGGGAGGCTTTTTTCTCAGCCTCAACTCATAGTTTTTATCTGGGTGACAAAATATGTTACAAAGCTTTTTATTATCTGTATCCAAACTAGGCATGTGTGTGTGCGTCTGTGTGCAGAATATTTTATGCACCTAAGTTATTTCTTGGTGGTAGT
Source organism: Neomonachus schauinslandi (assembly GCF_002201575.2). Taxonomy (NCBI): domain Eukaryota; kingdom Metazoa; phylum Chordata; class Mammalia; order Carnivora; family Phocidae; genus Neomonachus; species Neomonachus schauinslandi. Next base: position 19,229,703 of record NC_058411.1, read on the forward strand.
TACTGCATCTCACCCTATCTTTGACTTCAGAAAACTCTTGACTACACATACCATATCTGAAAAGGAAAATCTATACCATATGCCATACAATACTACTCACAATTTGAATCCATAGTACTTACTGTCAGTCTTATATTGATTAGGCAACAACTCTTCATTTATTTGGAGAATAAAGGCAACAGAGAATGACAAATTACATTACAATCGCATAACTCTGGAGCTGGAAAGGGTGAGGACTGGATTCAATTTTTACAAATCAGAAAACTGAACCTCACAGAGATGGAAACAAGGACTAGGAATGGCTCTGTTTCTGAAAGAACCCTAGAGATAAAACACTTTACGTCCAAATTTCTCAGACACTACAAAATCTCCAGTGAAAGGCCATTTTGCTTGTTTGGGATTGCTTTTGGGAGAACTTCATTATAAAAATGAAACACATTTCATTTTTATATAATGGCATTAAAAGAAATTCGCTTACACAATCCTGAATGTCTTTTTAACATTCTTTAGATGTCTTCTTGCTGATCTTTATTACATTCCAGAACCGAATTTCATTCTTTCTTATTCACAAGAACTCCTCTAGGCTTATCTACATTTAGAGAAGTAATTAGTAAGAAACACTGTCCTAAAAACTGTTTTGCTCAAAAACAGTCTAGAGGATGCCCTATTACATGATGCTCCCTCAAACAAAGGTATCGCTGTAAATCAGGCTTCTCCAGTGAGTCAGCGCCACTGAATTTCTGCTCGACCTTCAGTATCGCAGTAACAGGATTTTACAGTATTCACGGATTGTCAAAACCTATGGGTAATTCATTACCAGCTTCACTTCACTCATTAGAGACCCCCAAACCCACCTAATTATCTTATCCTCCACATTTTTTTTTAGGTCAAAGTAATTTCAGTTAAATTTTCTTTCTCTTGTTCCCTCCCCATCCTAACACCCTTGACTGGATTTATGTATCATCTCAAACCTATAGTTATATTAATGTCGTCAGGTTTAATAAAAAAACTATTTTCAAGGCTATAAACTTAATTTATTATGGTATAATTATCAGTGCTTTTAATATTTTCCATGCTTAATGTCACTGAATTTATTGCTACAAACTTAGTTTGTGGGGCACCTGGGTGGCTCAGTCAGTTAAGCATCTGCCTTCAGCTCAGGTCATGATCCCTGGACCCTGGGATCGAGCCCTGCGTCGGGCTCCCTGCTCAGTGAGGAGCCTGCTTCTCCCTCTCCCTCTGTCTGCCACTCTGCCTACTTGTGCCCATTCTGTCAAATAAATAAATAAAATCTTAAAAAAAAAAACTTAGTTTGCAATGAAAAGAATAATGCTGACAGAGATCTCAGTGTGTGTGCCTGTCCATGTGTGAATGTGTGTGTGTAATATTTTGCCTCAATATCAATATATCACCATATGTGGCAAGTTCTGATGAAATGAAAATAAGAAATATAGAAGGATTTCTACATTACCTCGATAACATTTGTCTTCATCGGTGAGTACACTGTTGATGAAAGTGTATAATGACAGCCCTGGAAAATGTCATATGCATTTTCCAGGATAGAGAAAAGCCTGTGAGTTACAAAATGGACGTTTAACTACACAAATGCTCAAAGATTCACTCTTGTTTCTTTTGGTTGTGGAATATAAGTCTATAAAGTATGGACTGATTTAGAACTTTTAGGTTTTTTTGTCAAAAAATATAAAGTTCACTTAAAGAGTGAGAAGTACAAATGCTCTTTTGTGTCTCAAGTTTAGACCGACATCATTAAAGGCAATGGGAGTTCATATTGGAGAAATAGCTATGGAAAACGACCCCCTTTTAACTGGAAATTCACTACTTGATCCCTAAGTACCTTAATGGATAGGAAAATAGTTCAACAGAGTGAAAAGAAGTTGGTAAATTTCCTATCACACAGAAATAGACCTAGTGAAAAGAGTTTGTCAGCAAAGCAATAAAAAGTTTAAAAATAGTTTTGAAAAAAAATGTTAAGGAATATGCAATTGAACTTACTCTATTTTTTTAAAACAGAATAAAAAGGCATATTTCATTGTGGGTCTTATGTGAGCTTTCTTTCTCCTGGTTCTAATGTGCAAGATCAGAGGGTTATTTATAGACAATGATGGAGGCTTGGAAAAACAGCAGAGACTAAAACCATGGGGACATTTCTAGAGGCAAACTCCCTGGGGGTTAAAGATGAAAAACAGATTCACTAATCTTGAAGTAGGAAGGACTTTTATAGATAATGTTCCAATCATTTGTAAACGTTTTTTAGCTTTGAAGTACATTTTCCCCTGTAAAGGAACCCATATGGGAAAATACAATGTTTCAAGTGAAAGATGGAATTGTTCTTGTTGAAATGGAAATGAAGAGCCAGGAATCTACCTGTTCAGCTTCCCCATCCATCTCCAAGGTGACCTTAGACTCTTTCCTGGGGAACTTAGCAGGGAAGCTTGAAAACTATAAATCTAGACCAACTTCCTCGTTTTACAGTTGGAGAAACTAAAGTCCAATAAAGATTAAGTGACTTGGTCAAGGTTGCATGTATAGAGGCTGAAACAGGACCAGAACCCTTACCTTCTAAGGAGACAACTAGAGGCATATGTATAATCATGTCCCTCTGTAGCTTTGTGCAAACTATTTATCCAGTATAATTAATTCACACTTCTTAAGGGCCAGGTGGAAACTTTGAGCCTTCTTTACATCACCAAAACTTCCTAAAGCCTCTTAGCTATTTTAGTCTAATATATTGATTTAATAGCAATTTCTAATCATTGTATGATCCCAACATATGGATAATGAAAGCAGCATGGCTACTAGGCATAGCAGAAGATAAAAAATCCCTTTCCCCAAAGAATTTACACTATTTATAGGAGACAAAAATGGTATAGTGAAAGACAGAGAGAGAAATAAATTCTGTTGTTAAACTGAATTTTACTCAATGCTAGTATGATAGGATTTCATTGAAGAGAAGGTTGAATTAAACAAGGAAGGTTACATGTTAAATTCAATTCTTGATATAGGCCTTGAAGATAGAGTGGATCTGCAGAAAAGAAAATCACATGAATTATTCTGAGCTTGAAGAACAGCATCTTAAACTGTGAACCGGTAAGTGCAGAAATGTTCCATATCATCAGATACAGAGCGTTGTCTTGGCTCTTTTCAACAAGTAGGAACACCGTTGATTGGAGACTCTAGAGTACTGGATTACACTACCTGTCTGAAAATCCTTGTATATTTCCTCACGACCAACACCAGTGTTTTCAGGCTGAAAAAATATTTTACCAACTTTAAAACTGACTTAAAAATTATTTTTAGGGCACCTGGGTAGCTCAGATGGTTAAGCGTCTGCCTTCGGCTCAGGTCATGATCTCAGGGTCCTGGGATCGAGTCCCGCATCGGGCTTCCTGCTCCTTGGGAGTCTGCTTCTCCCTCTGCCTCTCTCTCTCTCTCTCTGTCTCTCATGAATAAATAAATAAAATCTTTAAAAAAAAAAAAACTATTTTTAGTTGAATTCTTCCAACTAAATGTGGAATTTTTTATGTTCGTTTACTTGTGTTTACCAAAAACAAATACTGTGTTCTTAGAGAACTGACTTAAAAAACAAAAAAGATTCTTCATAGAATCTCAAAATAGAATCCTTAAAAGGATTCTTAAAGTTCAAATAGGTTTTTACAAAATAACATCTTAATGATTTCAGTGTAAATAAATGAGAAATTAGAAGATTAAATTTCCTTCAAAAATAAGCTTTTGTAAATTAAAAGCAAAAGTGTTCAGGGGATAAATATGTTTTGGGTTTTAAAAGACACAAAGTGTTTTGTTTTCTGTTTGTTTGTTTTTATAACTCCAACAATTCTGAACCTCGATTCAGCAGGATTTGACCAATTTTAATCTATTTGGAATTAGATTTGAAAATATAACCACTCTACCTTATTCGAACCTCAATTTACATATGGAGACATGGAAAACCAAACACACAACCTCCTTTTTTTATTTTTTTATTTTTAAGGTAATGTAATCAATGCGGACAGGTAAAATGGATAATTTAGGGCCACTTATCCTATAACAAAGAATGTATTATTTTTATCACTTATTCTAAATTATTTAGCTAGTGTGTTTATATATATATATATAATTTTTCTATATTATGTAACTATATATATATATTTTTTAAGTGCAGCAACTCTTGATTTTTTCTTCTTTTTCTGGAATGACTTCTTGAACAAAAATGCATTTGTCCTATTAGAGTTTCCACTACAGAAAGTTTATCTGAAAACCTATATCCAAAAATCATAAAGCAAAGTTATCCTAACATATGTTTTCTCCATGTAGCATTCCAATGTATGTGTCGTTTGCTCAGGACCACAAAGGGGTCTTGTTGCTCTGGTCCTTTTCTACAAAGAATTTGGAAGTGCTAGTAGTATTATGGTGCTCAGAAGTTTTTCACTCCATAGAAAGATGAATTCCCCAATTTTTGGAGAGAAAAATAAACACTGTATAAGGGAGGGCTTTTGTACTAATGGTTTATCCACATTTATTTAGGCATATATTAATTACCAAAAAGCCTTTTTAAAATTTACTTTTGTAGACATTTATTAATGAGCTAGAATATAATTATTTTAGGTTTACCTTATAAAGAACATAATGCCTTTTACAGTCTTATAGAGTTAAATTTACAAACTAGAATCTCCATGTTTCTGCTTTTCTCCATATATTTCCTTGCAACATAAAGTGCAATAATTATATTTTTTGAATATTAAGTAGTTTTCCAGAAGGTGAAGATAAACAAATTTGAGTCCTTTACACTGGTGCTAAAATATTAATGTGAAAATTTCACCAGGCCAAATACTCAAAATCATATAATAAATACAGAAATAGGATATGGCAATTAGGTGAAAGAAATCAATAAACTTATTAATAGATAATTATTATGATAAACTTTGTAAATATCTTAATTCAGCATACTCCCAGACATTTCTGTCATATATCTTCAGTTAGAACACACAAGAAAACCTCTTTACATCAATCAAAAGCTCACCTTTGAAGGGTTCATTGTATACCTGGCACTTTTGACTAAGAGCTATTATTCAGCAATAGAAAACAATTATTGTCATTTTTAAAACAACTATTTGTAAGACTCTAGAGCTTATAATGTGGATTTGCATATATTTTCAAGACTAGGACAGGTTTTGGTCGCTTACATTTTCATTCCATGACAGTTACCCTTGATTTGTAGCAAGGCTACCACCATGAATGTCGAAGCACCTGCTACCACCGATTCTCATTCCTGGGAGAGTGCCTGTCTTTGAAGCTGCAAAGATCACATTATATATAAGTTTCTGCAGTTGAAAAGGCCAGTGCGAAGCCGTAAACTGAAAGGTCAGACCTGATGTGACTCAAAGAATGGAAATAGTTTGGTTGTTGCTAATTATACCCATCCTGTCAAACCTACATGCACTTTGAAAATTATTTGGGAGTTACATTTCACAAAATAAAAAGGCCCTATTTGCTCTGAGCTTCTCTATTTAGCAGAGCATCTGACTTGAGCGTAAGCTCTGCTCACTCTAGGATAGAGACACATGTGCACATCTGGGAAACTAGAGGTGCAGACCCTTCACGGTTGATTGGGGCTAAGAATTGAAGGATTCTTCTTCTTCTTTTTTTTTTTTTTAAAGATTTTATTTATTTATTTGACAGAGAGAGACACAGCGAGAGAGGGAACACAAGCAGGGGGAGTGGGAGAAGGAGAAGCAGGCTTCCTGCAGATCAGGGAGCCCGATGCGGGGCTCGATCCCAGGGCCCTGGGATCATGACCTGAGCCGAAAGCAGACGCTTAACGACTGAGCCACCCAGGCGCCCCTCGAAGGATTCTTCTCGTGCCGTAGAAGAGGATTCTGAAAATGATTTTGTCATTCCGGATGTCTTCCGATCATCTTCACAAAGATTTATTGAATCCCACGAAGAAGAAAATTTCATCTCAGAAATATTAAAATAAATTAGCAAAGTGAGAAATACTAAAATAACAACTGCTTCACAAAAATCTCCATGGGCCATTGGGAGTAGTGAGCTCAGGAGACCCAAAAGTGGGAGCTCAGTCAACTAACAGAGATGTCACTGGTATCTTTTAGGTCAAACACACAGTGGCCCTGGTACCTCAGGATGAACATCTGTAATTCCGAGAACCAGAACAGGCAAGGTGGAAATCACAGACTGCAAAGAAATAACCTTCAACGACTTCTGAAAATATCTAAGGGGAACAGTCATTGTAGGTGTGGTTGGGACAAGCAACCTGTCCTGTCTATTTAAAGGGACACCTCCAGACACATAAAACTGTTTAGACATGTAGAGTGCAGACTCCTGGATCCCTATAATGGTTTAAAAAAAAATTTAAACTTCAGCTAATTCATATTGGACCTTCTTCATATTGGAGACAAGAAAATGATGGTGCAGACTGGTTAACTTTTTTCAAGTCCCCTATCCATTTAGAACTGCAATTGAAAGCCAACTCTCTTCTCCTAACCCTGAGAATTGCCTCTCATAGAATATTCAACTCCACAAGTATTTGTTAAGCCCCTCTTGAATGAACAGCATTAAGCCTTATACTTTAGGTATTTTTCTGCATTTAATGGTGCCATTTGGGAGAAACATAAATTTAAGAACCTCAAATGTCTTGGTGTACAGAATAGCTTTCCTGTAGTACTCTATAATCCTAAAATTATGAAATAAGCTTCTATGGTATTGAATCTTTTCCAATACGTAATTAAAGCATAGTGAAAATCTGGAGATGAAGTGCACCACGGGAAAGGGAAAGCAACAAAATGTGCTTATACTTCAGCACTGGGGAGTATGAGTAACCTCAGGAAATGTCCACGTAAAACACATTGCCGGACTGCAGCAGACATTGCATTGGGATGTGATTTTGCTTTCCTCCTAAAATGTGTCCTTTCATTTCATGCACTTCCTAAACAAGAAATGTCCATAACGCTGTGATGTAAACTGTTCATTCTGTCTTGGAAAGCAGATACCATTTAAATATTTATAGTAACACTAGTCTCCAATTTGCATTGACTGAGTTAAACCTTCAGTCCAGATAAACACAACTCCATTAAGATGGCATATAAAAACTACTTCATCTAGTCATTTGCATTTTTTCAGGGTTACATGTCATCTTTCTCTTTTTAAATGGACATATTTCAAAAGTTTTAGCTATTAAAATTTCTATAATATTTATTTTTTTAAATTATTTATTTATTTATTTGACAGAGAGAGAGAGACAGTGAGAGAGGGAATACAAGCAGGGGGAGTGGGAGAGGGAGAAGCAGGCTTCCCGCCAAGCAGGGAGCCCAATGCCGGGCTCGATCCCAGGACCTTGAGATTATGACCTGAGCTGAAGGCAGACGCTTAACGACTGAGCCACCCAGGCGCCCCAGTTTCTATAATATTTAAAAGCAATAATTTTAAAACCGATTTCTTGGACTAGGTTATTTATCCCTGTTAATCCTTTTATTTATTTTTCCCGAACTTCTGCTTAAGTACTCTCAATCAGCCTTCTATATTCTCCTGAATGATCAGCCAGACTTCTATTTTTGGTTCATGAGCTCTTTGGCAATGTCATCATAGCTTTCAAGACATTTACCATCCACTTTTCTTGGCTAACCTAACCGCCATTCCTGTTCTACTTTTTGCTCCGTTCCTTTCACCACAGAAAAAAAAAAAAAAAAAAAAAAGTCACATAGCTTTTGAAAGTAAGACATAAAATCAACTTGAGGTTTTGGGGGTAAATAATACAGCTAATGTTCTTAGGGTATGAGAGTTTCATAACTATTAAACAAATCTGAGTCACTTCATTTAGGAAAAAAAGTGGTTAAAAGTAAATCAAAGATGATTTAGAGATTGACCCACAATTTGATGGATTTTTCAAAAGTATATTTAGTCCAAATTGTAAAAGTTCCTGATGAACCCATAGGAGAAAATATTGGCTTTCTTAGAAAAATAAAAGTATAAGCCATAAACTTTTTAAAAGGACAGATTGAAATTCATGAAAATAAAGACTTTGGCACTTTAAAAGATGACGTTAAGAAAACAACAGGCAAGTCAGAGGAAAAAAAATAATTACAAAATAGGGCTGATAAAGGACATTTTCTAGATAAAAAATTTTCTAGATTTTTTTTTTTAAGATTTATTTATTTTAGAGAGACAGAGACCTACATGGGGCTTGATCTCTGGACCCTGAGATCATGATCTGAGCTGAAACCAGAGTTGAATGCTTAACCAACTGAGCCAGAGGCGCCCCTAAACATTTTCTAGTTCTTAAAAAAATGAACAAAAAATGTTCATTCCAGGAAACAAGATATATAAATTTCAAATAATCACATGAGAAGAGCCTTGTTTCTCATTTGGGAAATTAAAATTAATTTCACACTGAGATATTATCACACATTCACTGGAACTTATAAAATTGAAAAGACTGACAACAGCATACAACAGCATATGTAGACAATGGTGGGGAGCCACTAGAATTCTCATACATTGTTGTTGGAAGGTACAATGGTACAGAAACATTGGAAAATTATTTGACTGTTTAATCTTTCTGTATGACTTAGCTTCTTCATTCCTATGCATTCATTCAAACTAAACGAAGATGTATATCCACAAGGACTTTTACTCAAATGTCCATAGCAGCTTCGTTCACAATGGCCCCAACTCAAAGATCATTAATTTGTGAATGGATAAACAGATGGAGGTGTATCCATACTACTAAGTACTACTAAGCAATAAAATTGAATACTAGCAAGGAGTACTACTCAGTATTAAAAAAGAATGAACTACTGATACAGCAATATGAACCTATCATTCAAGCATTCTGCAAAGTAAAAGAGTCAAACACAGACTACATAACATGCTTATATGGACCACATATACACAGAGCTGCTTACATACACTTACAAGACTACATACACACACACCTGCTTACATAAAATGCAGAAAACTCAAAACTAGAGACACACACAGATTTGTGGTTGTCAGGGAGTGAGAATGGGGTAGGAGGATTCAATGAAGGGGGGGTGGGGAACTTTTTATGTCAATGAAAATGTTCTGTATCTATCCTGTATTATGGAAATAAAATACAAGCCACATAATTTTTAAAATTCCAGGAGCCCTATTTAAAAAGTTAATAAGAAAAAAGTGTAATTAAACTTAATTACAACATATATTCTGTGTAACCTGACTCATCCAGAATGTTATTCTCTATGTTGCTCTCCTGTTTCCAGTGCTCAAACACCACATGTGTCTGGTTACTCCCATTGAATAGTGTAGCTCTATAACACGGTAACTCACATTATGATTGACAGAACTCATAGAATTGTACACTGAAATTCATTATTTTATTGTATGTAAATTATACATTAAAAAGCTAACCAAAAATGAGCAAAATAAAACAGCAAAAATGAGGAATGATGAAAATGCATGACTCCTCTGTATACTTTTAGAATATAAGCACTATATTTGGATGTCTATCTCTATCATCTATTAATTTATTTATGTTGCATTTTTCAACATTCAAAAACAAATTGTTTCAGAAACTATATTTTCTATAGACAGAAAGCCAGAAGCAGAGCAAAAACAAAACAGGATACGTAGAGTTCTTTTTCCAAAAGTGAGAGCACGCTGTATACATTGTTTTTTACTCTGCTTTCTTGACTTTCTCTATATAAAACACATAGTTTCTGAAACACTTGATTAACTCTCCAGTGTTGAGAAATGCAAGACATTAACATGATCTTAACATACTCTGGAGAGAGGATACTCCAAGAGTAGCAGTGTTCCTTTAAGGTATACATAGCCCATTAATCAGTAACAATGGCAGCAAAGAAACAACTCCAAGGGAAAAGAAGTAAATCCCTTATTATGGATTCATTCTTCAACAGAATCTTTTCAGCTGACTGTTAATTTGAAATTCAAGGCAGAAATAAAAAATAGCATCTTGTCGTGTAGCTTCAGATAAATGGATGTGAGCCTGGGCCTCATCGCCCTGGGACCTCACTCTCCTTTATTTCAGTGACCTTCTGGGATAATTATGGTCACCATTTACAGAGCTTATTGATTAAGCAATTAATAAATGATGATAAACCCAGGAATTGCTAAGTGTAAGCATTGCGGCAGCAGCAGACAAATGTTGAATACTAACCTCCACCTGGGTAATAGCAGAGCCAGGAGAAAACGCAGGAAGTACGAACATTCCAAGGGTTGACGCTCTGCAAGGTGGGGATATTAAAGAATTCCAGCCATTTACTTTCATCTGCCCTCCATTCATACCACTCTAAAGCACTGTCCAAATAGACATTTCAAGCAGTGACTTATCCTGAGGAGGAGACTGAAAATGCTTACTGTCCCACACATTTTCACACAGAATATGTGCATCTAGTCTCCACTATCTTTACTGTCCTAAGTATCCAGTTGTATATTGTTGGAAATTATTTTTTCCTGGCAGCCCACAAAGTTAAACAGTCCTAAGAGGGCTCTTTATTTAAATTCAAAGAGCAAGTGTTAAGATTTTCTGCAAAAATACTTTTTTAAAACTAAAGTGTTCTGCTGTGTTTCTTTGCATATACAGTAAACATGAATATATATTATCATGAGAGACAGTATATAGGTTTAATTTCTTATGATTTCACTTAAATAGTTCTTTCTTTTGCTTTCTTATGATTTATGATTTCACTTAAATATTACTTTTATTATGGAAATATATAAAACAGAGTTTCCAGTTGAAAGATGTAGGCTAAAACTATTTCAAAACACTTTTGATACTAAGAAATATTTTTATGTATTCAAATACACATTTTTAACATGGTTGGAGAATCCCACTTACATTGTTATTCTTTATAATGAATACATAAATGAGCTACAAAATTTAAGGTGAAGATTTAATCTTAGCAAACAGTAAGCAGGACACACTATACCTTTGCACGGCGTTTAAGTTCTTATTTGGCATGTTTATTGATAGTTTCCAGTATGTTCATTGATAGCTTACTGATAATTCTTATCTGGTATGTTTATTGACAGTTTCTGGTATACTTTATTGATATATATGTATGTTTCGTTAGAATAAGAGATTATCATGAAGAGATATGTTTTTATTTAAGATGATTATTAAAACGATGACCAGGCAATAGACACTACTCTGGCTTAAAAACAATAAACTATCAACAGAGTTACAATCTATACATATTTATTAGCTGTGGTAATCACAGCTAATATCTATGGGTTATCTATGGGTATCATAGATACTAAAATCTATACATTCTATTGCATTATTCTGTTCTTGGTGTGATTTTGGAAACACAAACTACCAAGTAAGATGCCAGTCTCCTCTGGTCAAGCCTGTCTAGGCCTTAATAATCAGAATCCACAAAGAGGAGTCACTGAATGGAGGTAATAACATATTACCTTTGTCCAAGGTATTTTCCCTATACCTAACTCCAAACACAGCAGATATCACCAGTTGTTTAGGACTTTTTTTTCTTGCTAGTTGGCAGGATGGTAAAGATTACCCATTTATTCTGCCAAGTCATTACCTAGTGAAACAAATGAGCATTTTCTGTCCAGATATTTAACTAAGTGTTCTTTATACTCAAATGCGTCCTTATCTGAAGAACTGCTGAAATAGTCAACTCTCTCCTACTTATGCTTATGAAGAGTTGTGAAGTCATAAAAAGGCAAGCAAACTGAAACTTGCTTTTAATTAACATCTAATCAGATTCTTGAATTTATATGTTTAAGCCCTACAAGGGTTCCTTCCTCCTCTTCCGGAAGAGAAGCTATTTCTATATATAATGGCAGGGAGTGCAGTCAGAAGTTCTGTGTTTGCTAAATTATCAGTTGACAGATCATTTCTACCACCTAGCAGGCCACAGAGGAAGGAAGTGCCAGGCAACCTTCAACACCACTATGGTTGGATCTAGCAGGTGATCCACAATCAGCTTCTTTAGGCATTTTTTTTCACCTTAATCATAAATTATTTCACTCCTACAGAAAATCCAAGAGACTAAGATGACAACTATATACTCTCCATCCAGGTTAATAAATTTTTTTTCAGGTCAATGTTGCTATATTTGCTTCAAATATTTTCATTTTATGTTATTTTCTTTTTGAGAAATAATGTCTAAGAAATACAGTTCCAACCCTCTGGGTATAATTCCCTAAGCACATTCCCCAGCCTGGTCCTGAAAAATGTAACTGCTATTCTTAATTTGTGGTGTTCTAATCCATGAATGCATATGTATGATCAACGAGACTTGCTTGCATGTCTTAAACATGTTTATAAATATCCCCATACTGTAGTGGCTATCATTCCACAACTTGCTTATTTGCATTGTACATTGTTTCATAATTTCAACATTTGATTCATGCAGCTCTAGTTCATTAATTGCAACTACTGATTAGAGTTGTATTTCATGAGTATTTTATAATACTGATGGATTCCTTAGCAGACATCCTGGTTTTTGTGAAATTTTTTTTTTTACTATTTCAAATAATACTAAAATGAACATTCTTTAAGACGAGTCCTGGGCACTTGTATAAAGAGCTTCTGAGGGCTATTTATCTGGATTGCCAGGTGTTTACACCTTCAGCTTTACTGGGTATGGTTCCATTCGTTCTCCAAAGTGGTGACACTGTATTACAGTCCCATTATCCGTGTATGAGGGCTCCCTTTCCCAACAGGTAATGACTCTCTAACATTTGGGCTCTTTGGAAAACTAATACATGTGAAAGAAATCTCATTTTTGAAAACTTTGTCCTTTTCTATAAATTTTCTCTTTACATATTTTGCCCTAAAGGATAACTTTACTCACCCTTCTCCTTCTGCTATGTAGTTATTTTACTTAAATCACTGCTGCCTTTTCCTGCGGTGTCCCTCACCAAGGTACCGCTCCCTGCAAGATTATACTTTCTAGTTCTACTAATGTCACTTTTACCAAACGACTTGATTTGCTCAGTGAAATCTGAGTGAAAGTAACTCCTGTCAACTCTGAGCAAAGGCAGTGTGGGCCAGATTATTTGCTCTGAGCTCATCTTTCCATATCACAAGACTAGAGATTCCCAGATAGAAGTTCCTCCATCAGCCTGACTCACAGAGTGAAGATTGTATGGAGCCAAGCTAAGGTCAATCTACAGTAGACATTTAGTGGGAGCAAAAAAACGCACCTTTAATGTATAAGCTACTGAGATTTGGGGATCATATTCTAGCACTGTACAACCTCTTGAAACTGATTGAAATAATGATCCTACCAATCACTATCTTCCCATCCTTTACTTGGTCGATGCTTACATAGACAAGGTTTTCTCTTTTCCATTTTCTTTACCTCTGCTAGTTGGGAAGCTTCGGATTACAACTTTTCCAATGGTTGTCCTTAAGTTTTCAGCCCATAAGAAACTTAGCAAGCATGATACTGATTACTCCCCCTCCACAATTGTGGTATTCCTGGCTCGATTTTTAACTTTACCTTTATTTTAAACCACACACAACAGTCTCTATATTCTTTTTTTTTTTTTACTGTCAATAATTTATTAAGTTTACCGATATATTTTATTTATTTGTATAGAAGGTCTGTTGTTTTTACTTTTGATTACTTTCTCCCTCTGGTTTACTGTTCCTTGTCTAGTGATTTGTGGCTGTTTGGATGTTGCCTCTGGGTCTCCCGTGTAAAACTAAGTCTTATAATGACAGGTTGTGGTTCGTGCCTCCATGCTGATATTAGAAATATTGAAGTACTGGTCCAGGGACAGCAGGTAGCTTTGCTCAGGTCCTGATGAACATGTTGTGTCTTTGTCCTCCCACTCATTAAGCTTGTGTTCCCACATGAACCTCCCGCATTTCCCAGCCAGGGCCCCTGTGAGCACTCTGCATGGTCCTATATTTTGCGTTTGGAACAACTTGTAACTACTCAAAGACTTTTTATCACTTGTAAAATACCCTACCAACTCCCCACCCCAACCAAACTTATAACCAAGGAGAGAAACATTTTCTAATTTGCACAAAGTACCTGTATAGTTTAGCGGAAACTAGTTTCCACCTCCATTTAGCAATTTTCATTCCTGTTTCATTCCTGTTCATTCCTCCTGTTTCAAGAGCTCAACTCCCAGCTGCCACTCTCTGCAGCTCCATTCATCTCTTTGGATTTCTTGTCCTTGGAAATATAAATCTTTTTAAGCCTGGCTTTGGTTGTAAAGTTTTCTCCTTGGGAATGCTACCTGCCATTCAGATGTGTTTAGAACAGAGTAGCTCTTCAAAGCATATCCTTGCTACGATCATAATGAATGACATTTTAATTCTCTCATAATTCCTCTTGAAAGCAATACTCCCACCTTCTCTGATTCGATGTCCTTACCCTCCTCCTTTGTGAAACATCAATTTACCCCACGTGAGAAAGGAGCCTTGACATTCTTGTACTTTTTATTTTGTACATTTAGCTGTCTTTGCTTTAGCCAGATTTTAATAGGGCTTTTTCTAAACCAAGGCGACTACTAGTGTTGCCTGGGAAAGGGTTGGATTCTGGTCCTGTGAAATAGGGAATGACACCTGAAAATCCAGTTAATTTTATCCAGTTAGTTTTATCCACCAAGCATAACCCAGACTCCTTTCCTCCTAAGTTAACTAGACCAACACCTCTACACAGTGTAAGTATGTATTTTCTTCCAAAGAAAACACAAACTTTTCTTTCTTTCTTCTTTCTATCTTTCTTTCTTTCTTTCTTTCTTTCTTTTTGAAAGATTTTATTTATTTATTTGACAGGGAGAGACACAGCGAGAGAGGGAACACAAGCAGGGGGAGCAGGAGAGGGAGAAGCAGGTTTCCAGCTGAGCAGGGAGCCCGACGCAGGGCTCGATCCCAGGACCCCGGGATCATGACCTGAGCCGAAGGCAGATGCTTAATGACTGAGCCACCCAGGTGCCCTAATTTATTTATTTTTAAAACACTAATTTCTTACATGAGGAAAGTCACTGACTCTAATTAGCATTCCTAGTTTCTCTCTTTCACTCTTCCCCACGCCACCCTGCATAGCGTGTGTGTGTGTGTGTGTGTGTGTGTGTGTGTGTGTGTGTGTGTGTAGAAACAATATTGGCATTATTGTGGCTGAGGGAATATTTCCCTCCTTCAGGGTCTGCTTTCATGCCCAGGCCCTATATGATCTAAGACTGTCTTGGGCTGACCTCTCTGAGGCCAATGGCATGCTCCTCAAACAACCTTTCTAGTACTTAGGATATTTGATGGCTCAATGCCTACTGCCCTCTGTGCATGGTGGTCCATAGCTCTTCAAAACAGCTAAGAAAACCACTGTGAATGTCCATCTCTCCCATCATTCTGCCCTGTAATAAGTCCCATCTTTAAAATTCCTCTAATGTTTTCTTCTCCATTCATTTAGTTAGATACTGCTGTGACTCCTATATTCCCCAACTCCTAACGGATATTATTTCAATTGCCTGTTCCAACTAGGCTTAATGCAACATTGAGCTTAATGCAAGCCCAATGCTTGCCTTTTGGGGATATCTGGGAAAGACAGATCAAAGAATTTTCTTAAAAACCTTACTTTTGGTGACCCACATCCGATCTGACTTCTGATGCCTATTATGGAAGACCCTCTGTCCTGACTTGTCCCTTTAGCTTGGCACATGTCAGTGCTGAAAATTGCATTCCCTGTTAGGAAAGAAGGGTCTCCTATTTCAGGACAGAAATAGTCCAGCTTGAACCAGGATAAAATTGTTCTCTGCTAATACCACACTTGGAGCAAGAATATAACTAATTTGACATTTGACACTTTCCACAAATTAGAAATTAATTCCTACAGTCAAGGAAAACCCAACTCTTCATAGGCCAGATTAATAGCTGTCCTGTATATTTATAACAAATTTATTAGTAGTAGGCTCATAATATATTACTTATGACATTGTTATAAAAATAAAAGGAAAAGGTGATTGTGTGTACTAGTTTTCTATTGCTGTATAACAAATTACCACAAACATAGCAGCTTTAAAAAGATACCCAGTCATTCTCGCAGAGTTTGACAGCTCAGAATGCTGTGTGAGGTTGGATGGCTTCTCTGCTGAGGTTCTTGCATGGCTGAAACTGAGATGTCCTCCAAGTTGGGCTCTGATACTAAGGCTATGGAGAATGATTCATGTCCAAGCTCATTCAGGTTTTTGACAGAATCCACATCTTTGTAGTATACATCTGAGGTCCCCACTGTCTTGTTGGCTGCCAACTGTGGATCTCTCTCTTTTCCTAGAGACCATTCATAGTCCTTCTTATGTGCCTGCCTTCATCTTCAAACCAGAAACAGAGTATCCCAGTCCTTATCACTCTTGGAATCTTCCTGACTTCCTTTCCTGCCATCAGCAGGAGGAGGTTCTGCCTTTAAATGGCTCAGGTGATTAGATTAGGTCCACCAAGATAATTCCCTTTGGTATAAAAAATAAAATCTTCGTGGGAGTAACATGGGAGAGCAAAGGTTACAAAAGCCATCTTAAAATTCTACCTGACACAGTATGCATTCTGAAAGTGTAAATTCATTGAATACACCCTCTATGTATTATATTCCAGTTCTCATATTAAAGCCTCAGGATTGGAAGATGAATGAGATGATGAAAGAGTGTCACAAACCAAGGATTATGATTAACCAACTCCTGTGGATCTAAAGGTCAAATCAAAAAGATTAAAAATAGTGGTGCTTGGGTGGCTCCATCAGCTGGGCATCTGACTCTTGATTTCAGTTTAGGTCATGATCTCAGGATCGTGAGATCAATCCCTACGTGGGGCTTCATGCTGGGTGTGGAGCCTGTTTGAGGTTCTCTCTCTCTCTCTTCCCCTCCCTGCTAAAAAAGGATTAAAAATATAAGAGTAGATCCTGTTTTCATTTTCTTTGGATATATACCTCAAAGTGGGATTGGTGGCTCATAGGGTAGATTTGTTTTTAATTTTTTGAGGAAACTCTGTACTGTTTTCCATAGTGGCTACACCAACTTATACTCCCTCCAACAATGAAAAAGGGTTCTCTTTTTTCCACATCTATGCAAACACTCATTACCTCTTATTTTTTTGATGATAGTCATCATAACAGGTATAAGGTGTGAGGTGATAGCTGCACCCTTATATTCATTGCAGCATTATTCACAATAGCGAAGATATGAAACAATGTAAATGTCCATCAATGGATGAATGGACATAGAAGATTTGGTATGTGTATAAAATGGAATAGTATTTAGCCATATGAAAGGACATTCTGTCATTTGCAACAATGTGGATGGACCTTGAGAGCCTTATGCTAAGTAAAATAGACAAACAGAAAGACAAGTATTGCATGATATCACTTATAGGTAGAATATAAAAATGCCAAACTCATAGAAACAGAGACTAGAATGGTGGCTACCAGGAGCTGGGGTGCAGGGAAATAGGAAGATGTTAACCAAAGAGTACAAACTTCCAGTTATAAGATAAATAAGTTCTAAGGGTCTAATGTACAGCATGGGGACTATAGTTAACAATATGTATTATATACTTGGAAGTTGTTAAGAAGGTAGACCTTAAATGTTCTCAACACAAAAAAGAAATGATGATTATGTAACATGTTACAGCTGTTAGCTAATGCTACGGCAGTAATCATTTTGCAATATATATCAAATCAACTCAGTTGTGTAATTAAACTTATATAACATTATATGTCAATTACATCTCAATAAAGCTGGAAAGAATTAAAAAATAATAGTAGATTAGTAAAATATGGATGTATTATCAAAGGTCTTTGGCCTAAAGAGAGAAAGAGAATGTAAATAGTGGCAATGTAATAGCATTTGCAGGTGCCATGAGAGTATTAAGTTCCAGATTCTCGGGAACTTAAAAGAGGAGTAGTCCAACTAGGTATTTACCCTGAAGATACAAATGTAGGGATCGGAGGGGTACGTGCACCCCGATGTTTATAGCAGCAATGTCCACAATAGCCAAACTATGGAAAGAGCCAAGATGTCCATCGACAGATGAATGGATAAAGAAGATGTGGTATATATACATATACAATGGAATATTATGCAGCCACCAAAAGGAATGAGATCTTGCCATTTGCAACGACGTGGATGGAACTGGAGGGTATTATGCTAAGTGAAATAAGTCAGAGAAAGACATGTATCATATGACCTCACTGATATGAGGAATTCTTAACCTCACGAAACAAACTGAGGGTTGCTGGAGTGGTGGGGGGTAGGAGGGATGGGGTGGCTGGGTGATAGACATTGGGGAGGGTATGTGCTATGGTGAGTGCTGTGAATTGTGTAAGACTGTTGAATTACAGACCTGTACCTCTGAAATAAATAATACATTATATGTTAAAAAAAAAGAAGAAGAAGAAGGTATCAGGAGGGGAAGAATGAAGGGGGGAAATTGGAGGGGAGATGAACCATGAGAGATGACGGACTCTGAAAAACAAACTGAGGGTTCTAGAGGGGAGGGGGGTGGGGCGATGGGTTAGCCTGGTGATGGGTATTAAGGAGGGCACGTTCTGCATGGAGCACTGGGTGTTATACGCAAACAATGAATCATGGAACACTACATCAAAAACTAATGATGCAATGTATGGTGATTAATATAATAATAAAAAAAGGAGTGGTCCATTCTATCAAGGAACTGGTAAAGCATCAAAAGTTTCCCAAAGAAGACCACACACAGCTGATTTTGAATGACAAGTAAGTCATTATGAAGTTTGCAAAGTAGCAAGGACATTCTATGACAGGAAATCTGCATAAGCAAGTCAGAGGTATATATTGACCTGTTTGCAGAAACTAATGAGCCATACAAAGGAAGTGAAGATGATATAATAATTTACTCACATTGCTGTTGGAGCCTCCATGAATCATAACCCACACTCTGATAAAGAACAATGAGGTAGATAGGAGGTCATTTACTGGCATGGCATTTCTTTTTTTTTTTTTTAAGATTTTATTTATTTATTTTTTGTCAGAGAGAGAGAGCACAAGCAGGGGGAGCGGCAGGCAGAGCAGGTAGAGGGAGAAGCAGACTCTCTGCCAAGCAAGGAGCCCGATGTGGGACTCGATCCCAGGACCCTTGGATCATGACCTGAGCCGAAGGCAGACGCTTAACCGACTGAGCCACCCAGGCGTCCCTGGCATGGCATTTCTTGTCTCAAAATCCATTAGTGGCCTAATGTTTCTTTTTTTTTTTCCTATTTATTTTTTATTGTTATGTTAATCCCCATACATTATATCATTAGTTTTAGATGTAGTGTTCCATGATTCATTGTTTGTGCATAACACCCAGTGCTCCATGCAGAATGTGCCCTCTTTAATACCCATCACCAGGCTAACCCATCCTCCCCCCCCTCCCCTCTAGAACCCTCAGTTTGTTTTCCAGAGTCCATCGTCTCTCATGGTTCGTCTAACCCTCCGATTTCCCCCCCTTCATTCTTCCCCTCCTGCTATCTTCTTTTTTTTTTTTTTCTGAACATATATTGCATTATTTGTTTCATAGGTACAGATCTGAGATTCAACAGTCTTGCACAATTCACAGCGCTTACCAGAGCACATGCCCTCCCCAGTGTCTATCACCCAGTCAGCGCATCCCTCCCACCCCACACCCCACTCCAGCAACCCTCAGTTTGTTTCCTGAGATTAAGAATTCCTCATATCAGTGAGGTCATATGATACATGTCTTTCTCTGATTGACTTATTTCGCTCAGCACCTAATGTTTCTTTTAATAGCAATTCTAAACCCTTTTTTGTTAAAAAAAAACCCCAAAAAACAAAACAAGATATTTAATAATAACCCTGTTGTATTTACCCAAATCAGAACATTTAGAATTTTTATCTGTTTAAAACAATATCCCATTTTCTAATTGGTGTAATTTTCAGTTCCATGAAGACCTGTTTCCCCACATCATCTTACAGCCTCTCAAGTTTTCTCTGTCTTAAAGTACCTGTCTGCTCACCTCTTCTTACTCAACTTCTGCTCTTTATGGTGTAATTCAAATTTCTACTCTCTGAAGCCTTCCTAGTCTTCACTGATTTTGCCATTTTTCAAATTTTCTCTCCATGAAATTTCTGTTGGACATAATTAGCACTTAAATAGATTCTGATCTTCCTTTTAAAGATTTTATTTTTAGAGCAATTTTAGATTCTCAGCAAAACTGAACAGCAGGTACAGAGAGAGCCCACACACCACCTCCCCTACACACTCACAGCCTCCCTCACCATTAGCGTGCCTTACCAGAGTGGTACATTTACAAGCAATAAACCTACATAGACATACCATTATTACCCAAAGTCTACAGTTTACATTAGGATTCACTTTTAGTGTTTTACATTGTGTGGGTCTTGACAAATGTATAAGGCCATTTATCTACCAGGTATCATACAGAATAATTTCACTGCCCTGAAAATGCTCTGTGCTCTACTTATCCATCCCATCCTCCCCCTAACTCCTGCCAATCACTGATCTTTTTACTGACTCTGGCCTTTTCTTTTCCTTCTTTGTTATTTTCTTTGTATAATATATGCCTCTCTGGGGCGGCTGGGTGGCTCAGTCAGTTAAGTGTCTGCCTTCTGCTCAGGTCATGATCTCAGGGTCCTGGGATCAAGCCCCACCTGTGCTCTTCCCTCTCCTCCCCACCTGTGCTCTCTGTCTCTCTCTCTCTCTCTCTCAAATAAATCATTAGAATCTTTAAATATATATATGTATATGCCTCTCTAACTTGATGACAAAATTGATTAATTTGATCTTCGCTCAAAACAATAAATATGTTACTCGAGTGTCAGATTTAGGATTCCAGAAGCCTTCAGGCTTCACAAAGCCATCTTGCCCGTAAAATGTACATAAAAGGATCTGAACTCTCAATCCACAATTGATGGTATAATTTGGGTATTTATATTTACCCTTATGGCATTTAGCTCCAATATCCAGTTTCAACAGAATTATTAATCCTGTCTGCTTTCCATAAAACGTCACCCTCAAACTGGATACCACACTAATCTATTTATTTTATGGAGTATCACAGCAAGTTTTTGCTGTTGTTGTTGTGCTTTTTTTGGCGATTTTTATTTATTTATTTGACAGAGAGAGAGAGCACAAGCAGGGGGAGCAGCAGAGTTAGAGGGAGAAGCAGGCTCTCCACTGAGCAGGGAGCCCGATGCAGGGCTTGATCCCAGGACCCTGGGATCACGACCTGAGTTGAAGGCAGACACTTAACTGACTGAGCCACCCAGATGCCCTTGTGTTGATTTGTCTTTAATTCTGGATAAATGGAGAAGATATTACATTTATAAATTATCATCCCCAAATTAGATATTAGTAACGCAAATTTTTCAAGTCATTGCTACTAAAGATTACCCCACTTGGAGTTCCACATTCCCACTGTCTTTCTAAATCCCTTTTTGGCTCTCCACCCACAGGCCTTTTTAAATAGCATCTGGCATTGTCCCTTATTATTCAGAGTACATCAGTTCTTGCTGGGGTCACACCCTCCTCATCTTGTGGGCAGCCCAGAGACATATACCAAACAAGCTCTTTTACCTGTGTTTATTTCAGGCAGCAGAGCCCTCTGCCCCCTGCAAGCTCACCAAATCCTCCCAACATAAAAATTACTGCTTTGCTGCACCTTTGGTCAGGTCACATTCTTAGACAGGGCCTCTCCAATTTATCCTGTGTGAGCAAAAGGGAGGTAGTGTAAGGATTTATGATCCTCTACGCGAAAGAATAATGGAGGGACTGCTCTTCCAATTACATTTATTAATTAAATTAAAGGTGAGCTTTGCCCCTACAGAAATGTGAGATTCTAAAACTCATGATGAGGACAGTTCCTTCAGTGTGGGCTGAATTCTTTTCTCTTGAATTCTTCATTTACTGGAGCTCCAACTCTCACTGTTGCCAACAGGAATTTTTGCCATACAAAGATAGGAATGTGGTCCTGGGAATTTAATTATTCCTAAAACAGAATTCCTGTTTTATTGAATATAAATAGGTATGCTTAGTTATGTTAGAGATTTTATAGTACTTAAATACCAATAATTATTCAAACAGATTTATTGAAGTTTAATGGCAATGTTAATAATAATGTCGGTATGTTTTATATGCAATACTTGTTACACCTCATTAAACAGGTTGGTAAATGATCCATTGCTGTTTAATTAACATGCAATGACTGTGTTATTAAATCTTAAACTGTAAATTAAATCCTGATTTGAAACTCTTAAATTTAAAGTGTGATTGAAAACTTCTTTGGGCATGAGCCCCCAGAGTCCATTTTATTTTCCATGGTTCCTTCCTACCCTACCCTACTCCTATCCCACATCATACTTTGGAATTGGAAAGTGGACTGCACTTAATTTGTGTGGCTGAATTTTTTTGAATGGAAAGAGGCATGCCTTTCTAGTAGCTGAGCAAATTGTGAATGGAAAATAAATTTTATAAAGTCGATCCAATTTCTTACATATGGAAGATTACTTCTTTTTTTAAATTAAATTAAATTAATTAATTAATTTATTTTTTTATTATGTTATGTTAATCACCATACATTACATCATTAGTTTTTGATGTAGTGTTCCATGATTCATTGTTTGCGTATAACACCCAGTGCTCCATGCAGAACGTGCCCTCTTTAATACCCATCACCAGGCTAGCCCATCCTCCCACTCCCCTCCCCTCTAGAACCCTCAGTTTGTTTCTCAGAGTCCATAGTCTCTCATGGTTTGTCTCTCCCTCCGATTTCACCCCCCCCCTTTGGAAGATTACTTCTTAAAAAATATATTTAGGAAAAGAAATAGGCTAAAGTTTTACAATTATTCCCTCATACTTTCATAGTAGGTTATACTGGAAGCTTGGCAAGCTTTATTTGGCTAATTCAGAACTGTTTACTAACCAAGATCCATGGTGCACGTAGGACTCTTCAATCTTTGCTGAACAAGCTGGCTATAAAAAGAGCAGGTTGAGGTTAAGTGGGCAAGTGTAGTTTCTCTATTTTTAATAGTGAGAATCAAGTCCTGTTAGAGTTTATATGTATTTCAGAAATATACAGAGTGTATGTTGGAGTTTGCTTGATAGTGACCCAGAGAATATCAATATTCTCCAGATGTTGTATAACTTTTTACATCTTCTTTTGTGTTCTTCCACCTTGTGGAACGCAAAACAGATTCCTTGTGTTAAGAATTTATATTCTGTGCACCTTTTCTCCAATGCTAACCTAGAATAGCTTTCAATAATATTTTAGCATTGTATAATGCAAAACATCCTGAGATTAGGGAAAACTGCAATTTCAAATAACTTCCAATATCTTGGCTAGATAGGGTTGAATTATTTTCCCATAATTCTTTGGATAAATGAATAGTGCTAAAGGTGCATAAATTTTCACTTTGAGTTTTTTAAATATTTTAAAGATATTCAGTAAAGCTTATTTGACATACCTACATATAAGATTATAGTCCTCTCTTTTGTATCTGTAGATTGAGAAAAAAATCCAGGTATTATAGAATAATAATGGCAACATTTTTTAGAATAGCAAAATAAAACATTCTCATGGAATTTCATAAACATAAAAGTGTTTCCCAAATTTTACCTTCATGAAAGTATTTGTACACATATGCTCCAAAGTGTGTACACTGGAATTAATAGTTTGTCTGGAAAACTTTCTGCACACTCCCTGCCACCGTCACCACCCCACATCTCATCATATCGCTCAGATGAACATCTCTCCTTTCAAAAGTCAGCTCAACATTGAATATTTTTTTTTTTAAGTAGGCCCTATGCCCAGCATGGGGCTTGAACTCTTAGACCCTGAGATCAAGAGTATTATGTTCTACAAACTGAGTCAAACGGGCACCCCAACGTTGAATATTTTTTACAGCTTTTCCTGTACTCCTATAAGGAGTTAGCTTCTTCTTTGGGATTGCTCCCTGTCAAGATACTATACAGCTCTACTGTTGAGTGGTAGCTCAGTAAGAAGTACTGATGTGTTTCCATGGTTGCCTCTCCCTAATTGACTGTAGACACCTTGCAGGCACAACCCATGCCCAGTTGATCTCGAATCATGAGCCCCAGTAGAATAAAGCTCTGACACATAGTCAGAGCTCAACATTTTTAGTAAATAAATATTTACCCCTAGGATACTATGTATGAGCATCCGCAGAGATTACCATTGCTGCATTTCACCTCCTTAATTGTATTTTCCCGCAGTTCTGCTGATGTAAATGTGCACCATCTTTGAGATTCCCTCCATTTTCTCTTTTCTCAAAACCTTCTTATAGGGCTACCACCGGTCATTTTCCATGATTAGAATTCCGTCAGTCTCTGAGAGGTGCTTAATGTCTCATCAGTCATCGTGGGGCAGGGCTTCCTCCAGGCAAGCTGTGAAGTCAATTCACTCATGCCACACAGGCTCTTAGCATTGTTGTTACTTAAATATTTGTGAATTATAGACCGGAAGTATGTACGAAAAAAAACACATTATTTCATCAGGAAAAAAATAAATAAAAGTGGTTCAATTAAACTGTGAACCTCAAAAATAGTGTAATATTCAGGTATACATTTCTAAGAAAGCACCCCTTTCTCTATGCATTTCTCCAAGATGAAGAAATTGTTACTATAGAACTTTGTTAATTTGAATTTTCACTCTCATTTTAACTTAAAACTTAAGATAGAATTAAAATATATATTTTCTTATGTAAATGAATAATTGTATTGCATTTATGTATTTACTTGTGTCTTTTCTCTCTCCACCAATGGAAGATAAAGTCCTCAAGACTGATTTTTCACTGCGGAAACTGGTCTGCCTAGAATAGCAGCTGCTCAATAAAGACATGTGGAATCCATGAAGATTCAATTTCTCTTTTTATGAATTCTACTTAAATACAAGGCCTCTGTGACAGTTTGCATTTATATGGTATGTTTACATTACTGCTTTTAGTCCTATAATGGCTCTGCATGGTACATAATTCAGACATAATTCATGTAATTGTACACATAAGGTAGTAGATAAATATTAAGAGGCCTGTCCAAATTAACAGGGCAGAGAGTAGCAGAGCTGGTAATAAAGCTAATGTGCTCTTATTTTCAATTCAGGGAAATCTCTATCACACCAAGATAAATAACTGCAAGTCCACTTACATTTGTGAAAATATGATTTGCTCATTTCTAGTGTCCAAATACACAGCTTGGTAAAAAGAACCGAAATCTGACAGACATCTTAAGAAATTCTTCTGCTCTCTCTTTTCTGACCCTCTCTCTGTCTTTCTATTTTTTTTTTTCAATTCATTCACATAGATTATATATATAAATACACATATGTACTTTCTTACATTTGGGTATGTTCAGTAGCACTTTTTCTTTATAACTACCTTTCTATTGAAAGGATTTATAGTATCTGAGAAAAGATGAAATAATGATTATATTCTCTCAAAGAGGCATATTCTTATTTGCCAGTGTCCAGAGAGACTTCCACTAGACTCTCCAAGTGAGTACTGTATCTCATGCTAAAAACTCTAAGAGCAGCCACTTCATATAAAATTGAAAGCACCTACCCACCAAGGCTCCTGTATGCAAAGAGAAGCACAAGAGGAGACTGATTAGCATGAGAGCATGAGAAGTTCTGCTGACCTGGTTTTGCATAAAACCAGTGAAAATTACTTAAGATGTAA